>NC_141879.1:111689166-112011875 GCF_056163025.1 Triticum urartu
CCCGTCGCCGATCTTCGCTGTCCTCGCGCCCTCGCGCCCTCGTCAGATTCTGCCGCCAGCCGCCGTTCCGTTTCATCCGCTCCTGTGATTCAGATCGAAGTTGCCACCTTCCGTCAGTCCAGATCAAGCTGCCGCCGCTCCAGTCTTCCTGTCGCACGCAAGCTGCTGCAGATCGAGACTCCTATAGTCTGCCTCAAAAAAAAAAAACAGGCACGATGTCTCAGTCCTCGGGTTATGTTGTTGTCCCTCGCTGTCCGGTGATCTTCGATGGTACTAACTACACTGAGTTCACTGGTTTCATGCGCATTCACATGCGTGGCATCCGTCTCTGGGGTGTTCTTTCTGGCGAGGTCTGCTGTCCGCCACGTCTGGTTCCTCCGGTGGCTCCTATTCCGCCGACTCCACCGGTTCTTCCTCCGGATGCTAATCAGGCCGCCAAGGATGCGGCTAAGCTTGCTGATGAGGCTGCTGATCGTGCTTATGATGAGAGGATTTTGGCTTATGAGGAGGCTCTTCAGACGTATCATGGTGCTCTGTTTGTTTACACCCAGTGGCTTGATGATGATGCTCATGCTGCAGCTGTTCTCACTGCTAGTGTTCTGCCTCGGTTTGCTTCTGAGTTTCTGGGTCTTCCTACTGTCTTTGAGATGTGGACCCGTCTTCGTCAGCGCTATCAGCCCTCTGGTGATGCCTTATACCTTTCTGTGGTCCGTCAGGAGCATGCTCTTCAGCAGGGTGACTCTACTGTTGATGACTTCTATGCACAGAGTTCTGCTATCTGGCGCCAGCTTGATTCTCTCCGCAGTGCTGGTTGTCGTACCTGCCCTTGTTGCCAGGCTGTCCAGGCCAATTTGGAGTTTCATCGCGTCTATGAGTTCCTGTCTCGGCTCCGTAAGGAGTTTGAGCCCCGGCGTGCTCAGTTGTTTGCTCGTGGCCGTATTTCTCTCATGGAGGCGCTTTCTGAGATTCGTGCTGAGGAGACTCGCTTACGTGGTGCTGGTTAGCTGGAGGTTCCCTCTGTGCTCGCTACTCGTGCTCCTACGCCACCTGCTGCACCGACCCCTTCTCGCTCGAGTGCTCCGCCGCTCTTGCCCACTCCTTCTGGAGGCTCAGGTCGCCCCCGTCCACATTGCGACTATTGCAACAATGATGGTCATCTTGAGTCTCAGTGCTACACGAAGAAGAAACACCTGCGCAAGGCGCGATCATCATCTTCAGGGACTTCGTCATCTACCTCGACAACTTCAGCCATTGCTTTGACTGACCAGGATATTCTGAGACTTAAGCGTCTGCTCGCGGCTTCAGGTTCTTCCTCGACGGGTACTGCTGGTTCTGTGACTGATGCTTCCCGCACTGAGCAATCACCCTCTACACAGTTAGGTACATCCCCATGGGTTCTGGACTCTGGAGCTTCTTTTCATATGTCTTCTCATTCTTCCACTTTGTCCTCTCTTCGATCACTGGATTCTCCTGTTCATGTCTTCACTGCCGATGGTACTCCACTTTCTGTTGCTAGTAGAGGCAATCTTACCACTCCTTCTTATTCTGTTCCTGATGTTGCTCATGTTCCTCGACTTACCATGAATCTGTTTTTTGCTGGTCAACTTACTGATTCTGGTTGTCGCGTCATCCTTGACGTTGACTCTTGTTCTGTCCAGGACCGTCGCACGCACACTCTGGTTGGGGCTGGCCCTCGCCGCCGTGATTCTCAGGGTCTTTGGGAGTTGGACTGGCTTCATGTTCCTTCCGCTGCCACCACCATCGTCAGTTCTTCCGCTTCTGTCGCCTCCGTTACTGGTTCCTTCCAGCAGTGGCATCATCGACTTGGTCATCTGTGTGGTTCTCGGTTGTCTTCTTTAGTTCGTCGAGGTCTTTTGGGGTCTGTCTCAGGAGATGTCTCTTTAGAGTGTCAGGGTTGTCGTCTTGGCAAGCAGATTCAGTTACCATATTCACATAGTGAGTCAGTGTCCAAGCGTCCTTTCGATTTAGTCCATTCTGATGTATGGGGACCGGCCCCTTTCGCTTCGAAAGGTGGCCATAAATACTATATTATTTTCATAGATGATTTCTCTCGTTACACATGGCTTTATTTCATGACTTCTCGTTCTGAGGTGTTGTCTATTTATAAGCATTTTGTTGCCATGGTTCATACTCAGTTCTCTTCACCCATTCGTGTTTTTCGTGCTAACTCCGCTGGCGAGTATATCTCTAAGATGTTGCGTGGTGTTCTTGCTGAGCAAGGGACTCTCTCTCAATTCTCTTGTCCTGGTGCTCATGCTCAGAATGGTGTGGCTGAGCGAAAGCATCGACATCTTCTTGAGACGGATCGTGCATTGATGATTGCTGCCTCTCTCCCGCCTCATTTTTGGGCTGAGGCCGTCTCCACATCCACCTATCTTATCAATATACAGCCTTCCGCTGCTCTACAGGGTGGTGTTCCTTTCGAGCGACTTTTTGATCGTTCTCCCGATTATTCGATGCTTCGCTCGTTTGGTTGTGTTTGCTATGTTCTTCTTGCCCCTCGCGAACGCACCAAACTGACCGCTCAGTCTGTTGAGTGTGTCTTCTTAGGCTACAGTGATGAGCATAAGGGCTATCGTTGTTGGGATCCTATCGGTCGTCGGATGCGTATCTCTCGAGACGTGACTTTTGATGAGTCTTGTCCCTTCTACCCACGCCCATCTTCCTCGACTTTTTCAGTGCATGATATCTCTTTCCTCACTTTTCCTGACTCACCTATCACCCCCGTCGAGCCTGTACCTCTCCGTTCCACTTCCTCTCCTTCTCCACCTCTAGTTGATTTGCAGCCACCATCCTCCCCGGTCTCCTCGCCTAGCATGTCACCGGGTTCTCCACCTTCATCTCCGGTGACTTCCTCCCCGGTCTCCTCTCCCAGCATGTCACCGGATTCTACACCTTCATCTCCGGTGACTTCTTCGTCGCCACCCCCCGATTCTACCTTGACGATTCCTCCTTCTATTATTCCATCTTTTCCTCAGCATTACACTCGTCGTCCACGACCAGTCGATGCCTCTGTGGATGAGTCGTCATCTTCCTCTCAGCCTACTTATGGCTTGCGTTCTCGTCCTCGTCCGCCTGTTGATCGCTTTGGATTTCCCACCGCTGGTGCTGCTGTTCTTGAGCCGACTTCTTACCGTCAGGCTGTTGTTCATCCTGAATGGCAGTTTGCGATGGCAGAGGAGATTGCTGCTCTTGAACGCACTGGTACCTGGGATCTTGTTTCTCTTCCTCCCGGAGTCCGTCCGATCACTTGTAAGCGGGTCTACAAGGTTAAGACTCGCTCCGATGGTTCTCTTGAGCGTCACAAAGCTCGTCTTGTGGCTCGTGGTTTTCAGCAGGAGCACGGTCGTGATTATGACGAGACTTTTGCTCCTGTGGCCCATATGATCACTGTTCGTACACTTCTTGCCGTTGCCTCTGCACGCCACTGGTCTATATCTCAGCTTGATGTTAAGAATGCCTTTCTTAATGGTGAGCTGCGTGAGGAGGTGTACATGCAGCCACCACCTGGGTATTCTGTTCCTGATGGCATGGTATGTCGTCTTCGTCGCTCTCTCTATGGCCTTAAGCAAGCCCCCCGCGCCTGGTTTGAGCGCTTTGCCTCTGTGATCACTGCTGCTGGTTTTTCAGCAAGTGCTCATGATCCAGCATTGTTTATTCACCTTTCTCCTCGTGGTCGGACTCTTCTTCTTCTCTATGTTGATGACATGATCATCACGGGGGATGACCCCGAGTATATTGCCTTTGTAAAGGCCCGTCTTAGTGAGCAGTTTCTTATGTCTGATCTTGGACCTCTTCGCTACTTTCTTGGGATTGAAGTCTCTTCTACCTCTGATGGCTTTTTTATATCCCAGGAAAAGTATATCTAGGATCTTCTTGCTCGTGCTGCTCTTACTGACGAGCGCGTTGTTGAGACTCCTATGGAGCTCAATGTTCACCTCCGTGCTACTGATGGTGATCCTCTCCCTGACCCGACGCGTTATCGTCATCTTGTTGGCAGTCTTGTCTATCTAGCTGTCACTCGTCCGGACATCTCTTATCCGGTTCATATTCTGAGTCAGTTTGTCTCTGCTCCCACCTCGGTTCACTATAGTCATCTCCTTCGTATTCTCCGATATCTTCGAGGCACGATCTCTCACCGTCTATTCTTTCCTCGCTCCAGTTCTTTACAGCTTGAGGCCTATTCGGATGCTACGTGGGCTAGTGATCCTTCAGATCGCCGTTCACTTTCTGCTTACTGTGTTTTTCTTGGTGGTTCTCTCATTGCCTGGAAGACGAAGAAACAACTTGCAGTTTCCCGTTCGAGTGCCGAGGCTGAGTTGCGAGCAATGGCTCTTTTGACGGCAGAGGTGACTTGGTTACGGTGGTTACTTCAGGATTTTGGTGTTTCTGTCACTACACCAACTCTGCTCTTATCTGACAGTATAGGTGCTATCAGCATTGCGCGCGATCCTGTGAAGCATGAGCTCACCAAGCATATTGGTGTTGATGCTTTCTATGTGCACGCTGGTGTGCAGGATCAGGTTATTGCTCTTCAGTATGTGCCTTCCGAGTTACAGTTGGCGGATTTCCTGACGAAGGCCCAGACTAGAGCACAACATGGCTTTTATCTCTCCAAACTCAGTGTTGTTCATCCATCATGAGTTTGAAGGGGGGTGTTAGAGTTATAATATAAGTCATGTACCCCTTTGTATTTATCCTGTTGTATAAGGGGTTTCCTGCCTATGTTCCACACCTGTACATGTATATATATCGGCCTATGGCCTCATGGGAATACAAGTTGCATATTTCCTAACACAGACGACCTACTGCATGTCATCGTCGCCACAAGAAGAGCTGACTACCGCAATCATTGTTGCACCTCCAACATCGTTGGTTGGCTGGTTGGTTGTTTGGAACAGAAAGCAGCTTTTCGACATGAATGAATTGAGTGGTGCTCGAATGAAACCTGATTGATCCTTTCACTCTGTCAAGTCGAGTATTATCAAAGATGTTTGCTAACCATATCCAGCCACAAAAGCAAAATCTGGTCTTCCAGCTACTTGGACAGGTGATGCGTATCCCAAAAAACACCTACTCCCTCCTATCCATATTATTTGTCTAGATACGGATATATCTAAACACGATACAAGGGAGTACTATATATATATATATGATTGATTGATTGACTCACAGTGAGTACGAGAAAAATGCAGAAAACAAAATTAAACACCAAGCATCATTCATACCATACCTAGTGAATAACATTACAACCCATGTCCAGTAATTCAAAACATAAGCCAAGCATCATCGGCAATTTCGGACTGCTGGCTGGTTTTGTAATACAATCATCATGTCTCGCTGTCTGTCATACAGTATGAGATAACAGCTCATTTCAGGTCAAAAGGTACAAATGTAGTAAATCCCTTGCTCAGAACTCAAATGGTCTTTCCAATGGAACAATTCCACCCTGCAAAGCGCGCGCACATAAGTTTCTGTTTTTCTTTCCTTAAATCTCAGGACGCAACCTTACTTTGACAATAAATACAGTTATTAGCATACCTCTTTGTCCAACTTCAGCTCATCTGCTAAATCCAACTTTTTCTGAGCGTATTGAGCCATGTTCATTGCTTTATGCTGAACAAGAGAACCAGTTATATAAAAACAACAATCATGACCACATATAAATTCATCGAGGATTTTTTCTCAAAACAAAAAAAAATCATAGAGGATTCATCAAGACAATACCATACTGATAGATAACATCCTAAACACTTCCCGAGCTTCACCCTCTTCGGTCTACACAAGGCCATATCAATACCAGCAACATATTGCAGTTAAATATATATCACCATGTCAAACCTACAGTACCCTACTTACCTTCTCATCAATACCACCCTGTCGGACAACATAGTGCATCTAGAAAGATAAACAGATGAAATTAGACATTGGCAATATGTTGCATATTTCTTTTTGACAACATAAATTCACAGTTAGGGGGCTATACAAATCTGCACAACAGCCTCAAATTAAGACATCAACTTACGTATTGTTTTATTGTTGCAATGGCAGGAACCCCTTTCAGTTCACCATCTAGTCTCCTTTTGTGTGCATCGAACTTGTCCATTTCATATACTTCCTTCACAGCACCCATGTAACTTAACTGAAATATTTGTGAAACCATAAGAGAGACGCATAATCACAAAGCATGTCAGTAGTGCTCTATTACACAAATGTTTGATGAAGTAGGATGCCAACATTTTTCTTAGCGACACGCCTCCAGATCTCAAAATAGAGAAGATCTATGTCCTTGAGGGACGCATCTTTATCCATCTCAAGAATGTACTCCTGAATCAAATTGACCAGATTGTGAGTAACACCAGCGATCAACGCATCAATTAGCAAAAGACAAGATATCTTACATTATAAGCAAACGCAGCTAAACGAACAGTCATATGGGGAAAGCCAGTTGCAATCTTCAATGCTTGCCTCCATGCTCTAGTATCCTTGTCAGACCACTGAAGTGAAAAGAAGTTAATCATCATGTGTATGGATATGGACTAAATTCATGATTTCCTGGGGGGGCATACTTACTTCCTTGGTGCTGCGATCCAGATGCAAATACTTTGTAATCCACTGTTCAAGATAGAAGTCTGTGACTTTAAAAACTATACAGCCACTCATAGTATTTTCAATTTCAACGGCTAGATCACATAATGCATACCTTGATTTTCTTTGAAATTTCTGCATAGTACTTGACATAAAGAGCATCAACTTTATATGTATGATAACGTGAGCGATACTCATCGTGATAGCGGTACAGGTTCCGACCACTATAAGGCAGCTACAAAAAAAAAGAACAAGAATTAGATGAAACATCTAAAAGGAACAAAAGTCCCACAATGGCGACATTGAAGTGAGATGACATACTTTTGTCTACAGAAGTAACTAAGTATCCACAATTTTTCCTAGTAAAGTCTGGCTTGCTAAAAATAGTACATATCCATATATAATCAAATGACCTTTAACAAGTCAATCCGCTGAGACACCGTCATGATATAATTCAGAAGCAATTCAAACATCAACTAATTTCAGTAGCCAAAGTTACCAGCATGAAATCAAAGGGATAAGAAGTTTGAAGATAGCAATGTTTGTGAAAACATACAAGGTAACATAGCTCTGAGCCTTGGACTGCTCCCTACGGTCATAGAAATCATGATATTTTTGTGATCTAATACTGAACCTCAGCCTTAAAACCAAGGCAATCAAGGAGGCTCAAGAACCAAGTGGGATACACTTCGTAGCACTTCACTGCGAGTTAAGGTTACATATGAAATGGCTAAGAAGCAACCAATTTTAAGGGGGCACTAATTAAAATCAGCACCTAGAGTTGTCTGAAGTTTGAATAAACAGAAAAGAACTGGCAAACTTTTCAAATCCAACACCGCAAGTACTATCATCCATCAGTGACCACAAAGCAAGGGCAATAGATACAAACTCAATGTTCATAAACCACAGCAAAGAATATGGTGATGCCAGTCATACAATCATCATCTGCTGTTCGAAAACAGTTTTAACTCGTACCACAAACTCATGGCTCAACTTTTTATACTAACGTTGCAGCTGTGGTTGGAGCCAATGAAGCAAAATGAATTACCTTATTGATTGCCGGATTTCACGGTGTGTGTTGAAATAGTTTTGAACACCCATGATTATGATAATAATAACCAAAGTAGTCGACTGGATGACTAGATGTAGATATAGACAGTACACTTACAAAATTACGAGGGGCAATCCGTTGGTAGTCATTCAATCCAGCTTTATAGGTATCATCAGGATGGACGAATCACTCAAAACTTTCATCCTCCTCTAACCGCTTAAAGTACAACTCCTTACGAAGTTCAGCATCAGTGTATTCTTCTGGTTCCTTAAGCTCACGTTCACGTGCGCACTCTGGCTTCAAAGCCTACACATAGATGATAAAAACATGAGATAAAATCATTCACGCATACCAAACCAAAGGGCTGGATTTGCTGCCATGGCACACAAGTGCAAACTTTCAGACATACGTGAATTGAAGTGAGCGATGAATGATTGATACAGCATGTAGGTACCTTGTAATAAGTGATGTGAAGGCGTGCAAGGCGCGCTTTTATCTTGCCTTTTTCCTCCCATGTCATATCAAGTGGCAGGTCTTCCTCCCTGGGAAGAATGCTGGGACGCAAACGTTGGGCATAACGGGTTTCGTCTTCCTTGCTGATAAAGACGTCCGGCCCGAAGCAATCCTGGCTTGCTTCTTCTGCCGAATCTGTTTTGGGCAGCAGCTCCATGTCTGTGGCATGAGAAATCGGATCTTGGCACCCTTGGATGGTGTCCTCCATGTCCCCATGGTCTTCCTTCCTGATAAGGACGTCCGGCCCGAAGAATTGTGCCGAATCTATTCTGAGCAGTAGCACCCTTGTATGAGAAATCGGATCTTGGGCCCCTTGGATGGTGTCCTCCATGTCTCCATGGTCGTGGGCAGTGGCAGGAGCATCGGAAGATGATGGGGGCAGGTGCTTGCGGCGCCTCTTCTCCCCTGTCCACGCTTTGTTTGCCTCATCTCCATCATCGGCCAGTTGGCCATGCTGGACGGGCAGCATCTCGATCGAACGATATGACGGCGAGGCGAGCTGGGCGGCAGCGTCGTTCTGCTGGTGTAGGGGACGTGGCGGGAGGCGACTGTAGCCGGCAGAGGACGGGGCCGGGAGGGTGGGAGGCAGCGGCGGCGGGAGGTGGGTGGCGACGGCGACGGCGTGAAACCCTAGGCATTTGTCGAGACGGTAGGTGGCAGAGGACGTGGTCGGGGTTCGGGGAGGGGCAGCGGTGTGGATGGGCGGCGGCGGTGGGCGGTGGGCGGCGGCGGCGTGAAACCCTAGGTAGCCACTTGTCGAGAGATTGAAGGGAGAAGCAGAACGTGCGGGCTATTGTTGGGGCACTGGGCACTCGGTGGCAGGCCAACGTAAATTTTCTGCAAATCGAAGGGTTTTCTAAACGGGATATTTTTCATCTCTAGCACAAATTCGGTGGAATTTTCAGAGGGCAGTGCTACGCGTACGCTAGATGATAAACCGATTAAACCGGCTGACTCGGCAGCCGTCAACAGCCGTCCGATCAACCGTCCAGCCAACAGAGGACCTTTGCAATAGCTAGCTTGTTGCGCTTCGGGGCTATGCAACAAGGACCTTGTTGCAAAGATCTGTCGAGACAGCATCGCTGCCCCGCCATGGTCTGAGCGTCGGAGTTGTCGTGCCTCCTTCGACCCAACACCTCGAGCAATTGTCTCTACTCCGGAACGACGGCGACAAGCTCTCACGCCGGGCACTCCTGTGACGATTTCTGCAAATTGGAGCTATGTCTCTGAAATATGCATCGTGTTGCGATACTTGGCCTCGTACGCTCTAACGTCGGGCGCTCCTCCGACTCTACAACCGGGGCTATGTTTCAGAAACAAGAATCCTGTTGCAGAAGAAAATTTCTTCATCAGGGTTTTTTTTCTTGAAATCGGACCTTTGTTGCAGAAACATTCGGAAGCAATACGCTAGTCGCAAAAAAATGACTCCACGAGACTTGTGGCTAGCATGAGTGCTTAATCAAGATCGATCCGACGGCTAATCAGGTGGCGGACGCTGTGTGTCCATCAACCAATTAAAAGGACATCATTTTCCATATTTAGGACCACCCATATATCTATATCTATATCTATTAGCAAAACGGCTCATGCGTTGCAACAGAACAAAAAATCATAGGGGATTTCACCCACGATGACCCTGTCAAATCAGTGCGAGCCAATATTTTGGCGGACAAATCTGCCACCCTGGTTTCGCCAGCGCGTGGGCCAAAACCAAAACTGGCAACCAAAATATTGGCATGGAAAGGAAAGTTAGGCTTGAAACCAAACACTGACATGTATAATCAGTCAACGCCAAATTTTTGGTATGGTAAGCGTCGGTCGCGACCCAAACAACCTCATAATCTCCAATGGTCATGACCACGTTTTGCTGCGTCACCGAGATATACTATCACTCCCAACTTCGTGAAACCCTGAACGTTTTTTGAAAATTATGAACATTTTTCAAACTCATGAACATACTTGAGATCGTGAACATTTTTAAAATTCGTAAACATTTTTATAGATTTTCAAACATTTTCTAAAATCATGAACATTTTATACATTCTTCAAACATTTTCTAAAAAATGAACATTTTTAAAAACATTTTTCTTGAATAGGCAAACATTTCTATAATTGACAAACATTTTTTTGGAAATTGGTGAAACAATTTTTGAAATTCACGAACATTTTTTAAAATGTATGATCATTTATTGAATCAGCGGATATTTTATGGATCAATAAACTATTTTGTATGTCACAAACAATTTTTGAATTTTCAAGATCTTTTTAAAAGATCCGCCACCTCGTGAGCCGTCTGATCCAGCGTACTATCCGTCTTTGCAACAAGAATATTGTTTCAGAAACAACGGCGATTGTTGCAACAAGAGCTTTGTTTCATAAACACATCGGTGATTATTGCAGCAAGAGCTTTGTTTCAGAAACACATCGGTGATTATTACAATAAGAGCTTTGTTTCAGAAACATTTGGTGACGTTGTGAAGCATCTCCGCGTATGATCCCTCTTTGCAACAAGAGCTTTGTTTCGAAAACATCATTGGCTATTGCAACAAGAGTTTTGTTTCAGAAACATGATGTGCAAGGCTGGGACGGATCCAGCATGAAGGACTCTCCGACACCAACAACGGCGACAGAGAGGCCGTTGGCTGCGCCACGCGTCGTTGGAACGACAATTGGGTCGTGCGAATCTCAGTCGCCGACATCGGGTGACGACTCGCCTGATCTAAATGCAGGGAGGAGAGATGTGAGCGACGGAGCAAACGCCTGCCCAAGCTCGACAAGTGAGGTAGCAAAAAAATAAAGAAGGGTTGGAAGTGGGGCGGCGAAGGCCGGCCTTGCTGGCAAACGACGGCTGCCGAAGCGGGCCGGCGGCGAGCACCGGCGCACGACGAGCGTTTCCTTGCGGTGCTGATTCGGGACGAAAAATCAAGGAAAATGGGGATAATGTACGAGATGGGGACGTGCGGCTGCAAAAAGCGTGGTACTGGGATCCATAGGGGACGTGTGGCACTTAATTGAGACGGCGGACGCGAGCCTGATTATCGACAGGCTCACGAGAAGCTTTTCCCTTTTTCAATTCATGAACATTCTTTGAATTGGCGAAATTTAATTCAATTTCATTAAGATTTTTTAATACATGAACTTTTTTAAAAGCATGAACATTTTTTGATTTTCCGAACAGGCATTATTTGTAGGCGAACATTTTTCAAAAATCATGAACATTTTCTGAATCCACAAACATTTATGAATTATTAAAAAAATTCAAAATTCTCATTTTTTTAAAGGAACTTTTTTGAAGTCTCAAATTATTTAAAGTGGAAAAATGAAGATGAAAAAGAAAAACGAAAAATAACAAACGAAATTCAAAAAACAGGCTGTCCGGACATAGCTCGGCCCAAACAAGCACGTTGTGTCTTCTCCCATCATGCAAAGCGTGGTATAGAACTAGGTGTTGGGGCGCGCCCGTGGCGCGCCTCTTGAGGGGGAGCTGGGCGGTGCCTAGTTGTAGTCGCCCCTTTAACATTGTTTTCTATTCTAATTAGCGTTTAAGATTATTGCTTTAATTAAGAAACTTAGCAGCAAAAATAGAAATATATATACAGAGAAAGCCCATTATGAATCTGAACATGAAACATTTGACTGAGAATAGTGCACTTAACATAAGCAGCAGCATAGGTTTAGCGCCTTGAAAAGCATGTGATAAGAGGGCCCAAAAGCAAATCATAGGTTATCACAGGATAGAGCATAATTAGGAGTACTTAGTGCTACATTATATTAGATTATATTGACACAGGGGCTGCAGTGTCTTCGATGGTGCATCTAGAGGCGGTGCACAGTGAGAACCAGGCGACGCTTTGAAGTGATCCTGAAACGAAATGCACAAATGTCTCCTTCGCGAATGTTGGCGGGGCGACGAAACTCAGACCAATTGGTGGTTATAGTGTTCTTAGTATGATCCAACATTCGGCGAGCAGATGGCCGTCTGCAAGTCTGACCACGAGTGTATCATTGTTTGGATCAATGTAGTCCAGCAGGTTCTCTTTAGTATAGTTAACCTAAAAATACTGGTAGAAGAAAGCAAGATATTTGTATGGACATAAATTGTTGTGTGATATGAAAGATAAGAGCGTGTTATTAATATTAATGGTGATAGTAAAGTACTGTTATTGACTACACGTCTTGAGGACCCAAATTTATGAATGCTCAAATAAAATGGCTGATGAAAGAGCAACAAGAAGTCAATATTTCTGGTGTCCAATTGACAATTTGAGTATGTACAGCCTAGCGTATGAACAGAGAGCAAACCAATGAAAAAATGTTGTAGCAAAGTTTATCTGCAGTGCAAGGGTTGTTGATGCCATTGAGCTAGCTCATTTGGTCTGCATTGTGACATTTGCACATCTGCGCATGGACATGAGCATTCGTAGTGATGCTATTTATATGTATCAGCAAATCAGACGGATAAGCCCAGAAATACTAAGATTATATGAGCTGATGTCCATCAAAGTGATTGTACTGCTGTGCGGATTATATTTGTTTGAAAAGCAAGCATGTATATAAACACAAAAGCGGCAGAGAAATTATGAGCTCAGATCCATTACACTGGTTGTACATGTAACGAGGACAACCCATTACAGTTTGTCCAAAAGTAGTGTAGCACATATGTCTCTTGTATTTATAGTACATGAAAGACGAAATACGGACAACTCTTATTACTGTCACAATATTAAAATGATCAGCATCTGCTCAACAGCTTTGCATGTAAGATCAGATCCAGCGCGGCGAGACGGTCTGAGCCCTCAGCTCACACGACTGGGCTTCATCAGTATTGCCTACCTGCTTCTCCAAGACAATTCAGAAAAATTATGAAAAACAACACAATGTCTTTGTCTTAGAAATAGACTTACTAACATCTAATTTATTTCAGATGTCCGATCATTTGAAGGTAACACAACTTGAATTTCCTAGGTAGAAATCTCAGTCCCCTTCAAATTAGGAACAATAACAGCAATGAACACCAAGCTTTGAACGATTTTTTTTCCACAAATGTCACTCAGGCCTGATAATCCTCCTGCAAAGATGCAGAACCATTGTCTAGAAAAAAAAACACTATGAATACAACAAAAGAGGATGAGAGGAAAATTAGGCATGCAAAGAGCATGATGAATTGAAGGCATGACCTTCCTGATGGTATCTATTTCATAGATCAGCACTCGAGGCTGCATTTATTTATTTTTTTACTTGAAACATCATGCATGATTTCTTACTACTTTGTTTTTAAATTAGAATTTAGCAAAAAGAACCAGAAATTAGTTACTATATCAAAAAATCACTTGAGCCAGAGTACAATTAAAATTCACATTAACCAAGATAAGCTTAGTCCCTGAACAACCAACAAAAACCCATGCAATATTTTGATATAAATGGCACAATGAATGTCAGAGTTAACCAAGAGGAGGGCGGCCGCGTGAGCCTCGTCAGAGTTGGTGAATATCTACAGTGCAACAACAAACTGTAACTGCTGAAGCATTTAACTGTCACAGACCCCTTGCTGATGCGATTAGCAAAAAACATCAGAGGGATTTTGAGGCATCGAAAGCAGTAGGTTCCTCAGGACATGGTCCGGCTTCAACTTCTCATATGGCAATTTACCGTGCACGCTGGCATGGAATCCTCGTAGTCGAAATCGTAGCCCATAAGCTGGCACATCAACAGGATTATGAAAAAAAATTAGAAACAAAACCTGTAGTTTAAATACTATGAAACTAACAGAAACTTGTTAATCTAAGCGTTGTGGGACATATATACCTTCAGACCGGCCATTGTAGTTCCTTATTCCCTGTACAAATTTAGGCACATCTTGGGACCAGGCTCTCCTCAATCTGAAACTTGTTCAACATGTAGTCTGCGATTTCATAGATACAACTATATGAGCACACAAATTCTGTAGCATGAAAACCGAAGATTGGTGTAAGTTTATTATTTTTCGTGCTCGGCTGGGAACCGCTCCGCTAGTTTGTCACGCTGGGCGGCACATGATATGATAATGCCATTGTGCTACTACTGACAGTAGGTCCATGTAAGACAGATTATCTGAAATCCTAATCGAATTCAATCGTAATGATGGTATACAATCCTTCAAAAGGCAAGAACACACTCTAGAATTTGACACATTAATGTTCTGTGCGACTGAAATGCCCATTTCCTTGGAGACATCCGAAAAATTCTGAAGGAAACACACTTCAAGTCCTACACTAGTGCATCTTGCGCATATCAGTTCGTCCATTTGTCAATGCTTACAATTAATTGAACCGAGCATACCTGGAAAGCTTCTTGCTGCTCCAATAGCCATCAATTTTTCTATGTCTTGCACATTTGATTCTCTTAGATACTCTGCTTGTGTTTGACACCCAATTTACGGGGACCACCCCTTCACGTGAGTTCATGATATACTTCAGAACGACAAATCTAGTGATTTGGCCTGGGGCAGCGATTTTGACTTGACCAAGATTGCCAACCGAGACAGCGAGGAGGGCGATGTTTCCTAAGACAAAGGTTTGGCTAGGTATGAAGGTCATGCCGGCGTTAACCCGCTTGCTGCTCGTGATCCCCATCGAATCGCCATGACTTCTTAGCGGGACCTGTACAGACCACCAATTATGGATTCAAATATAGCAGATCTCGGATAGTGGGTCCCGGACTATGGGTCTTGATACGATGGTAACATGGCCACGGGTTTTTACCCAGGTTCGGGATCTCCTTAGAGATAAAACCCTATGTCAGACTATTGTTTATTGCTTTCAAGTGAAATACAAACTACCACTATTTAAAAAATCGATCGATATCTCTACTCCTAATTGCTCAGTCCATACGTCGTTCGTTCGTTCATTCCCTTCCACCCATCGACCGATCGAAGGAAGTCGCCCCCACCTCGCACGCCTCCTCCCTTTTTTTCCTATTTCCATTTCGGCCTTTCGGCCCAAGACGTTCCTCTCCTCTCGCACCCCCTCGTGTGTAGGGTTTCACCAGGGAGATGTTGTGCCGCCGTCGCTCCATTCGTCATCTCCCGCTCGATTGCTCCTCCCCTCGACTAGGGTTTCTTGAGCGTAGCCTGTTGGGGAACGTAGTAATTTCAAAAATTTCCTACGCACACGCAAGATCATGGTGATGCATAGCAACGAGAGGGGAGAGTGTTGTCCACGTATCCTCGTAGACCGAAAGCAGAAGCGTTATATCAATGCGGTTGATGTAGTCGTACGTCTTCACGATCCGACCGATCCAAGCACCGAAACTACGGCACCTCCGAGTTCTAGCACACGTTCAGCTCGATGACGATCCCCGGACTCCGATCCAGCAAAGTGTCGGGGAAGAGTTCCGTCAGCACGACGGCGTGGTGACGATCTTGATGTTCTACCGTCGCAGGGCTTCGCCTAAGCACCGCTACAATATTATCGAGGATTATGGTGGCAGGGGGCACCGCACACGGCTAAGAGAATGATCACGAAGATCAACTTGTGTGTCTATGGGGTGCCCCCTGCCCCCGTATATAAAGGAGTGGAGGAGGGGAGGGCCGGCCCTTTCTATGGCGCGCCCTAGGGGAGTCCTACTCCCACCGGGAGTAGGATTCCCCCTTTCCTAGTCCAACTAGGAGTCCTTCCAAGTATTAGGAGTAGGAGACAAGGAAGGGGAAGAGGGAAGAGAAGGAAGGAGGGGGCGCAGCCCCTCCCCCTAGTCCAATTCGGACTAGGCCTTGGGGGGCGCGCGGCCTGCCTCTCCCTCTCCCCTAAAGCCCAATAAGGCCCATATACTTCTTCTCCCGTATTCCCGTAACTCCCCGGTACTCCGAAAAATACCCGAACCACTCGGAACCTTTCCGATGTCCGAATATAGTCGTCCAATATATCGATCTTTATGTCTCGACCATTTCGAGACTCCTCGTCATGTCCCCGATCTCATCCGGGACTCCAAACTCCTTCGGTACATCAAAACTCATAAACTCATAATATAACTGTCATCAAAACCTTAAGCGTGCGGACCCTACGAGTTCGAGAACAATGTAGACATGACCGAGACATGTCTCCGGTCAATAACCAATAGCAGAACCTGGATGCTCATATTGGCTCCCACATATTCTACAAAGATCTTTATCGGTCAGACCGCATAACAACATACGTTGTTCCCTTTGTCATCGGTATGTTACTTGCCCGAGATTCGATCGTCGGTATCTCAATACCTAGTTCAATCTCGTTACCGGCAAATCTCTTTACTCGTTCCGTAATACATCATCTCATAACTAACTCATTAGTTGCAATGCTTGCAAGGCTTATGTGATGTGCATTACCGAGAGGGCCCAGAGATACCTCTCCGACAATCGAAGTGACAAATCCTAATCTCGAAATACGCCAACCCAACATGTACCTTTGGAGACACCTGTAGAGCACCTTTATAATCACCCAGTTACGTTGTGACGTTTGGTAGCACACAAAGTGTTCCTCCGGCAAACGGGAGTTGCATAATCTCATAGTCAGAGGAACATGTATAAGTCATGAAGAAAGCAATAGCAACATACTAAACGATCAAGTGCTAAGCTAACGGAATGGGTCATGTCAATCAGATCATTCACCTAATGATGTGATCCCGTTAATCAAATAACAACTCTTTGTCCATGGTTAGGAAACATAACCATCTTTGATTAACGAGCTAGTCAAGTAGAGGCATACTAGTGACACTCTGTTTGTCTATGTATTCACACATGTATTATGTTTCCGGTTAATACAATTATAACATGAATAATAAACATTTATCATGAAATAAGGAAATAAATAATAACTTTATTATTGCCTCTAGGGCATATTTCCTTCACAGCCGCCACACTAGCTCGATCTGTTCTTCGTCCGTGCTCCGACGCCGCCCGAGCCCCGTCACCTCCAGTTCGCACCTGATCCTCTCCATCCCTCGTTGCGTCCCAATCCACCCCTCACACTCGTACCATCCCCTCCTCTAGGACCGACGATTGTACCACAATGCATCGACTCTGCTTCTCCTGGTGATGACCTGAGGGGATGTGTTTCCAGGCGTTGGGTAGCCATCGTGGCCAAGTTGCGGCAGTGCCTCAGGGTTGCTGGTGACGGGTGGGACTGCCTAAGCATGATCGATGGCTGCTCCAGAGTGCATCAACTTGGCATCTCAAGCGGCGGCGAAAAGCGAGCTACGGCGGAGCCTCGACGTTGCGTGGCGAGGAAGTGGTGCAAGGTGCGGGTCTGCAGCTCCTGGGGCATGCTTCTCCCACCACGTCGTTGTGGATTGCGCCCTGTTCCTTAGCCACGTCGCAGCCTGCTCTGATTGTGCAGCGCCGACCTCGGCCATGTCCGCCGACCGCCGTGGGCATTGTTCGCTGCCTACATGTTGTCCTGGGTCGGTTTGCCAGTTGCCACACAACCTATAATTAACTAAAGTGGTGTGTTGTTTACTCATTTTTGGATGGCAAGATGTAAGGAGTCCGGAGGGGGTCTGTCCAGACCGTAGCTCCAGCGGAAAGTGAGTACCTTCTTTAATTGCTTCCTCGTCTATGTGGTTTTCCTGTTTGTATTGTGATGCTATTCGTAAATTGAAATAATTCTACTTTCACTTGTTATTCTGCAATGTTAGTTTAAAATTTCATGTTAACAGACTTCTTATGTTTCACATTTACAGAAGCAATTTTATTGATTTTATACATGTACGTGTAACTCTTGTAAGAATGGGATTTACTATTCCCAGATATGATAAAATACCACAGGTCGGAAATTTGCAGAGGCAACTCCAGGAAGAGATGAACATGCTTCTGGTGTTGACAAGTTTGTGCTTATGGTGGAAATATGATTGGTTTTGTTTTGTTAGCAGGGATAATATATTAAGCTGTTTGAACTGTACCTGTCCGCAAGAAGAAAACTATTAGAACTGACAGGGTATAAATTCTATTAGGTTCTATGTCTATTTCCCGAATACCTATATCGCTCAGGCTACATCTACATCGATGTCAGTGGCAGGTATGATTGATGCAATTTCAGCCCCGTTGAAAGTAATTGGTGCATAGTTTTTAGGTTCTCTTTTTTACACCAGACATATTTCTTTTCTATTTCCAGCTTTGAGTACCTCAATTGATAGTGTTTTTTTGAGCGGCTCAATTGATAGTGTTAATTAACTTAGCTAGGACAAGGTTGGTGCATTTCCATTATTTTCAGGTTGAAGCCTTTGTTGTTCACATTTTAGAATCGTAGTTAAAAATAAATAAGATACATATTATTGTATTATGATATTCTGTAGGTTTAATTAGCAATTAGTCCATTGATATCAGCCCTCAAATTAATTAACAAGATTGTAGATTTTATCATATAATGTAATTAATGATAGTGACCAATGAAACGCTTCTAACCCGAGTTCAGTTGCTTGCAGGAGAATGAGTAATCATAGGCTTCTACTTACTCGATCTGTTGTACACATGTAGAACTAGACAGTCGGGGGAGATGCTTGCTCGTACTTTAGACCGAAGGCCATTAACACTCATAATTTTCTGTCCAGATGAAGGCATGTAGTTTTTACATATACAGATACTGAGTTGTTGCTAGGTGAAGCTGGAGCTATTAATATAACCCTTGTTTATATTTAACTACTTAATATATACACTTTTCATAGGAATTTAAATTGAGAACGGTCATGGAATCATTATCTACCCCTGGAGTATCCTAGGCCTAAATAAATGATAATTTGGGAAACAAAAATGACAAATTCATTGCGCCAATGTGCATGATTGAAAGCCCAAATTTAAATAGTTTTGGTCTTTCTTGTTTCTAAGCTATGTCTAAACTTCCACTTACATTTTGTAGCATGGAAGATATATGTTTTTTTTGACATGATAAACTATTTTCCAACATTAGTGAAGGTGGGTTGTACGGGATGTTTGTTGTGAAATGTTCTACTTGTTAATTACAGAATATATTTTGTAAATTTTGGTTGACTATGTCAGTGTCAGAGTCCAATTGACTGGGTGTGCATAACGAACCATGAGCTTTAGTTGGTTGTAACATTAGTTGACGTGGCATTGTTTTAAACTTATGTGCAGGTTATGTCTTTATACTGCATACTGCTCTCTATCACCCTTTTTTATTTGTTGTATGGCACGACTGTCAACTTGCCTACATTTTATTTTGGTATATATACACAGTTCATCAATGCTTTCATGTTTAACTATAGTTCTCTATGTTTATGTCAACTCCATACAAGTGCATCGTCTAGCATATATGTTACTCCTTTTTTATCCTTGGACCGAACCTACATACATTACCTGATTGTGGTAATAGTACCTATTAAGACTTGCTTTCATAGTGTACAATGATATTTGTTCTGTTGAAAACAATATATTTTGCTACAAAAGGAATGTCAAATTAATTATCCTGATGTGATTGCAGGAAGTAGGGATAAATGGCTCAATTATGCAATTAACTACTGCAACTCGTTTTGTCATGTGACTACAGTTGATTGATTTCCATCAAATTGTTTCTATCTGTTAATATGGGGACAATATTAGGTTAGATGTCCAATGATAGTCCAAACATGAGGCATTGTCATCGCTAGAAAATTAAAGTGTGTATTTAAGTGGGATGGAGAGAGAGATTGTGAGCCGGATGCGGCATGGACAGAGGTGGCGAGTATGGATTGGAGAGGTAGAGAATGAATATATTGAATGAATAAGAGTGATACATAGTATTTTTTACCCTGAAGAGTGATACATGATTGTTGTTGAAAGCCCCATTGCAATGCACGGGCAACGACGGGACACTGTGAGTGTTGGTGACGGGGTGGTACGGCAACTTCAAAAGTGAAGAAGAACAAACCATGAGGGGGCGGACATCATGGTTGTGTCGACATCCAAGGTCGACATCCAAGAGGATGTCAGATTTTGTGGTTACTGCCAGAATGGAGTTCCAATCAACTAATGCTTATGTCAACACCATAAGCTTGTATATAATTGTACAAACTCTCCTATGTTGTATGTCATTATTTTCATTGCTATGGCTATTTGGGTCCTTCTGATCCCCGAACGGGACCTACGTAGATGAGATGATGTCTTGAAGTAAGTTATCATATGCACAACCATTTTTGTTCTCTTCAAAACAATGTATCATACTAAAAAAATATGGATGGTTAAATATAGCATTCTGATGTGATCGAACGAAATGTGCGTGCGTGCGTGCATGCATGCGTGCGATGCTGCCACTTGTAGGCAACACACTCGAGATCAAGAGAGGGGGGGATCGAGGGAGGGAGAGAGGGCAGAGAGATCTTGAAGGTACATATTGGTAGGACAAATACGTTCTGAAATATAAATGGGATTTGGTGGCAAGTCACCATTATAGATGTTCCCAATCTAATGTGTTGTAGAAATGTTATTCCATAAATATGTCTTTAGCTCTTGATATTTTAGTACGTTTGTAAATTTATACATTCACATATCAGTCCGAGAAACATTTTTAGTTGGGGAAGGAAGAAAAGGAGAGCATTTTATATAGAGGTAAAAAAGAAGTCACCAACGTAGCCAGTTGCAATGCATGGGCGTTCTACTAGGAGCAGGGGATGTTCCATGCAATGTCAGATCAACTCTTAGGCCAGAAACCAACTATGTGCACTTGAGGTAATGCAATCCGTCAGATATGTGTATTCATGTTTGTCAGTTAGGTTACACTAGGAGCAGGGGATGTTCTTCCGTGCTGGATCAATATGCGGATCCTGCCTATGAAGTCAATTTCAGTATATTCAGGACATAGCCGGTAGCTTAGCAATTTCCACATCTGAGTTTTTTTTTAAATAAAGTTATGCACAACATGTATAGCCTACATTATCCATACACAGATATACTTACATTTCATTATACAACATGTACATGTATGCCATTTTGCAAGAATAATTCCATCTTGTGTATATGAACAACAATTTGAGAAAGGCGCCAGTGGCTGCTACGTCCGACGGCTCAAGATTGCAGGCAGAGTGCTTTGTGCATTCTCTTTTGATTTGTCATCTACTAAGCAAACAACCATCATGTTTGTTACTCGGACAACCGGTGACCATGGGGGGCCAAAGGCAAAGGTCGTGTTCCACGGTGTCCAATTCGCACAACAAGTGCGGTTGATTTTTAATTTGATATAGATGCAAATTTCATTTTTATTTTCGTTCCATAAAAAGGTAGGTTGATTTCTGGCACTAAGATAGGAAAGCGGTTGCTTCCCTTGTCCCTTGTTGTTGGCCTGCCACCGCGATGTCTATCATTGGCTCACTTAGAACACGGCGAAATAGATTTTGTGATAAGAGTGTGGGTTGAGAGTGAGGGGATGAGGATTGTGGTTGGTCTGTTGACTTACGACTGTTTGAGAGGAATATTTTTGATACTCTTCAAAATATGGTAAATTACATTTTATTAGAGATGGCTGTGTAGCAACTTGCAAGAGTGAGCGTTTCATTTTTTACCAAGTCGTACAAATTTTTGGCTTCAATAGAAGCGTAAATTTATTGGTTGGTTGCTTCAAGAGTTAATAGCGGAGATGGTGACGTATCAGTTGCATGCCCAATAACGGATATCATACTTTATACTCTTATTTCGTGGTAATGCATGACGTTCAACTATATGTTACAACTGCCTTCTTGGCTCGAGGGGCGTCATGGGCAGCCCACGCCTTCGCCCCCCTTGATGGCGGTGGCGCATCAACACGAATACAGGGAGAGGGGATCAGGACAGAGAGCAATGTGGCTCCAGTGGAAGTACGGTGTAAAGGATGGATGGTGCTATGACGAACGTGAGAAAAGGAGAGGGCTCTAGAAACAAATGTTCCACTAGGGCGGGTAAACCAATGGGAAGGGGAGGGTATGATATGGAAAAAAGGAGTATGCATCATGGGGTGGGGTTTTTGTGTTGGAGATAACATGACGGATAGTCTGGACACTCACTTTTCTCCCCCACATATTGGCTGGATTTGGGGGAGCCCAAGCTGTCCAAACGGTTGGATTTCGGGGAGCCAATTGGGCATCCGTTTGATGTCTGAAGAGGGAATCTCAAACATACACATTATAGCCCGTAGCAACGCACGGGCATTCTACTAGTTTAAGGTAATTGGGCGGTTAATCCCGAATTCTTAGGTCACAGATGTGATAACACCTTATCCATCACGTTAACTGGTCCAGCAGATTAACTAGTTGTCGGGTCGATTAATTGGATAGAGGGAGAGAATTTTGTGGTTTAAAATTTTGGCCCATTCCCTCCTTTACTGTGTTAGGTTTACCTGTGCCCTCCCTTCTCACTCTCCCCTCCTCTCCCGTAGTAACCCTCATTTGTGGAGGCTAGGAGCAACCGTCACCGCTCCCGTCTTCGAGCAGCTGTCGGCACCATCCGCCAAAGGCGCATGCACTCCTTAAGGATTCAAGCACTGCTACTTGTGAGCTGCGTTGGTATTTCCCTAAAGAGAGAGGATGATGCAGTATAGTAAAAATAAGTATTTCCCTCAATTATGAAACCAAGGTTATCAATCAACTAGAAAAATCAAGCAACGAGTCGTTAACAGCACCTGCACACAAACAACAAATACTTGCAACCCAACACGAACAAGGGGTTGTCAATCCCTTTACGGTTATAAGCAAGATTAAATTCTATAGTTTTTGATATATAGATCACACAAAAATACAAAACAAAAGAAATAAAAGAAAATTGCATCAAAGTATTTTTTATTTTAATATATGATAAAAGATAGACCCGTGGGCCTGATAACCCACAAGTATAGGAGATCGTAACAATTTTCGAGGTAGAGTATTCAATCCAAATTTATAGATTCAACACAAGGGAGCCAAAGAATATTTGCAAGTATTAGCAGCTGAGTTGTCAATTCAACCACACCTGGAGATTAATTATCTGTAGCGACGTGATCAATAGCAAAGTATATGATAGTTTTGATAGTAGTGACAGCAGCAATAGTAACGGTAACAATAATAGCAATAGTTTTGTAGCAAGTGCAACACTAACGATAGCAGTAGTAACTTAGTAAGAACAATATAAGATAAACTCGTAGGCATTGGATCGGTAATTTGTTGAATGATATTCATCATGTAACAGTCATAACCCAGGCCGATACGGCACTAGCTCCAGTTCATAAATATAATGTAAGGCATGTATGCCGTAAAAATTCATACGTGCTTATGGAAATAACTTGCATGACATCTTTTGTCCTACCCTCCCATGACAGTGGGGTCCAATTAAAAAACTAATGGATATTAAGGCCTCCTTTTAATAGAGAACCGGAACAAAACATTAACACACGGTGAATACATGAACTCCTCAAACTACGGTCATCACGGGAGTGGTCCTGACTATTGTCACTCCGGGGTTGTTGGATCGTAACACATAGTAGGTGACTATAATTTGCAAGATCGGATCTTGATATTAACCGAACCTCATGGCGAGATCCGATCCGTTGTTGCGGCCCGATCTTTCACGACACTCCACCACCAGTAGTAGCAACCTCTCGCCCGCGCACGTGATGTACACGAAGTAGAGGGTTTGAACCTGCGGCCCAGCACGAGAAAACCAATCTCGACGAAGGTACTCACGCGCAAAACAATTTTCACGAAGAGAAATCGCAAAACAGAGGTTTTCTAAAGATCCCTCTAAAACTTGATACAGGTTTCTACGCTGAAAAACACATCGTGTCTATTTCATATAAAAATAACCTGTCTTTACAATGACCATACGCTGGCTATTTATACTAGTATAGCCGACCCTACCATGGTTTGACCAACACGCTAGGCACACCTCTAATTCAAAGGAAAAACAAACTTGTTCTACCAAAAGATAACAACCGACTTGATTTAATCTAAGGAAACAAAAATAACGATGACTTGTTTGGTTGGTGGTGAGGCTTCTCGTGTAGTCTGTAGGTGGACCCCACCCGGTTGTTTCAAAGAAAGCAAATCTTGAATCTTCATGTACGTCACGAAGTACAATTCCTGATCGGGTGACCGTACATGATGGAACCTGTATTTGGTCAGGACTCTTTCCTGTATTGTAGCTACGTAATGGACTAATTTCTCATGCATGTACGTGACCTTGCTTATCTCTGGCGCATCAATGTTGCATGCAGATTCTTTTGTTTGCTCAATCCTAGCTCTACACATTATTGGTTGCATGCATACATAATTTGGTAACATCTGGCTAGCTCGTTCCTTGACATGCATAATCTTGCTCTCAACAGTACAATGCAAATTAGCAATCTGGCTCATAGTGTAGATGATAGGCAGGTACCTTGGTATATATGGTGCATACACATCCTTAGGATAAGGCGGAATAACAGTAACGCCAGTAGTGACAGAACACATGGTCGTATCAGATCTAGAACATGAATATAATGGTGATAATATAAATGGTTCAGATCTGAAATCATGACACCCGGGTCCAAAGTGACAAGCATTAAGCATGGTAAAGTTATAACAACATCAACCTCAGAACATAGTAGATATTAGGGATCAAGCCCTAACAAAACTAACTAGATTACATGATGAATCTATCAACTCCTCACCGACCAACGAGCTTACGAAGGAATTACTCACTCCCGATGGGGAGCATCATGAAATTGGCGATGGAGAAGGGTTGGTGATGATGAAGGACGAAGATTCCCCTCTCCGGAGCCCCAAACGGGCTCTAGATCTGGCCTCCCGACGAAGAACAAGAGGTGACTGATACGTCCATTTTGCATCATGTTTCTTTACTGTTATTTATGATGTTTTTATGCATAATAATGCTTTTTGAAGTAATTCTAATGCATTTTCTCTCATAATTTACAAGGTACACACAAAAGAGGGGGAACTCCGGTAGCTGGAAATCTGGATCTGAAAAAGCTACGTCAGGCTACCTATTCTACACTACTCCAAACAAGCCGAAACTTCACGGAGAAATTTTATGAAATATATGATGAATATTGGAGCAAATAAGTACCAGAGAGGGCCCACCAGGTGGGCACAACCCATCTGGGTGCGCCAGGGAGCCCAGTCGCGCCCTAGTGGGTTGTGCTCACTGAGGCCCACCTCCGGTGCCCGTCTTCTGGTATATAAGTCATTTTGACATAGAAAAAATAAGGAGAGGACTTTTGGTACGGAGCACCGTCGTTTCAAGGCGGAACTTGGGCATGAGCACTTTTGCCCTCCGGCAGAGCTATTCCGCCGGGGGAACTTCCCTCCCGGAGGGGGAAATCATCGTCCTCATCATCATCCAACAACTCTCTCATCTTGGGGAGGGCAATCTTCATCAACATATTTAACAACACCATCTCATCTCAAACCCTAGTTCATCCCTTGTGTTCAATCTTGTTACCGGAACTATAGATTGGTGCTTGTGGATGACTAGTAGTGTTGATCACATCTTCTAGTTAATTACTATATGGTTTATTTGGTGGAAGATTATATGTTCATATCCAATATGCTATTTAATACCCCTCTGATCACTAGTGCAGAACCGGGCAATAGCACCGGTTCGTAAGGCCCTTTAGTGCTGGTTAGGTAACCGGCACTAAAGTTTGGGCACTAAAGCCCCCCCCCTTTAGTACCGGTTCAGCACGAACCGGTGCTAAAGGGCAACCACGTGGCACGAGCCAGCTCCGGGGGCCGGGAGCCCTTTAGTACCGGTTGATAACACCAACCGGTACTAAAATGTTTGGGGGGTTTTTGGTTTTATGATTTCTTTTTCATTTAATTTTGTGTTTTCCATTTTAATTCTTTTTCGTTTGCTGGTATTTTACGATACTATACATTGTACACGTTATGCATATATATATATATAAATAGAATTTCTAGTAGAACCAATCATATATATATATATCGTCAATGTCTCACAAACCACCATATTAATTCACACATACACACATGTATAGCTATATACAATTTCTCCTACATATGCATGTTGCCTTTGGAGCCAGTGGCATTAGCCTGATTGGTGCCTTCGGAGCACGATGACAATTGGAAGTGGTTCATGACCTGGTCGATGGGGGCGGTAGCGGGTAATAGTATTCTCCCTTCGGATTTATGACCTGGTCGAGCAAAAATCCCGCTATTTCCTCTTGAAGTGCTTCTACGCGCTCCGTTTCTAGGAGCTTGTCTCGCACCTCTTTGAACTGTTAAGAAGGAGATCAATATGCATGTGTATTAGTTGTGTGACTAGATATCGATAATGGTGTAAAAATTGTGAATAGTGTTCTGACAAGCGTACCCATTCCTGTCTTTGAGATCTGCTCCTTTCGGACGCCATCATGCGAATGTTCTCGCAAACGCAAAATGCACACAGATCAGTCCCCTGCGCCTGCTTCAGGGCCTTTATTACGAGAATGGAATTTAATTTGATCAGATAATAATTAATCAAGCATGATAATTAAAGAGATGGCAGCTAGCTAGCTAGCTAGTACTACTTAATTACTTACCTTGGGTCGAAACCATTTCAGCTGTCGTTTCCATTCGCCTTCCGTGATGCTGATGAACCTTGCCCAAGCCCTGTCTGCCGACAAAGAAAATGAATAAAGGGGTTATTAAATAGTTCATATCATGAAATGACGAACTAAATAGGCCGATATATATAGTTAATAATGATTGAAATTACCTGTTGACTATCCCAAACAAGATGTTATAGTCACTATTTGCTTTGAGTAGCGAGTCCAGTATTTCAACTGTTCCGGCATCAACTTTAATGATACACAAGATCCAGTGAAATATGCATGCACACACGTTTGCATGTCTTAATTAAGCGGGCATATGTAAGCAAAAACATGTAGCTAGTTAGTAGGCAAAAACAGAGAATTTGTAGTACAAGAAAGTGTGAGTCACTGGAAGTTGTAAGGAAGTAGTATATCTTCATTGTATTTGAGGCGCTTCAAGAACTCTAGCATGCTGTCCTCTACCTGCTTTTCATGATGCTTGTTTATTTTCCATGTGTATTCATTAACGGTGTTTGGGTCAATGAACCCAATGCCATAGCGTCCACCTTTTCTCATTTCATACATCTTCATCCTGCATAATACCACAGAAAAGAATATAGTGAGGATAATTACAGGTAATGATTGATCAAAAGGATCACTACAGCTAGCTTGAGACTTAAATTACAGAAAGAAATCACTTACAGACAATAGCAACCGACGATAGATTTGTCGAGTGCGTCTCGATTGTATAACTGAAACAGTTCAGAATAATCAACGGTCACAGGTTTCTCATGGTAGTAATGATCCTTCTTGACTTGCACCATGAGGGACTCTCGATCGGATCTCTTGGTAATGTTCATGTACCATTTATGTAATTCATACATTCTTGTTGGGAGCTTCTTGACCTCTTCTAGCTTGACCAAAGGTTGGCCCCGGGCATATTTCCGTTTTATTTCCTCCTCTTTAAGCACAGGCATGTCCTCGATCTCGAGGAGTTGTCCAACAGTGATTTTGAGAGTTTCAGCCTGCATTATATGCTCCTGGGTTATTACCACATCGCCCACCTCGGGAACGTAAACTGTTTGGCCACAATAATATTGGGCGCGCGTACTGTCACGTGTTGTTGGCGGCACAACAAGCGGGGGGATCGATTGCGCCGCCTATTCTCCCAGCTGGGCAACGGTTTTCCCGCATTTTTTGACAGCTGCTTGTTGTTTGCTCGAGCTCGAGCTCGCCTCCTTCTGTAGACGTTGTCGATGTAACTTCCTGATGTGGCGCTCATAGTCTGTGTCAACAGGCTTAGGAGCTGGTGGTTGAGCCATACGAATGAAGTGGTCAACTACTTCCATAGGCACTTTCTCCCTTGGCGGCGGTGGCGGTTTCGATCCAAAATGGGCGTCGACTTCTGCCCGCACTATGGCATTGGTTTGCTCCTCGGTCCTGTCGTAAGCCCTCACAGGAAGAGGAGTAGTGAGGTTTGGACCATATTTATATCGCTTGCCTCCGCCTGTACTTCCTGTATTATGACCTCGACTGGTACCGCTACGCACCATAGCTGTGGGGTGTCTCTTCTACGATTGTTGAGGCGGCGGAGACGGCTGACGGGGCTGAGTTGGACGAGGAGGAGTGGCCTGAAGCTGTGCCGGACTTCGAGGAGGAGTAGCCTGAGGTTGTGCCGGACTTGGAGGAGGAGTGGACGTCTGACACTGTGTCGGACTTGGAGGAGGAGTGGCCTGACACTTTGCCGGACTTGGAGGAGGAGGAGTGGCCTCACGCGTTGGTGGACTTGGAGCGGGAGTCTGCTGACTCGGTGGCGGACTTCGACGAGGAGTCGGGTGACGCAGTGTTGGTGGCCTTCGAAAGATGCAATCCTTTATCCATAGGATGACATCATGTATGGCCTCTCCCAATGTGTGCTCGTCGTCACCTCCAGGAATGTCAAGCTGTAGCTCCGAATATGGGTCCACCACCTCATCAACCAAGACACGAGCATAGCCCGCTGGAATCGGGTTGCAATGGAAGGTTGTCTCGGGGGAATTTGAAAAAGCAACGGCGTCCGCCACCTTCATGGATATGTTCTTCATTTTGAAGTGTAGCTCGCAGTTAGTGTTCTCCGTGATGTCATCCATGGGGTATCTATCCAGCACTGCGTCGCCCGGGGCGGAACCCACGCTGCTTCTCGGCATGGATGGGGCGGTGCTATCCAATGCTGGATCATCCGCTAGCTGCTGCAGCTGCTGAGACCCCCTTTGCTGGCTAAGTGAGTCGATCTGCTCCTGCTGCCGCTGGAATTTAACTGCCAATTCCGCTTGACTTGCTTCTAGGCCTTGAAGGCGTTCATAGTCCCGCTTCCTCTGCTCCTCCTCCATCTTCCTCTTCTTCTCCTCCGCAATCTTCTTTCTTGCACGGGTTCTGTAGTCGGCGTTCCAGTCTGAAAACCCCTCATACCACGGAATAGCGCCCTTGCCTCGTGTTCTTCCCGGGTGTTCAGGATTTCCCAGGGCACGCGTAAGCTCGTCGTTCTCTCTGTTGGGCTGGAACACCCCCGATCGAGCCTCTTCTATTGCAACAAGTATCGCATCGTCGGCTCCGTTCAGACATGCCTTCGTCGAAACATTGCCTGTCTTCGGGTCCAACTCCCCCCCATGCGCATAGAACCAAGTCCTGCACCTGGGGGGCCAGCTCTTAGTAACCGGAGTGACACTTGCATCCTCCATCTCTTTCTCAGACTTATCCCACTTAGGCATTGCCACCGTGTAGCCACCTGGCCCCAGCTTATGGAACTTATCCTTTTTTCGGCATTCTTCTTGTTTATTCTCGACCGTTCCTTAGCTAATTCTGAATCCTTGAATTTCACGAAATCTTCCCAATGAGCACTTTGATTCTCTAGTATCCCCTCGAATACTGGAGTCTTCCTTCCTCCCTTGACGTACTTCTCCCACGTCGTTCTCTTGTGGTTCTTGAATGCAACCGCCATCTTCCTAAAAGCAGCGTCCTTGACTTTCTGCACATCTGCTTCTGTGAAATGATCTGGTAGGGTGAAATGTTCCATGAGAGTATCCCAAAGCAGTTTTTTTGATTCTCGTCGACAAAAGTAACATTTGGACGTGGCTTTGCTGGCTTTCTCCATTCTTGAAGGGAGATCGGGAGTTGGTCCTTCACAAGAACTCCGCACTGACGAACGAACTTGTCCGCAATCTTCTTAGGCGCTAATGGTTCGCCATTAGGTTTGAATGCCTCGATATTGTACTTTACGCCCTCCTTCAACTTTTTGTTCGGGCCTCGTTTCGTCCTTTTGCCTGAAGATTTGCTCGATCCGGATGGCTGAAACAAGAAAGATCGATTCGTTAATATATCTTCAACTCATTTAAAACATGCGATGATCACCAGATTCCCGCTTATATAAATATATATACCTCGCCGGTGTTTGTTGTTTCAGGATCAACATGTTCTTCGTCGTAGTTCATGACTTCATCAGTTCGGTCGTCGCGATCGAATATCATATCACCCTCTCCGGTGTTGTTTAGAAATTCGGAGCCGTCAAAATCTTCTTCATTCTGATCATCATCTGGCCCGCGTATGGTATCGAACATGGTCTGTTCTCTCTCTCTGTCGGTATTGTCCGCCATAGCTTTTATTTAACTATGCCAAAAGAAATATAAAACAATTTAGTATAATCTCGAATAATAGATATAATCTCGAATACATCGTCTCGAATAATAGATATAATCTCGAATACATCGTCTCGAATAATAGATTTAATCTCGAATACATCATCTCGAATAATATATAATATTGAATAGTACATCACTGGCTCATAGCTGAAGTGCGGCGCGGGCGGTGGACACCCAAAGAGAAGGAACCCTCACAGGATCATAGCTGAAGTGAGATCCCTGAAGAAACAGCCAGGTATTGGAGAACCTGCCGCCCTCTAACACAACCATGTAGCGATGGACGTGCTCGTCCTCCTCCCTGACACGACGACGTACCACCTCCGGCGGGGCCGGCTCCCTCCGCACCGAAACTGGCCCACGCGAACGCCACCAAACGAGATCAGGATCGACGACGGGACCCGGGGCCGGGTTCCTCATCAAGCAGTCTACTACAACAGCTGAATGCTTAATTAACAATTCACTTTGTTTTACATCAGTTCAAGCCATTAAGGATTTTTATCGCAATTCGGGGACAAGCGAAGAGAACATTACATTGCTAGGCTATGATGAGAAGCCTATGGATTTCGACAACAGTGAAATGAAGTTCTTCAAGTGCTCGTACAAAGTTGGGCCCATCAAATTCAACAGGTTTATCAAGAGGGGTGTTACAAGTTCGAAGGATTGGGCTTCAGACTACCATTTTGTCAGAGCTTTGGCACATCCTGCTGCTATCCAAGTTGAAAATTACGTCAATTCAGAGTGTGTGATCATCTCTGAAGTGGATGGGTCCTTCAGCAAATGGTTGAACAAAAGGAAACCCATCGAACTGTTCACTGATGGCACCATGCTGCCCATCCTCAGAAATATGATCATGTACGTTTTGCTTTACACTCTGCAACATATGCCCTCTGTTTTTTCACACAGTTTTTAACTTTCTTCTTGTTGTCCTATGTAGCCAACTTGCAAGTCTGGTGGAAAGTATTCTTGCTAAGGAAGTATCCCCGAGGTATCGTTGCAAAGGAAGAATTCTCAATGAAAGAGCTATACGTCAAGCTGCTTCCTGATAAGACACCAAAGCTACAGGTGCTGATACTTAAGGGTAAGTGTCTTCTTACAACAGAAAACCCCTATACGCATGGATGTTTGGCACCTGAGCTCTAATGAAACAGTTTACTCATGTGCACCTTGTTATGAAAAGTCGTGGATTTATGTTTGAAACAACTCTAAGATGTACACCTGAATATTTTGTGCTACGCAAAATAATTAAATCGGTGCAACCTGAACGATGGATAGTATGCTTGCTATTCAAAACATGCGCATTTTGCTCTTTTTGTTAGGACACATATGGTCATTTTGATACTAGGCTCTGTAACAAAGCTTTTCTGACATTGGCCTTTTGTAGGATGCATATAGTCATGTTTTAGCACCAAATTGTGTACAGGTACATTTTGTAGTATTGCCACAGCCCATGTTTTTTTACAGTTCCTGCACAGTTCTTATAGCGGAAAAGGTGTGGGGGAATTATTGGATAGATCCAAATAGGTGCAGATGTGCATTTTCCATGTGCAAGTACTATATGCACTTGCATTGGGTTTGTACAGCTAAATGCTGTCCTGTGCAGAGGAAGACAAGGATGAACATATAATAAAACTGTATACATTTGCACAAAAATTGGTAATGTGCATATAATACCCAAATATTTTGATGAGTGAATTTTTGTTACAATGCAAAAGAAAAGAAAACTCATGTGGGTGCAGGGTTTGTTCAAGTGCCCTTTTATAAAGTTATATTATACAATGATACTACAAGTACTAGCAAATTTCATTTTTGCTTTATTTTCTTGGTTTATCATAGTTGAAGACGTCAGCATTCCGGCTCATGCGGTGCGGGCTTGGGCAAGTGTAAGGAAGATTGTTACAGAGTGCTTTGAATGCCACGGTGTCACTCCAAGCAAGGGCAGTGAAGACTTCATATCATGTATTGGGATTCTGACAGAAAACACCCAAGCTCTTTTGGAGGGCCACCCGGATCAGTGGGACAATCCGAAGAAAGGCGAGTTTCTCATGGAATCCTACGCGTACTCCCAGCAAGTGTCCGGTAGGATCAACAGGTCGGGATTGACGTGGCCTCTGGAAGCAGGCGGACAAACTCCGTGGCTGCTGTCGCAGTTAATTCGTCGGAGTCAAGAGAAGAAGGTGACTTACGACAAGGACTTCCTGAATGACTATGTGAAACTATGCAGGCACAGCTACAAGCACTTCAACAAACTGCCAAACTATATTAAGTTGCGCGATTCAAATTGTATTCATGTGTCCGCGCCTCTGTATTCATTTAAACTGAAGTATTTACAATGTTAACTATACTATCCAAATGGTGAACAAAGTCCTCTTTAAGTTGAAGTAGGAGCTTGAGTGATAAGATTAAATATTAATAATTCAGTTGATTGTTGTTTTGTTGCAGCAAAGGCTTGGAGGGAATACGGATGGACTCATCCGTCAGATCGAAAAGTGGTCACCTGGTATCTGGCATATCCTCTATGTGGCACTTCACGAGCCCTATAAGTAGAAGTTGCCTTACTCACGAGGTCTTGAAACTGTTATTGTGTGAAAAAAGTCCATTTTACTACCCTGAATAAAGTGGGTGGTTCACTTTACCCCTTGATCTATTTTTCCGCTTCTTTTACCCGCAAACAAACCCAAACCGGACAAAACACCCCCCGGCTGGTTTTTCTCCACCCGCTGCTGATGTGGCACTAGTCAACGGCGGTTTTGACCTGGGTGGGGCCCCCTTGTCAGGTCTCTCTCTCTCTCTGTCTCTCTCTCTCACACACCAATCGAACGGCAGGCGGCGGTCGTCACCGGCGATTGTGAGCGGCGGGGAGCACATCCTCGCGACGGCGAGAGCCACGGCCACACCGAGCTCCCACAGCGCGAGCGCCTGCTAGGCCCCGCCGAGGCAGACGGCGCGGGAGGACGGCCCGAGGAGACCGTCGGCGAGGTGCCGCCCGAGCACCTCGGCGTGGAAATCCACCACCTCGCGCCACTCGCGGCTGCGCCACGCCTCCGGCGACGCCGCGACCTGGGCGTGGGTCCTCCTCCCGACGACCGCGGTGATAGGGAGCTCGGCTCCGCACCCCCTCCCTGGTCGTGCCCCTCCGTCGCCCTCGCGTGTGCGTCACCGTGCCCGCCTGCTGCCGCTACTGTCACTGACCGCTGTCGTCTCTGCTCTAGCCGCTGTTGTTGACTCCTTCATGGATATGTTCTTCATTTTGAACTGTAGCTCGCAGTTAGTGTTCTCCGTGATGTCATCCATGGGTTATCTATCCAGCACTGCGTCGCCCGGGGCAGAACCCACGCTGCTTCTCGGCATGGATGGGGCGGTGCTATCCAATGCTGGATCATCCGCTAGCTGCTGCAGCTGCTGAGACCCCCTTTGCTGGCTAAGTGAGTCGATCTGCTCTTGTTGCCGCTGGAATTTAACTGCCAATTCCGCTTGACTTGCTTCTAGGCCTTGAAGGCGTTCATAGTCCCGCTTCCTCTGCTCCTCCTCCATCTTCCTCTTCTTCTCCTCCGCAATCTTCTTTCTTGCACGGGTTCTGTAGTCGGCGTTCCAGTCTGAAAACCCCTCATACCACGGAATAGCGCCCTTGCCTCGTGTTCTTCCCGGGTGTTCAGGATTTCCCAGGGCACGCGTAAGCTCGTCGTTCTCTCTGTTGGGCTGGAACACCCCCGATCGAGCCTCTTCTATTGCAACAAGTATCGCATCGTCGGCTCCGTTCAGACATGCCTTCGTCGAAACATTGCCTGTCTTCGGGTCCAACTCCCCCCATGCGCATAGAACCAAGTCCTGCACCTGGGGGGCCAGCTCTTAGTAACCGGAGTGACACTTGCATCCTCCATCTCTTTCTCAGACTTATCCCACTTAGGCATTGCCACCGCTTAGCCACCTGGCCCCAGCTTATGGAACTTATCCTTTTTTCGGCATTCTTCTTGTTTATTCTCGACCGTTCCTTAGCTAATTCTGAATCCTTGAATTTCACGAAATCTTCCCAATGAGCACTTTGATTCTCTAGTATCCCCTCGAATACTGGAGTCTTCCTTCCTCCCTTGACGTACTTCTCCCACGTCGTTCTCTTGTGGTTCTTGAATGCAACCGCCATCTTCCTAAAAGCAGCGTCCTTGACTTTCTGCACATCTGCTTCTGTGAAATGATCTGGTAGGGTGAAATGTTCCATGAGAGTATCCCAAAGCAGTTTTTTTGATTCTCGTCGACAAAAGTAACATTTGGACGTGGCTTTGCTGGCTTTCTCCATTCTTGAAGGGAGATCGGGAGTTGGTCCTTCACAAGAACTCCGCACTGACGAACGAACTTGTCCGCAATCTTCTTAGGCGCTAATGGTTCGCCATTAGGTTTGAATGCCTCGATATTGTACTTTACGCCCTCCTTCAACTTTTTGTTCGGGCCTCGTTTCGTCCTTTTGCCTGAAGATTTGCTCGATCCGGATGGCTGAAACAAGAAAGATCGATTCGTTAATATATCTTCAACTCATTTAAAACATGCGATGATCACCAGATTCCTGCTTATATAAATATATATACCTCGCCGGTGTTTGTTGTTTCAGGATCAACATGTTCTTCGTCGTAGTTCATGACTTCATCAGTTCGGTCGTCGCGATCGAATATCATATCACCCTCTCCGGTGTTGTTTAGAAATTCGGAGCCGTCAAAATCTTCTTCATTCTGATCATCATCTGGCCCGCGTATGGTATCGAACATGGTCTGTTCTCTCTCTCTGTCGGTATTGTCCGCCATAGCTTTTATTTAACTATGCCAAAAGAAATATAAAACAATTTAGTATAATCTCGAATAATAGATATAATCTCGAATACATCGTCTCGAATAATAGATATAATCTCGAATACATCGTCTCGAATAATAGATTTAATCTCGAATACATCGTCTCGAATAATATATAATATTGAATAGTACATCACTGGCTCATAGCTGAAGTGCGGCGCGGGCGGTGGACACCCAAAGAGAAGGAACCCTCACAGGATCATAGCTGAAGTGAGATCCCTGAAGAAACTGCCAGGTATTGGAGAACCTGCCGCCCTCTAACACAACCATGTAGCGATGGACGTGCTCGTCCTCCTCCCTGACACGACGACGTACCACCTCCGGCGGGGCCGGCTCCCTCCGCACCGAAACTGGCCCACGCGAATGCCACCAAACGAGATCAGGATCGACGACGGGACCCGGGGCCGGGTTCCTCATCAAGCGGCGCCCCCCTCCAGGCAGCACCTCCCAGTGCCAGCCCGGCGGAGCCCAGTCCCGGACATGGGTCAGCTGGACGTCGTCGCAGACGTGTTGACGGCGAGGATGCGGGCCGGGCATCGTCGACAACAAATACTAGCTATATGCCCGCAAAAAGTAACATTTTTTTAATGATTGGATTTTGATAACTAAAATTTCTAACATTTCTATAACATTTTAACAATGCTATATATAACTAACATTTCTATAACATTTGTAATATTTCTATAACTAAAAAAAGAAAATTTTCTAACTTTTTTATAACTATTTCTATAACTAAAAAACAGAAAAATTTCTAACAATTCTAACTTTTTTATAACTATTTCTATAACTAAAAAACAGAAAAAATTCTAACAATTCTAACATTTCTAACTATTCTAACAATTCTAACATTTCTAACTATTTCTAAAAAACAGAAAAATGTCTAACAATTTCTAAAAAACAGAAAAATCTATAACTAAAAATGTATGTGTGTGTGTGCGTGCTCACAGGCCGGTGAGGCGAGAGGCGACGGGGGGCGCGCGGCGACGGGGACGGCGACGGGCGCGGTGACGACGGGGCGGCGACGACGGGGACGGGGACGTACGGGTCGGGGCGGCGACGACGACGGGGACGGTGACGACGCGGCCGGGACGGGCCGGGACGGGGCGGCAGTGACGACGGGGACGGGACGACGGGGCGGCGACGACGGGGACAGGGCGGCGACGGGGGCGGCGACGGGCCGGGGCGGCGACGAGGGATATGGAGACGGCAGGCGACGGTGCAGAGGAGAAGAAGCAGAGGGAGAGATGAGAAACTGACGAAATTTTGAAGTGTTTTCTTATATAGAACCCACCTTTAGTACCGGTTGGAGCCACCAACCGGTACTAAAGGTCTTTTTTGGCTAGCCCAAGCGGCGGGAAGCGACCCCCTTTAGTACCGGTTGGTGGCTCCAACCGGTACTAAAGGCCCCCCCCTTTAGTATCGGTTGGTGCCACGACCCGGTACTAAAGGGTGTGCGCTGCCAGGCGAGGGGCACAAAAGTTTAGTCCCACCTCGCTAGTCGAGGGGCACTCGCACCTGCTTATAAGTCCCGCCGTCGCTGCTGTCTCGAGCTCCTCTCTTAAGCAGGCCTTCTGGGCCTACCTCTTCTGCGATGCCCTGTTGGGCCTACTGGGCTAGCGGGCCTGCATCCTGGCCCAACTTGAATTTGGGTTTCTAGTCATATGCAGGCCGCTGTGGCCCAGTAGGTGGGCTTTTTTTCTTATTTTTTTGCTTTATTTATTTTTGTGAATAACTTAACTTTGAAAATAGATTTTTCAGTGATTCTTTTTTCTTATGTTTAATATTAGTGTGTTTTATCATTATATTCAATTTGATAATGCTTAGGTTATTTAAAAAATGAAATGCCTTTGTAACGGATGAGTTTTCGTCCGAAACCCTGATACTTCGAAACAGATTGTCCATTTTGTACACGAAGTGCATCCAGTTTTTGCGGTAACCCTCTCTACTTTTTTGCACATACTATGTGGGTGAAATTATGATACCATGCCAACTTTCAACCTTTTCTGAGTTTATTTGAAATGCTTTTCAATTTTAGGGTCATTTAGCTGAAAAAATCAGTAAATGCATGAAAGAATTTGCTTGCACATAAAATTTCTTCGCGTTTCAAATGCCAAAACACATAACTAGCTACCCTAACTATTACAGAGATTCCCTCCTGGGTGTGAAACACAGAAGAAAGTGATGATAGTTAAGCCGATCACATCCCAGATCTTTGGGTGTGAAACTTTTTCTTCGCGTGTGTCCCTTTGCGTCGTAGCCATGGAAAATCTTCATCATTTAACGGGATGCTCGGGTCAATATTCACTGTGAATGGAGCAATTTCATCAAACTTTTCATAATCTTCTGACTTGTCTGTCTTGTCATCCACTCCCACGATGTTTCTCTTCCCAGAAAGAACTATGTGCCGCTTTGGCTCATCGTACGATGCATTCGCTTCCTTATCTTTTCTTTTTCTTGGCTTGGTAGACATGTCCTTCACATAGAAAACCTGTGCCACATCATTGGCTAGGACGAATGGTTCGTCTGCATACGCAAGATTGTTGAGATCCACTGTTGTCATTCCGTACTGCGGGTCTTCCGTTACCCCGCCTCGTGTCATATTGACCCATTTGCACCGAAACAAAGGGACCTTCAAACCACGTCGATAGTCAAGTTCCCATATGTCCTGTATATAACCATAATATGTTTCCTTTCCCGTCTTGGTTTCTGCATCAAAGCGGACACCACTGTTTTGGTTGGTGCTCTTCTTATCTTGGGCGATCGTGTAAAATGTATTACCATTTATCTCGTACCCTTTGAAAGTCATTATATTCGAAGATGGTAACTGGGACAGCAAGTACAGGTCATATTCAATAGAGGTGTCATGCATGGTACGTGCTTGCAACCAGCTGGCGAAACTCCTGGTTTGTTCACGTGTAATCCAGTCATCAGACCGCTCCGGGTGTTTGGAGCGTAGCAAATTCTTGTGTTCATCCATATACGGAGCCACCAAGGCGGAATTCTGTAGAACTGTGTAGTGTGCTTCAGTGAGAGAATGTCCGTCCATACATATTATTTGTTCCCCTCCTAGCGTGCCTTTTCCATCCAGTCTGCCCTTATGCCGCGATTCAGGAACACCAATCGGCTTAAGGTCAGGAATAAAGTCAATACAAAACTCAATGACCTCCTCATTTTGACGGCCCTTGGAGATGCTTCCTTCTGGCCTAGCACGGTTATGAACATATTTCTTTAAGACTCCCATGAACCTCTCAAAGGGGAACATATTGTGTAGAAATACAGGACCCAAAACGTTAATCTCTTCACATAGGTGAACTAGGACGTGCGTCATGATGTTGAAGAAGGATGGTGGGAACACCAACTCGAAACTGCCAAGACATTGCACCAAATCATTCTGTAACCTTGGTATGATTTCTGGATCGATTACCTTCTGAGAGATTGCATTGAGAAATGCACATAGCTTCACAATGGCTAATCGAACGTTTTCCGGTAGAAGCCCCCTCAATGCAACCGGAAGCAGTTGCGTCATAATCAAGTGGCACTCATGAGACTTTAGGTTCTGGAACTTTTTCTCTGCCATGTTTATTATTCCCTTTATATTCGACGAGAAGCCAGACGGTACCTTAATACTGAGTAGGCATTCAAAGAAGATTTCCTTCTCTTCTTTGGTAAGAGCGTAGCTTGCATGACCCTGATGTATGCCATCTTTTCCGTGCATACGTTGCTAGTCCTCCCGTGCCTCAGGTGTATCTTTTGTCTTCCCATACACGCCCAAGAAGCCAAGCAGGGTCACACAAAGATTCTTCGTCACGTGCATCACGTCGATTGCGGAGCGGACCTCGAGGTCTTTCCAATAGGGTAGGTCCCAAAATATAGATTTCTTCTTCCACATGGGTGCGCGTCCGTCAGCGTCATTCAGAACAGGTTGTCCACCAGGACCCTTTCCAAAGACCATCTTTAAATCCTTGACCATATCATGTACATCAGCACCAGTACGGTGGCGAGGCTTCGTCCGGTGATCCGCCTCACCTTTGAAATGCTTGCCTTTCTTTCTTACGGGATGCCTGCTCGAAAGAAATCGACGATGTCCCAGGTACACATTCTTATTAGCCAAATATATACTATCGGTATCGTCCAAACAGTGCGTGCATGCGCGGTATCCCTTGTTTGTCTGTCCTGAAAGGTTACTGAGAGGAGGCCAATCATTGATGGTCACGAACAGCAACGCCTTTAGGTCAAATTCTTCCCCCATGTGCTCATCCCACGCATGTACACCTGTTCCATTCCACAGTTGTAAGAGTTCTTCAACTAATGGCCTTAGGTACACATCAATGTCGTTGCCGGGTTGCTTAGGGCCTTGGATGAGCACTGGCATCATAATGAACTTCCGCTTCATGCACAACCAAGGAGGAAGGTTATACAAACATAGAGTCACAGGCCAGGTGCTATGGTTGCTGCTCTGCTCCCCAAAAGGATTAATGCCATCTGCGCTTAGACCAAACCATACGCTCCTTGCGTCATCTGCAAACTCCTTCCCGTACTTTCTTTCGATCTTTCTCCACTGCAACCCGTCAGCGGGTACTCTCAACTTTCCGTCTTTCTTACGGTCTTCTCTGTGCCATCGCATCGCCTTGGCATGCTCTTTGTTTTGGAACAAACGTTTCAACCGTGGTATTATAGGAGCATACCACATCACCTTGGCAGGAATCTTCTTCCTGGGGCGCCGGCCCTCGACATCACCAGGGTCATCGCGGCTGATCTTATAGCGCAATGCACCACATACCGGGCAAGCGTTCAAATCCTCGTACTCACCGCGGTAGAGGATGCAATCATTAGGGCATGCATGTATCTTCTGCACCTCTAACCCTAGAGGGCAGACAACCTTCTTTTCTTCGTACGTACTCTCGGGCAATTCGTTGTCCTTTGGAAGCATATCCTTTATCATTACCAGCAACTTTCCAAATCCCTTGTCAGATACACCATTCTCTGCCTTCCATTGCAGCAATTACAGTGTGGTGCCCAGCTTTTTCTTGTCACCTACGCAATTCGGGTACAACAATTTTTTGTGATCCTCTAACATGCGCTGCAACTTCTTCTTCTCCAAATCACTTGCGCAGTTTCTCTTTGCATCGGCAATGGCCCGACCTAGATCATCAATGGGCTCATCTGATGCCTCTTCTTCAGCTTCTTCCCGCATTACCGGCTCAGCTTCTTCCCCCATTGTTGTATCATCGTATTCAGGGAACCCATGGCCAGGATAGCTGTCGTCGTCCTCTTCTTCTGTTGGGGAACGCAGTAATTTCAAAAAAAATTCCTACGCACACGCAAGATCATGGTGATGCATAGCAACGAGAGGGGAGAGTGTTGTCTACGTACCCTCGTAGACCGCAACGGAAGCGTTGACGCAACGTAGAGGAAGTAGTCGTGCGTCTTCCCGATCCGACCGATCCAAGCACCGTTACTCCGGTACCTCCGGGTTCTTAGCACACGTACAGCTCGATGACGCTCCCCGGGCTCCGATCCAGCAAAGCTTCAGGGATGAGTTCCATCAGCACAATGGCGTGGTGACGATGATGATGTTCTACCGACGCAGGGCTTCGCCTAAGCACTACAACGATATGATCGAGGTGGAATATGGTGGCAGGGGCACCGCACACGGCTAAGGAACGATCACGTGGATCAACTTGTGTGTCTAGGGGTGCCCCCTGCCCCCGTATACAAAGGATCAAAGGGGGGGTGCGGCCGGCCCTATGGAGGCGCGCAGGAGGAGTCCTACTCCTACCGGGAGTAGGACTCCCCTCCCATTCCTTGTCCAACTAGGAGAGGTGGAGGGAGAATAGGAAAGGGGGGGCGCCGCCCCTCCCTCCTTGTCCAATTCGGACTAGGGGGAGAGGGGGCGCGCGGCCTGCCCTGGCAGCCCCTTCCTCTTCTCCACATTAGGCCCATGAGGCCCATTAACCCCCCGGGGGGTTCCGGTAACCCCCCGGTGCTCCTTTTTTATCCGAAACTTCCCCGGAACCCTTCCGGTGTCCGAATATAGTCGTCCAATATATCAATCTTTATGTCTCGACCATTTCGAGACTCCTCATCATGTCCGTGATCACATCCGGGACTCCGAACAAACTTCGGTACATCAAAATGCATAAACTCATAATAACTGTCATCGTAACGTTAAGCGTGCGGACCCTACGGTTCGAGAACAATGCAGACATGACCGAGACAAATCTCTGGTCAATAACCAATAGCGGGACCTGGATGCCCATATTGGCTCCTACATATTCTACGAAGATCTTTATCGGTCAGACCGCATAACAACATACGTTGTTCCCTTTGTCATCGGTATGTTACTTGCCCGAGATTCGATCATCGGTATCCAATACCTAGTTCAATCTCGTTACCGGCAAGTCTCTTTACTTGTTTTGTAATACATCATCTTGCAACTAACTCATTAGTTGCAATGCTTGCAAGGCTTATGTGATGTGCATTACCGAGAGGGCCCAGAGATACCTCTTCGACAATCGGAGTGACAAATCCTAATCTCGAAATACGCCAACCCAACATCTACCTTTGGAGACACCTGTAGAGCTCCTTTATAATCACCCATTTACGTTGTGACGTTTGGTAGCACACAAAGTGTTCCTCCGGCAAACGGGAGTTGCATAATCTCATAGTCATAGGAACATGTATAAGTCATGAAGAAAGCAATAGCAACATACTAAACGATCGGGTGCTAAGCTAATGGAATGGGTCATGTCAATCAGATCATTCACCTAATGATGTGATCCCGTTAATCAAATAACAACTCTTTGTTCATGGTTAGGAAACATAACCATCTTTGATTAACGAGCTAGTCAAGTAGAGGCATACTAGTGACACTAAGTTTGTCTATGTATTCACACATGTATTATGTTTCCGGTTAATACAATTCTAGCATGAATAATAAACATTTATCATGATATAAGGAAATAAATAATAACTTTATTATTGCCTCTAGGGCATATTTCCTTCAGTCTCCCACTTGCACTAGAGTCAATAATCTAGATTACATAGTAATGATTCTAACACCCATGGAGTTTTGGTGCTGATCATGTTTTGCTCGTGGAAGAGGCTTAGTCGACGGGTCTGCTACATTCAGATCCGTATGTATCTTGCAAATCTCTATGTCTCCCACCTGGACTAGATCCTGGATGGAATTGAAGCGTCTCTTGATGTGCTTGGTTCTCTTGTGAAATCTGGATTCCTTTGCCAAGGCAATTGCACCAGTATTGTCACAAAAGATTTTCATTGGACCCGATGCACTAGGTATGACACCTAGATCGGATATGAACTCCTTCATCCAGACTCCTTCATTTGCTGCTTCCGAAGCAGCTATGTACTCAGCTTCACATGTAGATCCCGCTGCGACGCTTTGTTTAGAATTGCACCAACTGACAGCTCCACCGTTTAATGTAAACACGTATCCGGTTTGCGATTTAGAATCGTCCGGATCAATGTCAAAGCTTGCATCAACGTAACCGTTTACGATGAGCTCTTTGTCACCTCCATATACGAGAAACATATCCTTGGTCCTTTTCAGGTATTTCAGGATGTTCTTGACCGCTGTCCAGTGATACACTCCTGGATTACTTTGGTACCTCCCTGCTAAACTTATAGCAAGGCACACATCAGGTCTGGTACATAGCATTGCATACATGATAGAGCCTATGGCTGAAGCATAGGGAACATCTTTCATTTTCTCTATCTTCTGCAGTGGTCGGGCATTGAGTTTGACTCAACTTCACACCTTGTAACACAGGCAAGAACCCTTTCTTCACTTGATCCATTTTGAACTTTTTCAAAATCTTGTCAAGGTATGTGCTTTGTGAAAGTCCAATTAAGCGTCTTGATCTATCTCTATAGATCTTTATGCCTAATATGTAAGCAACTTCATCGAGGTCTTTCATTGAAAAACTCTTATTCAAGTATCCCTTTATGCTATCTAGAAATTCTATATCATTTACAATCAGTAATATGTCATCCACATATAATATCAGAAATGCTACAGAGCTCCCACTCACTTTCTTGTAAATACAGGCTTCTCCGAAAGTCTGTATAAAACCAAATTCTTTGATCACACTATCAAAATGTTTATTCCAACTCCGAGAGGCTTGCACCAGTCCATAAATGGATCGCTGGAGCTTGCACACTTTGTTAGCTCCCTTTGGATCGACAAAACCTTCTGGTTGCATCATATACAACTCTTCTTCCAGATATCCATTCAGGAATGCAGTTTTGACATCCATCTGCCAAATTTCATAATCATAAAATGCGGCAATTGCTAACATGATTCGAACAGACTTAAGCATCACTACGGGTGAGAAGGTCTCATCGTAGTCAATCCCTTGAACTTGCCGAAAACCTTCTGCAACAAGTCGAGCTTTGTAGACAGTAATATTACCGTCAGCGTCAGTCTTCTTCTTGAAGATCCATTTATTCTCAATTGCTTGCCGATCATCGGGCAAGTCAACCAAAGTCCATACTTTGTTCTCATACATGGATCCCATCTCAGATTTCATGGCTTCAAGCCATTTTGCGGAATCTGGGATCACCATCGCTTCTTCATAGTTCATAGGTTCATCATGATCTAGTAGCATGACTTCCAGAACAGGATTACCGTACCACTCTGGCACGGATCTCACTCTGGTTGATCTACGAGGTTCAGTAGTATCTTGATCTGAAGTTTCATGATCATCATCATTAGCTTCCTCACCAACTGGTGTAGGTGTCACTGAAACAGTTTTCTATGATGTACTACTTTCCAATAAGGGAGCAGGTACAGTTACCTCGTCAAGTTCTACTTTCCTCCCACTCACTTCTTTCGAGAGAAACTCCTTCTCCAGAAAGTTTCCGAATTTAGCAACAAAAGTCTTGCCTTCGGATCTGTGATAGAAGGTGTATCCAATAGTTTCCTTTGGATATCCTATGAAGACACATTTCTCCGATTTGGGTTCGACCTTACCAGGTTGAAGCTTTTTCACATAAGCATCGCAGCCCCAAACTTTCAGAAACGACAATTTTGGTTTCTTGCCAAACCACAGTTCATAAGGCGTCGTCTCAACGGATTTTGATGGTGCCCTATTTAACGTGAATGCGGCCGTCTCTAGAGCGTATCCCCAAAACGATAGCGGTAAATCAGTAAGAGACATCATAGATCGCACCATATCTAGTAAAGTACGATTACGACGTTCGGACACACCATTACGCTGTGGTGTTCCGGGTGGCGTGAGTTGCGAAACTATTCCACAATTTTTCAAATGTACACCAAACTCGTAACTCAAATATTCTCCTCCACGATCAGATCGTAGAAACTTTATTTTCTTGTTACGATGATTTTCAACTTCACTCTGAAATTCTTTGAACTTTTCAAATGTTTCAGACTTATGTTTCATTAAGTAGATATATCCATATCTGCTTAAGTCATCTGTGAAGGTGAGAAAATAACGATATCCGCCGCGAGCTTCAATGTTCATTGGACCGCACACATCAGTATGTATTATTTCCAATGACTCTATTGCTCACTCCATTGTTCCGGAGAATGGAGGTTTAGTCATCTTGCCCATGAGGCATGGTTCGCAATTACCAAGTGATTCATAATCAAGTGATTCCAGAAGTCCATCAGAATGGAGTTTCTTCATGCGCTTTACACCAATATGACCTAAACAGCAGTGCCACAAATAAGTTGCACTATCATTATCAACTCTGCATCTTTTGGCTTCAATACTATGAACATGTGTATCACTACTATCAAGATTTAGTAAAAATAGACCACTCATCAGGGGTGCATGACCATAAAAGATATTACTCATATAAATAGAACAACCATTATTCTCTGATTTAAATGAATAACCGTCTCGCATCAAACAAGATCCAGATATAATGTTCATGCTCAACGCTGGCACCAAATAACAATTATTTAGGTCTAATACTAATCCTGAAGGTAGATGTAGAGGTACCGTGCCGACGGCGATCACATCGACTTTGGAACCATTTCCCACGCGCACCGTCACCTCGTCCTTAGCCAATCTTCACTTAATATGTAGCCCCTGTTTCGAGTTGCAAATGTTAGCAACTAAACCAGTATCAAATCCTCGGGCACTACTGTGAGCATTAGTAAGGTACACATCAATAACATGTATATCACATATACCTTTGTTCACCTTGCCATCCTTCTTATCCGCCAAATATTTGGGGCAGTTCCGCTTCCAGTGACCAGTCTGCTTGCAGTAGAAGCACTCAGTTTCAGGCTTAGGTCCAGACTTGGGTTTCTTCTCTTGAGCAGCAACTTGTTTGCCGTTCTTCTTGAAGTTCCCCTTCTTCTTCCCTTTGCCCTTTTTCTTGAAACTAGTGGTCTTATTGACCATCAACACTTGATGCTCCTTCTTGATTTCTACCTCCGCAGCTTTCAGCATTGCGAAGAGCTCGGGAATAGTCTTATTCATCCCTTGCATATTATAGTTCATCACGAAGCTCTTGTAGCTTGGTGGCAGTGATTGGAGAATTCTGTCAATGACGCAATCATCTGGAAGATTAACTCCCAATTGAATCAAGTGATTATTATACCCAGACATTTTGAGTATATGCTCATTGACAGAACTGTTCTCCTCCATCTTGCAGCTATAGAACTTATTGGAGACTTCAATATCTCTCAATCCGGGCATTTTCTTGAAATATTAACTTCAACTCCTGAAACATCTCATATGCTCCATGACGTTCAAAACGTCATTGAAGTCCCGATTCTAAGCCGTAAAGCATGGCACACTGAACTATCGAGTAGTCATCAGCTTTGCTCTGCCAGACGTTCATAACATCTGGTGTTGCTCCAGCAGCAGGCCTGGCACCCAGCGGTGCTTCTAGGACGTAATTCTTCTGTGCAGCAATGAGGATAATCCTCAAGTTACGGACCCAGTCCGTGTAATTGCTACCATCATCTTTCAACTTTGCTTTCTCAAGGAACGCATTAAAATTCAACGGAACAACAACACGAGCCATCTATCTACAATCAAACATAAACAAGCAAGATACTATCAGGTACTAAGTTCATGATAAATTTAAGTTCAATTAATCAAATTATTTAAGAACTCCCACTTAGATAGACATCCCTCTAATCCTCTAAGTGATCACGTGATCCAAATCAACTAAACCATGTCCGATCATCACGTGAGATGGAGTAGTTTCATTGGTGAACATCACTATGTTGATCATATCTACTATATGATTCACGCTCGACCTTTCGGTCTCCGTGTTCCGAGGCCATATCTGTATATGCTTGGCTCGTCAAGTATAACCTGAGTATTCCGCGTGTGCAACTGTTTTGCACCCGTTGTATTTGAACGTAGAGCCTATCACGCCCGATCATCACATGGTGTCTCAGCACGAAGAACTTTCGCAACGGTGCATACTCAGGGAGAACACTTCTTGATAATTAGTGAGAGATCATCTTATAATGCTACCGTCAATCAAAGCAACATAAGATGCATAAAAGATAAACATCACATGCAATCAATATAAGTGATATGATATGGCCATCATCATCTTGTGCCTGTGATCTCCATCTCCGAAGCACCGTCATGATCACCATCGTCACCGGTGCGACACCTTGATCTCCATCGTAGCATCGTTGTCGTCTCGCCAATCTTATGCTTCCACGACTATCGCTACCGCTTAGTGATAAAGTAAAGCATTACATCGCGATTGCATTGCATACAATAAAGCGACAACCATATGGCTCTTGCCAGTTGCCGATAACTCGGTTACAAAACATGATCATCTCATACAATAAAATTTAGCATCATGTCTTGACTATATCACATCACAACATGCCCTGCAAAAACAAGTTAGACATCCTCTACTTTGTTGTTGCAAGTTTTACGTGGCTGCTACGGGCTTAAGCAAGAACCAATCTCACCTACGCATCAAAACCACAACGATAGTTTGTCAAGTTGATGCCGTTTTAACCTTCGCAAGGACCGGGCGTAGCCACACTCGGTTCAACTAAAGTTGGAGAAACAGTCACCCGCAAGCCACCTCTGTGCAAAGCACATCGGGAGAACCGGTCTCGCGTAAGCGTACGCGTAATGTTGGTCCGGGCCGCTTCGTCCAACAATACCGCCGAACCAAAGTATGACATGCTGGTAGGCAGTATGACTTATATCGCCCACAACTCACTTGTGTTCTACTCGTGCAAATAACATCAAACCATAAAACCTAGGCTCGGATGCCACTGTTGGGGAATGCAGTAATTTCAAAAAAATTCCTACGCACACGCAAGATCATGGTGATGCATAGCAACGAGAGGGGAGAGTGTTGTCTACGTACCCTCGTAGACCGCAACGGAAGCGTTGACGCAACGTAGAGGAAGTAGTCGTACATCTTCCCGATCCGACCGATCCAAGCACCGTTACTCCGGTACCTCCGAGTTCTTAGCACACGTACAGCTCGATGACGCTCCTCGGGCTCCGATCCAGCAAAGCTTCGGGGATGAGTTCCGTCAGCACAACGGCGTGGTGACGATGATGATGTTCTACCGACGCAGGGCTTCGCCTAAGCACTACAACGATATGATCGAGGTGGAATATGGTGGCAGGGGGCACCGCACATGGCTAAGGAACGATCACGTGGATCAACTTGTGTGTCTAGGGATGCCCCTGCCCCCGTATATAAAGGATCAAAGGGGGGGTGCGGCCGGCCCTATGGAGGCGCGCAGGAGGAGCCCTACTCCTACCGGGAGTAGGACTCCCCTCCCGTTCCTTGTCCAACTAGGAGAGGTGGAGGGAGAATAGGAAAGGGGGGGCGCCGCCCCTCCCTCCTTGTCCAATTTGGACTAGGGGGAGAGGGGGCACGCGGCCTGCCCTGGCAGCCCCTTCCTCTTCTCCACATTAGGCCCATGAGGCCCATTAACCCCCCGGGGGGTTCCGGTAACCCCCCGGTGCTCCGGTTTTATCCGAAACTTCCCCGGAACCCTTCCGGTGTCTGAATATAGTCGTCCAATATATCAATATTTATGTCTCGACCATTTCGAGACTCCTCGTCATGTCCGTGATCACATCCGGGACTCCGAACAAACTTCGGTACATCAAAATGCATAAACTCATAATAACTGTCATCGTAACGTTAAGCGTGCGGACCCTATGGTTCGAGAACAATGTAGACATGACTGAGACAAATCTCTGGTCAATAACCAATAGCGGGACCTGGATGCCCATATTGGCTCCTACATATACTACGAAGATCTTTATCGGTCAGACCGCATAACAACATACGTTGTTCCCTTTGTCATCGGTATGTTACTTGCCCGAGATTCGATCATCGGTATCCAATACCTAGTTCAACCTTGTTACCGGCAAGTCTCTTTACTCGTTCTGTAATACATCATCTTGCAACTAACTCATTAGTTGCAATGCTTGCAAGGCTTATGTGATGTGCATTACCGAGAGGGCCCAGAGATACCTCTCCGACAATTGGAGTGACAAATCCTAATCTCGAAATACGCCAACCCAACATCTACCTTTGGAGACACCTGTAGAGCTCCTTTATAATCAACCATTTACGTTGTGACGTTTGGTAGCACACAAAGTGTTCCTCCGGCAAACGGGAGTTGCATAATCTCATAGTCATAGGAACATGTATAAGTCATGAAGAAAGCAATAGCAACATACTAAACGATCGGGTGCTAAGCTAATGGAATGGGTCATGTCAATCAGATCATTCACCTAATGATGTGATCCCGTTAATCAAATAACAACTCTTTGTTCATGGTTAGGAAACATAACCATCTTTGATTAACGAGCTAGTCAAGTAGAGGCATACTAGTGACACTAAGTTTGTCTATGTATTCACACATGTATTATGTTTCCGGTTAATACAATTCTAGCATGAATAATAAACATTTATCATGATATAAGGAAATAAATAATAACTTTATTATTGCCTCTAGGGCATATTTCCTTCATCTTCTTCATTGTCTTCCATCATAACCCCTCTTTCTCCATGCTTGGTCCAAACATTATAGTGGGGCATGAAACCGGACTTAAACAGGTGGACGTGAATGGTTCTTGACGTAGAGTAATTGTGACCATTCTTACAGCGAGCACATGGACAAGGCATAAAACCATCCGCCCGCTTGTTTGCCTCAGCAGCAAGCAGAAAAGTATGCACGCCCTTAACGAACTGGGGAGAGCATCGGTCATCGTACATCCATTGCCGGCTCATCTTCATTACACAACACCGAATAGACCAAATTAATACAAGTTCATACATAAAGTTCATACAACACTTAAATGCAACAAACAAATAACTCTCTAGCTAAAGCATTTAAATGCAACAACAAATACGATCAAGATCGCAACTAAGGTAACAATGGATCCAACAGCATAATGATACCAAGCCTCACTATCGATGGCATATTTTCTAATCTTTCTAATCTTCAAGCGCATTTTCTCCATCTTGATCTTATGATCATCGACGACATCAGCAACATGCAACTCCAATTCCATCTTCTCCCCCTCAATTCTTTTCAATTTTTCTTTCAAGTACTCGTTTTCTCTTTCAACTAAATTTAACCTCTCGACAATAGGGTCGGTTGGAATTTCCGGTTCACATACCTCCTACAAAATATTTTTATGTCAACTTGATGGGCATAATTTGTCATAAACACGACATGCAACTAGTTTTAAAAGAGAATATATATACCACATCCGAATCATAACAAGGACGAGGGCCGACGGGGACGGATATCAAAACCATGGCACTATATGTATAACAAACAACGTACGGGTAAGATAATTATACGAGTAACTATATATCCAAATCACACAAACATCAATTTTTATATAAAATTTCATGAACAAGAGGCTCACCACAAGGTGGTGCCGGCGACGGGACGGTGCGGGCGATCGACGGTGGTTACGACAGAGATTTAGAAGGCACTAAGTAAACCACACCTACATATGCAAACTAAGTGTTATTTTTGACCTCAAATTGCATATAAATCAAATACTAGCACACACATATATATATCCTCCCAAATTACTAAACTCACAAATTAATCACTATATAAAGCATTGCAAGAGCTAATCTAGCAATGAGAGATGAAAGGACAAAGTTGCTAACCTTTGTGATCATTTGAATGGATGGGGGCCTTCAAATCTTGACAAATTTTGGGCAAAATGTGTGATGAGCTCGAGAGGAAGAGGGGAAGAACAGAGAGAGGAGAGGGGAAAGGGGAAGAACAGAGCGAGCTCGGGTGGACGAAGGGTTTATGTAGGACGACCTTTAGTACCGGTTCGTGCCAAGAACCGGTACTAAAGGGGCTGGAGGGGCCCCAGTCTGACAACATCCTGCCACCACTCTCATTAGTACTGGTTCGTGGCACGAACCGGTGCTAAAGGTTCGCCACGAACCGGTACTAATGAAAGCGGCCCGGCTAGCCGTTGGAACCGGCACTAATGTATACATTAGTGCCGGCTCAAATACAAACCGGCACTAATGTGCTTCACGTTTGAACCTTTTTCTACTAGTGGATCTTGAGCATGATTATCATTTGTGAGTAGTTACTTTTGTTCTTGAGGTCACAGGAGAAATCATGTTGCAAGTAATCATGCGAATTTGATATGTGTTCGATATTTTGATAGTATGTATGTTGTGATTCCCTTAATGGTGTCATGTGAACGTCGACTACATGACACTCCACCATAGTTGGGCCTAAGGGAATGCATTGTGGAGTAGCAATTAGATGATGGGTTGCGAGAGTGACAGAAGCTTAAACCCCAGTTTATGCAGTATTCCGTAAGGGACAGATTGAATCCAAAAGTTTAATACTATGGTTAGAATTTAATCTTAATACTTTTTCTCGTAGTTGCAGATGCTTGCGGGAGGGTTAATCATAAGTAGGAGGTTTGTTCAAGTAAGAACAACACCTAAGCACCGGTCCACCCACATATCAAATTATCAAAGTACCAAACACGAATTAAACCAATATGATGAAAGTAACTAGATGAAAATGCCGTGTACCCTCAAGAATGCTTTGCTTATCATGAAAGACCGTTTTGGCCTGTCCTTTGCCTCAAAAGGATTGGGCTATCTTGCTGCACTTTTGTTACTACTATCGTTACTTGCCCGTTACAAATTATCTTGCTATCAAACTACTCAGTTACTTACAATTTCAGCACTTGCAGACATTACCTTACTGAAAACTACTTGTCATTTCCTTCTGCTCCTCGTTGAGTTCGACACTCTTACTTATCGAAAAGAGCTACAATTGATCTCCAATACTTGTGGGTCATCAGTGACGGCGGCTCCGTCTCGTGGATCGTGATAATTCTTTCTCCCTGATTTTTTCCTGGAAAAATATGATTTTATAGCGTCGGTTTCAGGGTCTGCGGGGCCACCAGGTGGGGACAACCCACCTGGGCGCGCCTGGGTGGGGGGCCGCGCCCTGGTGGGTTGTGCCCACCCAGGTGCCCCCCTCAGGTGACTCTTGGCCCCAGAAATTCTCTTTATCGGTATAAAAAATCCTCGCAAAGTTTCGTTCCATTCCGAGACTTTTATTTCTGCATAAAAACAACATCATGGTAGTTCTGATGAAAACATCGTCAGTCCGGAGTTAGTTTCATTCAAATCATGCAAATTAAAGTCCAAAACAAGTGGAAAAGCGTTAGGGAAAGTAGATACGTTGGAGACGTATCAGGGCCATAGTTTTCACTAGAGACTTCTCTCTTGAAAATAGCATACGGTGGGTAAACAAATTATTGTTGGGCAATTGGTAGAAAAAAGCAAATAATTATGACGATATCCAAGGCAGAGATCATATATAGACATCACGTCCGAGACAAGTAGACTGAAACGATTCTGCATCTACTACTATTACTCCACACATCGACCACTATCCAGCATGCATCTAGTGTATTAATTTCATGGAAAAACGGAGTAACACCTTAAGCAAGATGACATGTTGTAGACAAGATAAACTCACGTATGAATAAACACCATCTTTTGACCATTAATATCAATGATACATGCGTGTCATGCCACCTTCTGTCACTGAGATTGAGCACCGCAAGATCGGACCCATTATAAATCACCTCTTCTCATGGCAAGATAAATCAATCTAGTTGGCCAAAACAAACTAATAAGTCGAAGAAGAAATACGAGGCTATAGTAATCATAAAAGAGTTCAGAGAAAACTCAAATAATATTCATGGATAGATCTGATCATAAAGTCACAATTCATTGGATCCCAACAAACAAACCGCAAAAAGTCATTATATCAAATAGACATCCAAGAACAGTGAGGAGAACATTGTATTGAAGATCAAATAGAGAGAAGAAACCATCTAGCTACTAACTATGGACCCATAGGTCCATGGTAAACTACTCATGCATCATCGGAGGGGCAACAAGGATGATATAGAGCCCCTCCGTGATCGAATCCCCCTCTGGCAGAGTGCTGAAAAAGGCCTCCGGATGGGATCTCGTGGTTCTGGAACTTGCGGCGGCAGAAAAAGTATTTCATGGACTCCTCTATTGATTTCATGATTTTAGAGAAATTATAGAGGTGGAGTTAGGTCAAACGGTGCCTCATGGGCCCACGCTTCATCATCTGGTCTTCTCTCGAAGCTTCTAGTGTCTCTTTTGTCCAGAAAAAAAGATCTTCAAAAAGTTCCGTGACATTTGGATTTCGTTTGGTACCGATATTTTGTGAAACAAATAACAAGCAAAAAACAGTAACCGACACTAGGTACTAAGTTAATAGGTTAATCCCAAAAAATAATATATAATTGCCTGAAAGTGTATATAAAAATCCAAGATTGATAATATAATAGCATGTAATAATAAAAAATTATAGATATGGCGTATCAGGCACCGAGCCTCTTCCTGCTGCTCGAGCTCGCCGCCCCTCCCCCTCCCCGAGGCCATCACCTGTAGATCAGCATATAACCGTTTGTGTTATATGCTAATATGTTTTGTGCTATGCTACATGCTACTGATGTTTATTGCCTCTCCTTTATTGATGTTGTTGTTGCATTATTGCATATGTAGCTAAGATATATAGATATGACCGTAATTAACCTATTGATAAATGGGTTGTCGGTAAATTTTGTTAACATGCATATTCGCCGATTAATCCCTACTCCTCACCGGACCGAGCAGCTACAAGTTATCGATATCCGAAACATTGCAAAGTACAGATGATCTACGTCAGGATCAATGTGTATCCTCTGCGTGCCCTGCTCCTCGGCTTATATGGGTATTCGGGAGGGGGGCTATAGTTTCATCTTAGTCTGGTACGAACAGGAAGGATGCGTTTAATACGATCTCAACATCTTGGAGTGTACGACAAGTCTTCGAAGGCCTTCCTTTTGTATGCCATGGGCCGCTCAAACGTGTCCCATTGATGAACCGACATGGGGGCCCCTCGACCCGTCCCACCAGGCGAGAGGCGATGTGATAAGGGCCCCCTAGTCCGGGACATCATCGACGACTGGTTGAGTTTCGACTCGGTTGGTCGGGACATAATCTTTCTCATAAATCAAGGTATAATCAAAAGTATACCATTCTATTCATATTGAAAAATGTTTCCAATGATAATTTTTGTTTGAGGGAACGTTTTCATGGCTGCTTTATAAATTGCAAACAATGGTTACAAGAAAGAAACTAAACCATTAAACTATCGTTTTGTTAAACCTCAGCTGCTTGAATTTTTTGTTGGCACCAACCACTTTTTCCTCCCCCCCCCCCCCCCCCCGAGCGCGATATGCGGAGGCCGGACCTCGTCGGAGAAGAAGCAACCTGTCCGAAGAAGTAGAGGCCCCACTCTCTCTCTTAGAGATGTGGAGGTGCAGGTTCGCCTGGAAGTAGCAAGCTCGCTATCTATCTTAGGGGTGCGTGGGTGCAAGGGGATCGCCGGAATTGTTCACCGATGCGACACTCAGAGGGATGGCCAACAACGACAGTGGGGGAGGTTGAGGGAAGGGCGGGGAGGCAAGGCGGTGCGCGGTAGTGCGCGCCAGCCGCAGGTGGTGGAGTCCGGCGGTTGGGGCAGGACATGCTGGGGGCGAGCGTGAGAAGGAAGAAGGAAGGTAGGAAGAAGATGAATAGTGCGGATCTGTTTTGGGCTCTTGGATGAAAATCTTGCGGTCTAGATGAAAAGTTGAGATGGTGGGAGTATAACGAATCGATGATTATGATGCAGAAAGAATACCGAAATAAGGCGAGCAATAATCAGTGTCGCGCGCGCGAATACCAAAATCGGCGGAACCTCCCTCCCCTCCCCATTCCCCACCTCCTCGGCCCGCGGCGGCCATGGAGGCCGACGACCCGGCGCCGCGCGGCGGGGCCCCGCCCCGCATCCGGCGGCTGGAGGAGTCGGTGGTGAACCGCATCGCCGCGGGGGAGGTGATCCAGCGGCCGTCGTCGGCGGTGAAGGAGCTCGTCGAGAACAGCATCGACGCCGGCGCCTCCACCGTCTCCGTCACCGTCAAGGACGGCGGCCTCAAGCTCATCCAGGTCTCCGACGACGGCCACGGCATCCGGGTACGCTCGCTTCCTAAACCCTAAACCCCGGACCCAATCCCCCCACCCCCTGAACCCTTGCTGCTTCCGCGGGCGCCTGCTAGTGCCAAAATCCTTCAAATGCGAGTTGTTAACCGTGATTTCTGTTGATTACGAGCTGTTAATCCTTAGTGCGTACAGGGCCATGTAGGCGGATGATTGGCAATTTTGGTATTGGCGATTTTCTGCACTGGATCTGTGTCTGTTTGTTCTGACTCGGGCAGTAAAAAACTGCATAGGGGCTGCTATGCCATGGGCAAATGAGGGCACACCTATACTAACAGGCCATTTGAGATTTTTAGTGCTAATTGTCTTAGGCAGCATGTAGTTGTCTATGATACTACGAACTGGGCTTGTCTTGTGCTATAAAGGGGGAGGGCCTAGGCGTCTGCAGGGTACTACTATATGATTACAGTATTGATTGTTGGGTATTTGAAGAGTTGGTCATATTCAGAATATTTATTGAGCATCCCATACCATTTTGTCAGCTAACTTGGTAAACTTTCACAGTGTGAGGACTTGCCAATATTGTGTGAGAGACATACTACCTCAAAGTTGTCTGCATATGAGGACCTACAAACAATAAAGTCCATGGGGTTCAGAGGGGAGGCTTTGGCCAGTATGACTTATGTTGGCCATGTTACGGTGACAACAATAACAGAAGGCCAACTGCATGGCTACAGGTCAGTCCATGAGCAACTTTAAATCCTTCTGCTTGACTCTAGAGTCGTTTGTTAATGATTGTTATTATCATGTTTTCTTGTCAGAGTTTCTTATAGGGATGGAGTAATGGAGAATGACCCGAAGCCCTGCGCTGCGGTTAAAGGAACTCAAGTCATGGTGAGTTTGCAACTTTGCATAGTACTATTGCTCTATTGGATATTTATTGCGATTTTTACAAGAAAAAAAAATCTTAATATGCAGGTTGAAAATTTATTCTACAATATGGTAGCTCGTAGGAAAACACTGCAGAACTCCAATGACGACTATCCAAAGATAGTGGACTTCATCAGTCGATTTGCAGTCCATCACATCAATGTGAACCTCTCTTGTAGAAAGGTAAATATAGCTGTCTATTGTTTTCTCATGAGTTTTAAGAAGGTGACATTTGCCTCCTCCTCTGTCACAGCATGGAGCCAATAGAGCAGATGTTCACAGTGGGACCACGTCTTCAAGGCTAGATGCTATTAGGAATGTCTATGGGGCTTCGGTTGTTCGTGATCTGATGGAAATACAGGTTTCAGATGAGAATGCTGTAGATGAAATATTCAAGATGGATGGTTTCATCTCAAATGCAAATTATGTGGCAAAAAAGACTACTATGATTCTTTTCATAAATGGTATACAAATTACAAGGCACTAGTAATTTTTTAGAGCCTTTTCCTCCGTAAGTAAATTCAGTTGATTACATATGCACTAAAAATGTATTGCGATACCCATGTAAATACTCATGTTAAGATGCTATGCAACTCTGATCAGAGTAATCTGGCCACATCTTGTTCACATATTTTCGATGAACAAGGGGATATCTTTAAAAGAATAATTTTGTAAGACCAACAAAGTTTTAAATGATGCATCCACTGTGATTGAACTGTCATGTATTTTCTGTCAGTGAATTAGTAATGTATTGTTTCTCTATTATCATGGCTGTTCCTTGTTTGCTTTATCCTATAACTGTCCATATCTCCTCTTCAGATAGACTTGTAGACTGCACTTCTTTGAAAAGAGCTACTGAATTCGTGTACTCTGCAATACTGCCTCAAGCATCCAAACCCTTCATATACATGTCCATCAATCTTCCACCAGAACACGTGGATGTCAATATACATCCAACCAAAAAGGAGGTATTTTTTGGCAAAATCTGAGCCTGGTGTCCAACATCTCTGCAATTTTTCAATTAGAGAACAAATGATTTCAGTGATTCCTTCTGTCTTGCAGGTTAGCCTCTTAAATCAAGAGCGCATTATTGAAAAAATTAAAGATGCCATCGAGGAAAAACTGATGAACTGTAATAACACAAGGATATTCCAAACTCAGGTTATTCATATGTTCATGCTTACATAAACTCACAGATACTTGGTCTGTTATTGTTGTGTCTCATGACTCATCACAGTTGATATGGTGCGACAGTTGCTGGAGATCAGTTTTTAAGTGTTCATATGGTTGCTTACCTCTATCTTTAGAGACAGTGTATCTGTTCAAAAGCTACTACCAGTTGCATAGTGCATCAATTTTCAAATATACATAAACACTTGCAGAAAGTCATGCTGAAATTCGTATGTTGTCATTTTCTCAAAAACTTGCTCTCCTGGGAAATTGACTTATCAAAAACTTGCCCCTTCAGAGTAGATTGTTATATTATTTGGCTCTTTGAATGCAAATTAAAAGAAATTTAATTTGCAGATGAACTTTAGCTATCTCAGTTATAAAAACTATGTGCATGTGTATTTTATATTTTGATGTAAACTTTTGTGCACATTAGTGATGCTTGTTCCATGTGAATTGCAGGCACTAAACTCTTCAGCACTTACTCAAGCTAACACACGAAAGGACAAGGGTACCGAAGTCAGCACGCCTACTGGTATGTAGCATATACCATATGCATATTTCAAGCTAAAATGTTTCATAAGTACACTATACTGCTACATCACATTACTTAACTCTGTATTATTGAGCTATCTAGTAAAGGGCGTGTGAAACCACCACCATCCAGCGAATAATCTTTAGTATAATTATATTATACTGTAGGAGAAAAATCTCAAAAGATTCCTGTGAGCCAAATGGTCAGAACAGATCCACGCGATCCATCTGGAAGGTTGCACACCTATTGGCAAGGTCAAACTTCAAATCTTGAAAAGAAATCTGACCTTGTTGCCGTAAGGTATGATCTTCATTAGCAAGTTGACACCGGTCACCACTTTCTGTATTTTTTATGCTGTCTTATTTGGTCATCTGTTTGTGCTCCCTGAATTTTTTCTGCATGCGCATCAAATTGTGCACTAAGTACCTGTTGTTTGCCTTTCCTCATGTGAGGATTTAATGATTCATGCTGTTTACATGCTACAAGTCTATAACTCTGGTTAAGTTGCGAGTGCTGGACCTTTTTCTACATTGGTTGCCAATTCATAAATTCTATTTGAAGAAGGGAGTACAGTGATTCGCTATTTTTTTTACTGTGGCTGATTTTTTTTCTTCTGTTTGTATATGGTTTCCAAGAAATATTGTAAGATCAAGAAGAAATCCAAAAGATGCTAGTGATTTGTCCAGTCGCCATGAGCTTGTTACAGAAATAGATTCTAACTTACATCCTGGTGAGCTCATCTTAACCTGTGATGTCTGAATCTGTCTCCATTTTTGTAGACTGATGATTTATGTATTTCTGCTAGGCCTTTTCGATATTGTTAAGAATTGCACATATGTTGGAGTTGCCGATGAAGTTTTCGCTTTGATACAACACAATACCCTCTTATACCTTGTCAATGTGGTAAATGTTAGGTAAACTCTATACATTACATTGATGACTAGTCTTACTCTTCCATGCCTTATATCTCTTATTTAAGCTAGATTTTTTCTTCTAATATCTGACATAGCTCTTTGAAGGTAACTGATACCCCAGTTACCTGTACATATTTGCAAATGCATGTGCACACAAACAATATTGCTTGCGCACACCACCATCAAACTGCTATCCATTCATATCACATCCAGTTGAATGCCTAATAAGCACCTCTTCCAAATATTGCATTGTTTTCTTTTCTGTACTATGTGATATTGATGATTCAGCTTGTGATGCAGCAAAGAACTCATGTACCAACAAGCCTTGTGCCGTTTTGGGAACTTCAATGCTATACAGCTCAGTGAACCTGCTCCGCTTCTGGAGTTGCTGACAATGGCACTGAAAGATGACGAGTCAATGAGTGATGTAAATGAGAAGGAGAAACTAGAAATTGCAGAAGTAAGTTATTTTCTTAATTCCTCGAGTCATAGTTGATCTTGTAGGTGATAGAACAGATGTAAGTTTTTTATTTGTCCACCTGCATATTGTTTCTGTTTCTTGATTCTTGTAATACGGCTCAATCGTTTGATTCATGTAGCATCGCTCTGTTGATGAAGATAGTGCTTGTTTGCAGGTGAACACTGAGATACTAAAAGAAAATGCTGAGATGATTAATGAGTACTTCTCTATTCACATTGATCAAGGTGGCAACCTGACCAGACTTCCTGTTGTACTTGATCAGTACACCCCTGATATGGATCGCCTTCCAGAGTTCATGTTGACTCTAGGAAATGATGTAGGTTTCCTTTTATTATGCTGTTGCGTTCATTACATATGGTATTTTAAATTTGGTCATGATATTTGATTATCCATTCCCTGCTGAGGCGATGGCAAGTAGGTTTTCAGGCTGATATCGTGTTCAAAATTTAATTTCGGTGTTTCATGTAGATATGGCAGCTAGCTGGCCGCGAGTAACTTCTGTTTCTTATTCATATTTTAAGTTGTTTCGGAATTCCATTTCCGGGAGTTGTTGCTTTATGATATATTTTGTTTCAGATTTTACTTTAGTTATGCAAACTGGCAGTCCTGATTTTTAGTGATTACCATCTTATAATAGATTGCCTGGGACGTTGAGAAAGAGTGCTTCAGAACGGCAGCAGCTGCTATTGGAAACTTCTATGCGCTTCATCCTCCCATCCTTCCAAATCCATCTGGCAAAGGCATTCGATTATACAAGAAAAATAAAGATTCCATGGAAAGTGCTGGACAGGCTGATAACGATTTAACAAGTACAGGTGAGCTTGTTGGGTATCTGTATTCTATAGTTGTATACCCATTAAAGTGCATGAAGAACATATATGCTTAGTGTTACACCCTAGTAGGTAACAGAATCCGCAGTTTCTCCCACTTCGCTTCCCATTAACCGCCAAGATGACATGACACTGAAATAGACATACTAAAGAATATATCCATTATATATGATGCTGCAGCTAGATATTCATTCAGAGTTAATTGCCATTGGGGCTAAACATATATTGCATTACAGAGGAAGATGACATCGACCAAGAGCTGCTTGCGGAAGCAGAGGCGGCATGGGCTCAACGCGAGTGGACCATCCAGCACGTCTTGTTCCCGTCCATGCGACTTTTCCTCAAGCCCCCTAAGTCGATGGCAACAGACGGAACATTCGTCCAGGTTCCCTCCCCACCCCGCTTCAGTTGTCCTTTACGTTTGGTGCTTCACTTCAGTCTTGTGCTTATGCTCGCACCATAGTCTGTTACTGCACTCCTGTCTATTTACACTGCTCAATGTATTTTTTTCCCCAAACAATCACCAAGCCACATTACACGCGACATTGTTCCGAGTAGGCATACCAACATAGGCAGTCCAACTTTCGACAGCGAGTAATAAAAAAGAATGGCCTGGCTTCAAGTGCAACCACTAGAAGTGTGTGAAATACCTTTTTTTTATAGATGACGCGGCATCAACACACTGATATTGAGCTGTAATTTTGAACCTATGCAGATTGCTTCTCTAGACAAGCTTTACAAGATCTTCGAGAGATGCTAGCCGACACAAAGGCAGCCGGTCGCACGATATGTAGAGAAGGAAGGGAGAGTGCGACCGACGCCTTTGCTTGTTCCTTCTGGGACGGACTTGCGTACATAACGGTGCCACTGTTTTTTTGTTGTTGTTGTTGGTAGCGCTGTAAATATTTGAAGAATGAGCAAAATTTGTTGACTCCAGCTCTGGAATTGAGTACCAAATATGTTGGCTTTGCTACGCAGTGCTGATGTTTCCCTTAAGTAACCGTGCTGGTAAATATGCCATGCCCTCTTACAATGATCGCGCAACCGAAGCCGTCGCCGCAGGCTTTTTTCCTCGAAAGATTCTACAAAAATCAAAGAGTACGCAGGCCGGTGCGGTTTCCGGTGAAGCCCTGTTTTGAGCATGGCAACCATTTTTCTAAAATTAAAACAAATTTGAACCGACGTTTTCAAAATTTCCATAAATTTTGCCCGGAGTACTAAAATTCTGCAAGAAAAAGCCTCCCTTTTATTTTTTGAAAAAAAACCTCCCTTGTGTAATAAGAGGGAAAAAACTGGGCCGCCATGTGTCCCTGCGGGTGGGCCCGGAGGGAAACCCCACGCCCCGTGCCGTCCCCCCTCTCTGCCTTTACCCCATCCCCATCCATATACCGGGGGCTGTCGAAACTTTCGTCGTGGGCCGGATTCAGCTCGTAGCAGCCGGTCCAGCTGCCCAGGGGCCGATCCGCCCGTAGAGGTCGGCGACAGCAAACCCGTTTCTCCCCCGTTGTGCTCTGTGTTGGACTGTTGGTCGTCCTGTCCACTGCGCCCACTGCCGTCCGGCGAAGTCGAGCGGAGGCGCGGTGCAGGGATCGCCGGGAACCGAGGCGGGGGGCGGCCGAGGAGAGCCTGCCGCCGGACTCGCCGAGGAAACGCCCCCCTCCATGCGGGGGGACTCCCTGAGGTATGGATCGAGCTTGATTTAACACTATCAGTTGCCTAGATTGGGATGAGTCAATTTTCCCCTTCGTCCCTGTTGTCAGCAGCCTCCTCTACTGTCGACCCGCTCGCAGCCACCGGCAACCGCCGTCCTCGGTCACCCTCGGCCGGCGTCGCTGCCGCGCCTCCACCGCCACGGCCGTCCCTTTAACCCCCCATTCATCCCCCTCCCCACCCACGGCCACGGCTTTCCCGTTGTCGCTTCTGTGCTCTGTGCAGAATCGACTGACGCTGAATTCATTCTCATGCAATTTATTACATTTAGCAGCTGTGTTTACTTAGTCAGCATGGCCATCAACAAATAGACCAGCTATCAGTCACTTCCGATAATAGGAGAAAATTAAGGAAGACAATAGACAGAATCGGAAGTACAGCAGCTTTCTGAAGCAGAAACTTAACACAGTAAGAAGATAATGTAGAGCAAGGGGGTAACACTTGAGCTGAAAGAGATGAAGTGGCCTGCTCTGCTCATGGCATACGATGACACAAAAGTATCAGTATATAGCACATTCTAATCAGAAAGTTTAAACATAAACCATTTCTGCAAGGAAGAACAGATTGTTGAAAGAAACTTCCTGCACACACACGTACCTCCATTGTATCTCCTGTGTTCGCAAGTAATGCATTCGGAACTATTTGCACTTTGTACCAGAAGCCATTTTCCTGCACTTGGAGCCCACTGACGTTATCATCGATAAACACAACTGTGATCACAGATTCACAGTGGCATCAGTGTGGGGCTTCAGGCCTAAGACTTGGTCCGGCTTGGGACAGTAAGGGTGATGGCATTCTCTTCAATCGATGACGATTGAAAACTGGGCCTGATCCTCATGTAAATCAAGCATCTCGGGCAGGTGCTTGAGGACAAGGCTGGCAATCTCCCTTCACCTGACTGTGTACTCACACAGAGCATTTCTGAAGAAAACTGAGTGATCAGAATTATTCAATGGCTACTCATTAGTAAACTTTTTAAATCATGTGTATTGATCCTGGATTCCTGTTAAAGGCCTTAAAGGTATCTGAAAGGAGGATGTGTGGTAGATTGTCCGGGACTCCGGTTCGGCTAGAGGTACAGCCGGTCACCACCAGTCCAGGGTCTGCTTCTCTGATACGACTATGTCGTTCCCGTACTTCTGCTTTTCTTCCAGTGAGAGCTTGCGACAGTTTCATCATCTCACCGAGAAAATTTGGCTCTATTCCATGTCCACCAGAATAGGTAAAGATCAATCACAACTCTATCTGACTGATAAAAAATAACATAAAGAATTGATCAGGACAAACTTAATAGGAAGAGGCCCCAGTTCTCCAAGGCGTACTGCATCTTTACAGCCTCATCATCAGGGCTGTTACCAGGGGCAGTCAGACTGCTGAGTTCAATGATTGGGATCAGCTCAGGCATCTCGGAACAGGCCACGTAAAGGCGGTCTTGCTCAGGAACCACATACTGGCTTGGTGGCTCCTGTACGCCAGTCACCAACTACCAATTGGCAATTAGTGAAAATTACAAACTTGTGAATCAGAGTAATGCATGCCAACACATGCCAAGTTATCTCTGTCCCCCCTGCTTGTCTTCTTATATAGTTTGTTTTGGCTTATTAGGTTTCTTCTTGAGAAAAAAGGAGTAGCCATCATCACTCTGATCTTTTTGGTGTTTGTTGTAGTGGTTGGTGACTCTCCTTACTTATTGATGACAATGTGTAGTGAGATGGGACTGAGACGAAGGCAACTACATCTTGCGTAGGGCAACATCTTCCTTGAAGAGAGCCAACAACCAAGGAGACAGAGCACCAGGATCAGCAGAGAAATATCCAAGAACTCCAATGGCTGATGAGTCATGGAGGCTGCCGAATTCAGTGCAGCAACTGGCTGCCAACATGCAAGAACCACCGAGCCAGTACTTGCTCAGAGAGCAAGAACTGCTTGGTGGCAACCTTGCTGGTGCCGAGATGCCGGAGCCCGTCCCAACAATCGATCTTGGCCTGCTGTCTGCATCCAACGATCCTGAGGAAGCCGCCAAGCTGCTGTCGGCGCTGAAGACCTGGGGATTCTTCCAGGTGAGTTTCTTTATTACTCCGTTCTCGAATTTCTTGTTCCTAAGATTTACTCTCTTTTTTTGCATTTTTCGTTCATGGTGCATTTGCTATATTTCTGTAACACGCATCAGCCTATGTGACCAGATTTCTAACCATGGAATGGAGGCCTCTATGATGGATTCTGTGATGAGCGCATCAAGGGAATTTTTTCACCTGCCGCTCGAAGAGAAGAAGAAATGCAGCAACCTGATAGATGGCAAGCATTTCCAGGTAGAAGGGTATGGAAATGACCAGGTGAGGACTCAAGATCAGAGATTGGACTGGTCTGATCGACTGCACCTTAGAGTTGAGCCAGAGGGTGGGAGAAACCTTGCCCATTGGCCTACACATCCCAAATCTTTCAGGTAATCTATCAGGGATACAATATTTTCTGGTACTTTTGTTTAAACGGATCTTTCGTTGTTGTCTGTTTTGTAGAAAAGACTTCCTTTGCTTATTTATGTCTTGAGTGATGTAGACTGACATGGAGTCATGAGCTACAGAAATAAAATCGACATTAGTAATTAACTGGACTATTTGCGTGTTATTGGCAGGGATAATCTACATGAGTATGCATTGAAGTGCAAGAGAATCAAAAGCGACATCCTTCGGGCAATGGCCAAGATTTTGAAGCTTGATGAAGACTGCCTTGGTAATCAATTTAACAGCAACGCCCCCACTTTTGCTAGATTCAACCACTTCCCTCCATGTCCAAGACCTGATCTTGTCCTGGGCATCAAGCCTCACGCCGATTTCCCTGCTCTCACGGTTCTCCTCATGGACAAAGATGTCGCGGGGCTGCAATATCTTAGAGATGGAACCTGGTACAATGTTCCAGCTGCGTGTGACCACACCTTGCTGATCAACATTGGTCTTACAATGGAGGTGACCATCTCTGAACCTCCAGTAATTTTCTCCCATATGAAGTTCCTGTTTCTTGATGACTTTGCCTGACCATTTCTCGTGGCTCGTGCAGATAATGACCAACGGGATCTTCAGGGGGCCAATGCATAGAGTTGTGACTAATGCCGATAAAGAGAGGATATCAGTGGCCATGTTCTATGGTGTGGATCCCGAGCAAGAGATCGGGCCGATAGCTCATCTGTTAAGTGTGGAGCAACCGGCACAATACAGGAAAATGAAGGCCAAGGACTTGTTAGTGTTGCACCATGAACATTACGCTGGAGGCCGAGGACCAAGAATTGCCGATGCACTGAAGATCTAAGTAAGATGACTGTAGCTCCATGCTACAGTACCCATGGAAAGTAAATAATTGATGGCTGTTTGGTTTGTAGTAACATGCTCTCTGAGCACTTTCATATTCTCTTATCTGCTCAAGTGTCTCCGCCGTTCCTTCTTATATGCTCCGTAGCTTTTATCAGTGGTGAAGCCATGCATGAGCTGTGCAGTCAAATGACTACACAGCTTTTTGGCAAGAACATCATACAATGAGTATATATCATGTAGAGAAAATCACAAGTACATACATATGACTACACAAGTTTGAATTGACTACACATGAATGAATTCCTGGCACCGCCACTGGCTTTTATTTCAAAATGCATAAACCATATCCCCATTACATGGTAAAAAAAATGATTTTTAGGATGTAAAAATGTCAGCACTAGAGTCACTGTCATGTTGCGTGAAACTGACAAGACATGTTGGCATGGTGTACTCCATGGATGTCACCTTTTGCCAACTTCAGGAATTCGGTGTCACGATGTAAAATTTTCGTTAAGGGGTAATATATGAATATTAAGAGCATCTCCAGCCGCGCCCCCAACAGGCCCTCCTTAGGCATTTTTGCCGCGCCGGCGCCGAAAAAGCGGCCCAGTCGCGCCCCCAGAAGCCCGTTTTTCGCGGGCTCGGGCCGAAACTGGTGCCGGCGGACCCAGGCCGAACCTGGCGCCCTGGGGGGCGCCTGGGGCGCCGGCACAAGCGAAAAGGGCACGTGGGTCCGCCCTGTCGGCGAGTCGAGCGCCTCTTCCCGCCGTTTCTTCCCGCTTTTCCCCCACTTCCCTCCCATACTCTTTCTTCCTCCCGCCAATCTCCCTCCCGCTCGCCTCCCAGCTGGCTGCCATGCCACAAAAGAAGTACGTCGCTGATAACCCACAAGTGTAGGGGATTGCAACAGCTTTCGAGGGTAGAGTATTCAACCCAAATTTGTTGATTCGACACAAAGGGAGCCAAAAAATATTCTCAAATACTAGCAGCTGAGTTGTCAATTCAACCACACCTGGAAACTTAGTATCTGCAGCAAAATATTTAGTAGCAAAGTAATATGATAGTGGCGGTAGCGGCAACAAAAGTAAAGACAGCAAAAATAATGTTTTTGGTATTTTATAGTGATTGTAACAGTAGCAGCGGAAAGTAAATAAGCGAGAACCAGTATATGGAAAACTCGTAGGCACCGGATCAGTGATGTATAATTATGCCGGATGTGGTTCATCATGTAACAGTCATAACATAGGGTGACACAGAACTAACTCCAGTTCATCAATGTAATGTAGGTATGTATTTCGTATATAGTCATACGTGCTTATGGAAAAGAACTTGAATGACATCTTTTGTCCTACCCTCCCGTGGTAGCGGGGTCCTATTGGAAACTAAGGGATATTAAGGCCTCCTTTTAATAGAGAACCGGAACAAAGCATTAGCACATAGTGCATACATGAACTCCTCAAACTATGGTCATCACCGGGAGTGGTCCCGATTATTGTCACTTCGGGGTTGCCGGATCATAACACATAGTAGGTGACTATAGACTTGCAAGATAGGATCAAGAACTCACATATATTCATGAAAACATAATAGGTTCAGATCTGAAATCATGGCACTCGGGCCTTAGTGACAAGCATTAAGCATAGCAAAGTCATAGCAACATCAATCTCAGAACATAATGGATACTAGGGATCAAACCTTAATAAAACTAACTCGATTACATGATAAATCTCATCCAACCCATCACCGTCCAGCAAGCCTACGATGCAATTACTCACGCACGGCGGTGAGCATCATGAAATTGGTGATGAAGGATGGTTGATGATAACGACGACGACGAATCCCCCTCTCCGGAGCCCCGAACGGACTCCAAATCAGCCCTCCCGAGAGGTTTTAGGGCTTGGCGGCGACTCCGTATCGTAAAACGCGATGATTTCTTCTCTCTCATTTTTTCTCTCCGAAAGCAAATCTATAGAGTTGGAGTTGGCATCGGAGGGCATCCAGGGGGCCCACGAGGTAGGGGGCGCGCCCTAGGGGGCCCCCCACCCTCGTGGAAAGGGTGTGGGCCCCCTGGTCTTCATATTTGGCGAGGATTTTTTATTATTTTTTCTAAGACCTCCCGTGGAGTTTCAGGTCATTCCGAGAATACATCATGGTAATTCTGCTGAAAACAGCGTCAGTGCGGGTTAGTTCCATTCAAATCATACAAGTTAGAGTCCAAAACAAGGGCAAAAGTGTTTGGAAAAGTAGATACGACGGAGACGTATCTGTTGGGGAACGTAGTAATTTCAAATTTTTTTCCTACGCACACGCAAGATCATGGTGGTGCATAGCAACGAGAGGGGAGAGTGTTGTCTACGTACCCTCGTAGACCGAAGCGGAAGCGTTGACGCAACGTAGAGGAAGTAGTCGTACGTCTTCCCGATCCGACCGATCCAAGCACCGTTACTCCGGCACCTCCGAGTTCTTAGCACACGTACAACTCGATGACGCTCCCCGGGCTCCGATCCAGCAAAGCTTCGGGGATGAGTTCCGTCAGCACAACGACGTGGTGACGATGATGATGTTGTACCGACGCAGGGCTTCGCCTAAGCACTACAACGATATGACCAAGGTGGAATATGGTGGATGGGGGCACCGCACACGGCTAAGGAACGATCACGAAGATCAACTTGTGTGTTCTAGGGTGCCCCCTTGCCTCCGTATATAAAGGATCCAAGGGGGGGGTGCGGCCGGCCTAGAGGAGGCGCGCAGGAGGAGTCCTACTCCTACCGGGAGTAGGACTCCCCTCCCTTTCCTTGTCCAACTAGGAGAGAGGGAAGGAGAGAAGGAAAAAGGGGGGGGGGCGCCGCCCCTCCCTCCTTGTCCAATTCGGACTAGGGGGAGAGGGGGCGCGCGGCCTGCCCTGGCAGCCCCTTCCTTTTCTCCACTTTAGGCCCATGAGGCCCATTAACCCCCCGGGGGGTTCCAGTAACCCCCCGGTGCTCCGGTTTTATCCGAAACTTCCCCGGAACGCTTCCGGTGTCCGAATATAGTCGTCCAATATATCAATCTTTATGTCTCGACCATTTCGAGACTCCTCGTCATGTCCGTGATCACATCCGGGACTCCAAACTAACTTCGGTACATCAAAATGCATAAACTCCTTTTGAGAGAAACAGTTTTCTGTGATGTACTACTTTCCAACAAGGGAGCATGTACAGTTACCTCGTCAAGTTCTACTTTCCTCCCACTCACTTCTTTCGAGAGAAACTCCTTCTCCAGAAAGTTTCTGAATTTAGCAACAAAAGTCTTGCCTTCGGATCTGTGATAGAAGGTGTATCCAATAGTTTTCTTTGGATATCCTATGAAGACACATTTCTCCGATTTGGGTTCGAGCTTATCAGGTTGAAGCTTTTTCACATAAGCATCGCAGCCCCAAACTTTCAGAAACGACAACTTTGGTTTCTTGCCAAACCACAGTTCATAAGGCGTCGTCTCAACGGATTTTGATGGTGCCCTATTTAACGTGAATGCGGCCGTCTCTAGAGCGTATCCCCAAAACGATAGCGGTAAATCAGTAAGAGACATCATAGATCGCACCATATCTAGTAAAGTACGATTACGACGTTCGGACACACCATTACGCTGTGGTGTTCCGGGTGGCGTGAGTTGCGAAACTATTTCACAATTTTTCAAATGTACACCAAACTCATAACTCAAATATTCTCCTCCACGATCAGATCGTAGAAACTTTATTTTCTTGTTACGATGATTTTCAACTTCACTCTGAAATTCTTTAAACTTTTCAAACGTTTCAGACTTATGTTTCATTAAGTAGATATACCCATATCTGCTTAAGTCATCTGTGAAGGTGAGAAAATAACGATATCCGCCACGAGCCTCAATATTCATCGAACCACATACATCTGTATGTATAATTTCCAACAAATCTGTTGCTCTCTCCATAGTACTGGAGAACGGTGTTTTAGTCATCTTGCCCATGAGGCACGGTTCGCAAGTACCAAGTGATTCATAATCAAGTGGCTCCAAAAGTCCATCAGTATGGAGTTTCTTCATGCGCTTTACACCGATATGACCTAAACGGCAGTGCCATAAATAAGTTGCACCATCATTATCAACTCTGCATCTTTTGGCTTCAACATTATGAATATGTGTATCACTACTATCGAGATTCAATAAGAATAGACCACTTTTCAAGGGTGCATGACCATAAAAGATATTACTCATATAAATAGAACAACCATTATTCTCTGATTTAAATGAATAACCGTCTCGCATTAAACAAGATCCAGATATAATGTTCATGCTCAACGCTGGCACCAAATAACAATTATTTAGGTCTAATACTAATCCCGAAGGTAGATGTAGAGGTAGCTGCCGACCGCGATCACATCGACTTTGGAACCGTTTCCCACACGCATCGTCACCTCGTCCTTAGCCAATCTTCGCTTAATCTGTAGTCCCTGTTTCGAGTTGCAAATATTAGCAACAGAACCAGTATCAAATACCCAGGTGCTACTGCGAGCATTAGTAAGGTACACATCAATAACATGTATATCACATATACCTTTGTTCACCTTGCCATCCTTCTTATCCGCCAAATACTTGGGGCAGTTCCGCTTCCAGTGACCAGTCTGCTTGCAGTAGAAGCACTCAGTTTCAGGCTTAGGTCCAGACTTGGGTTTCTTCTCTTGAGCAGCAACTTGTTTGCCGTTCTTCTTGAAGTTCCCCTTCTTCTTCCCTTTGCCCTTTTTCTTGAAACTAGTGGTCTTGTTGACCATCAACACTTGATGCTCCTTCTTGATTTCTACCTCCGCAGCTTCCAGCATTGCGAAGAGCTCGGGAATAGTCTTATTCATCCCTTACATATTATAGTTCATCACGAAGCTCTTGTAGCTTGGTGGCAGTGATTGGAGAATTCGGTCAATGACGCAATCGTCTGGAAGATTAACTCCCAATTGAATCAAGTGATTATTATACCCAGACATTTTGAGTATATGCTCACTGACAGAACTGTTCTCCTCCATCTTGCAGCTATAGAACTTATTGGAGATTTCATATCTCTCAATCCGGGCATTTTCTTGAAATATTAACTTCAACTCCTGGAACATCTCATATGCTCCATGACGTTCAAAACGTCGTTGAAGTCCCGATTCTAAGCCGTAAAGCATGGCACACTGAACTATCGAGTAGTCATCAGCTTTGCTCTGCCAGACGTTCATAACATCTGGTGTTGCTCCAGCAGCAGGCCTGGCACCCAGCGGTGCTTCCAGGATGTAATTCTTCTGTGCAACAATGAGGATAATCCTCAAGTTACGGACCCAGTCCGTGTAATTGCTACCATCATCTTTCAACTTTGCTTTCTCAAGGAACGCATTAAAATTCAACGGAACAACAACACGAGCCAACTATCTACAATCAAACATAAACAAGCAAAATACTATCAGGTACTAAGTTTCATGATAAATTTAGGTTCAATTAATTTACTAAAAGAACTCCCACTTAGATAGACATCCCTCTAATCCTCTAAGTGATTACGTGATCCAAATCAACTAAACCATGTCCGATCATCACGTGAGATGGAGTAGTTTCATTGGTGAACATCACTATGTTGATCATATCTACTATATGATTCACGCTCGACTTTTTGGTCTCCGTGTTCCGAGGCCATATCTGTATATGCTTGGCTACTCAAGTATAACCTGAGTATTCCGCGTGTGCAACTGTTTTGCACCCGTTGTATTTGAACGTAGAGCCTATCACACCCGATCATCACGTGGTGTCTCAGCACGAAGAACTTTCGCAACGGTGCATACATAGGGAGAACACTTCTTGATAATTAGTGAGAGATCATCTTATAATGCTACCGTCAATCAAAGCAAGATAAGATGCATAAAAGATAAACATCACATGCAATCAATATAAGTGATATGATATGGCCATCATCATCTTGTGCTTGTGATCTCCATCTTCGAAGCACTGTCGTGATCACCATCGTCACCGGCGCGACACCTTGATCTCCATCGTAGCATCGTTGTCGTCTCGCCAATCTTATCTTCCACGACTATCGCTACCGCTTAGTGATAAAGTAAAGCATTACAGCGCGATTGCATTGCATACAATAAAGCGACAACCATATGGCTCCTGCTAGTTGCCGATAACTCGGTTACAAAACATGATCATCTCATACAATAGAATTTAGCATCATGTCTTGACCATATCACATCACAACATGCCCTGCAAAAACAAGTTAGACGTCCTCTACTTTGTTGTTGCAAGTTTTACGTGGCTGCTACGGGCTTAAGCAAGAACCAATCTTACCTACGCATCAAAACCACAACGAAAGTTTGTCAAGTTGGTGCTGTTTTAACCTTCGCAAGGACCGGGCGTAGCCACACTCGGTTCCACTAAAGTTGGAGAAACTGTCACCCGCAAGCCACCTCTGTGCAAAGCACGTCAGGAGAATCGGTCTCGCGTAAGCGTACGCGTAATGTTGGTCCGGGCCGCTTCATCCAACAATACCGCCGAACGAAAGTATGACATGCTGGTAAGCAGTATGACTTATATCGCCCACAACTCACTTGTGTTCTACTTGTGCAAATAACATCAACATATAAAACCTAGGCTCGGATGCCACTGTTGGGGAACGTAGTAATTTCAAAAAAAATTCCTACGCACACGCAAGATGATGGTGATGCATAGCAACGAGAGGGGAGAGTGTTGTCTACGTACCCTCGTAGACCGAAGCGGAAGCGTTGACGCAACGTAGAGGAAGTAGTCGTACGTATTCCCGATCCGACCGATCCAAGCACCGTTACTCCGGCACCTCCGAGTTCTTAGCACACGTACAGCTCGATGACGCTCCCCGGGCTCCGATCCAGCAAAGCTTCGGGGATGAGTTCCGTCAGCACAACGGCGTGGTGACGATGATGATGTTCTACCGACGCAGGGCTTCGCCTAAGCACTACAACGATATGACCGAGGTGGAATATGGTGGATGGGGGCACCGCACACGGCTAAGGAACGATCACGAAGATCAACTTGTGTGTTCTAGGGTGCCCCCTTGCCTCCGTATATAAAGGATCCAAGGGGGGGGGGTGCGGCCGGCCTAGAGGAGGCGCGCAGGAGGAGTCCTACTCCTACCGGGAGTAGGACTCCCCTCCCTTTCCTTGTCCAACTAGGAGAGAGGGAAGGAGAGAAGGAAAAAGGGGGGCGCCGCCCCTCCCTCCTTGTCCAATTCGGACTAGGGGGAGAGGGGGCGCGTGGCCTGCCCTGGCAGCCCCTTCCTTTTCTCCACTTTAGGCCCATGAGGCCCATTAACCCCCCGGGGGGTTCCGGTAACCCCCCGGTGCTCCGGTTTTATCCGAAACTTCCCCGGAACGCTTCCGGTGTCCGAATATAGTCGTCCAATATATCAATCATTATGTCTCGACCATTTCGAGACTCCTCGTCATGTCCTTGATCACATCCGGGACTCCGAACTAACTTCGGTACATCAAAATGCATAAACTCATAATAACTGTCATCGTAACGTTAAGCGTGCGGACCCTACGGTTCGAGAACAATGTAGACATGACTGAGACAAATCTCTGGTCAATAACCAATAGGGGGACCTGGATGCCCATATTGGCTCCTACATATTCTATGAAGATCTTTATCGGTCAGACCGCATAACAACATACGTTGTTCCCTTTGGCATCGCTATGTTACTTGCCCGAGATTCGATCGTCGGTATCCAATACCTAGTTCAATCTCGTTACCGGCAAGTCTCTTTACTCATTCCGTAATACATCATCTCGCAACTAACTCATTAGTTGTAATGCTTGCAAGGCTTATGTGATGTGCATTACCGAGAGGGCCTAGAGATACCTCTCCGACAATCAGAGTGACAAATCCTAATCTCGAAATACGCCAACCCAACATCTACCTTTGGAGACACCTGTAGAGCACCTTTATAATCACCCATTTACGTTGTGACGTTTGGTAGCACACAAAGTGTTCCTCCGGTAAACGGGAGTTGCATAATCTCATAGTCATAGGAACATGTATAAGTCATGAAGAAAGCAATAGCAACATACTAAATGATCGGGTGCTAAGCTAATGGAATGGGTCATGTCAATCAGATCATTCTCCTAATGATGTGATCCCGTTAATCAAATAACAACTCTTTGTTTATGGTTAGGAAACATAACCATCTTTGATTAACGAGCTAGTCAAGTAGAGGCATACTAGTGACACTCTGTTTGTCTATGTATTCACACATGTATTATGTTTCCGATTAATACAATTATAGCATGAATAATAAACATTTATCATGATATAAGGAAATAAATAATAACTTTATTATTGCCTCTAGGGCATATTTCCTTCAGTATCAACTCCCCCAAGCTTAAACCTTGGTTGTCCTCAAGAAATTCAGTTGACAAACTAAAAGAAAGAAAAACTTCTACAAACTTTGTTTGCTCTTGTTGTTGTAACTATGTCAAGCCAGCATTCAAGTTTTCAGCATAGATCATAACTAACCACACTTGCAATAATTCTCAGGTCTCATAATTACTCATATCAATAGCATAATGAACTAGCAAGTCATAATAATAAATCTCGGACGACAACACTTTCTCAAAACAATCATAATATAATATAACAAGATGGTATCTCGCTAGCCCTTTCTGAGACCGCAAAACATAAATGCAGAGCACCTTTAAAGATCAAGGACTGACTAGACATTGTAATTCATGGTAAAAGAGATCCAATCATAGTCATACCCAACATAGATTAATAGTGATGAATGCAAATGACGGCTGTGCTCTCCAGCTAGTGCTTTTTAATAAGAGGGTGATGACTCAACATAAAAGTAAATGGATAGGCCCTTCGCAGAGGGAAGCAGGGATTCGTAGAGGTGCCAGAGCTCAGTTTTGAAATAGAGATAAATTGTATTTTGAGCGGTATACTTTCATTGTCAACGTACCAACTAAGAGATGGCGATATCTTCCATGTTAAGCACATTATAGGCGGTTCCCAAACAGAATGGTAAAGTTTATACTCCCCCTCCACCAACAAGCATCAATCCATGGCTTGCTCGAAACAACGAGTGCCTCCAACATACATCAGGTCCTAGGGGGAGTTTTGTTTGCAATTAATTTTGATTTAGTTTGCATAAAGCATGGGACTGGGCATCCCGGTGACCAGCCATTTTCTCGTGAGTGAGGAGCGGAGTCCACTCCTCTTGAGAATAACCCGCCTAACACGGAAGATAAGGACAGCCTTTGTTGATACATGAGCTATTCGAGCATACAAAACAGAATGTTTATTTGAAGGTTTAGAGTTTGGCACATACAAATTTATTTGGAACGGCAGGTAGATACCGCATATAGGAAGGTATAGTGGACTCATCTGGAATAACTTTGGGGTTTAAGGGATTGGATGCACAAGCAGTATTCCCGCTTAGTACAAGTGAAGGCTAGCAAAAGACTGGGAAGCGACCAACTAGAGAGCGACAACAACCATGTACATGCATTAAAATTAATAAACATTGGATGCAAGCATGAGTAGGATATAATCCACCATGAACATAAATATCGTGAAGGCTATGTTGATTTTGTTTCAACTACATGCGTGAACATGTGCCAAGTCAAGTCACTTAAATCATTCAAAGGAGGATACCACCCCATCATACCACATCATAATCATCTCAATAGCATGTTGGCATACAAGGTAAATCATTATAACTCATAGCTAATCAAGCATGACACAAGCAACTATGATCTCTAATTGTCATTGCAAACATGTTTATTCATAATAAGCTGAATCAAGAACGAGGGACTCATCATATTTAAAAAACAAAAGAAGTCGAGTTCATACCAGCTTTTCTCATCTCAGTCAGTCCATCATATATCATCATAATTGCCTTTCACTTGCACGACCGAATGGTGTGAATAATAATAAGAGTGTACGTGCATTGGACTGAGCTGGAATCTGCGAGCATTCAATAAACAGGAGAAGACAAGGCAATATGGGCTCTTGGTTAAATAAACAATAATGCATATAAGAGTCACTTCAACAATTTAATTATGGTCTTCTCCTACTGACCCTCAAATAAAAGAAAAGAAATAAAACTATTTACACGGGAAAGCTCCCAACAAGCAAAAGAAGAACGGGAAATATTTTTGGGTTTTCTTTTTAATTATTACTACTACAGCAGAAAAATAAACTACTACTAATTTTTTTGGTTTTTCTTAAGGTTTAACAAACACACAAGAAGAAAGCAGGAAAAAGAAAATAAACTAGCATGGATATTACAATGAAAAAGTATGAGCACCGACATCTAGCAATGAGTGTGTGTGAGCATAAATGTAATGTCAGTGAGAAATATATACTCCCCCAAGCTTAGGCTTTTGGCCTAAGTTGGTCTATGGCCACGGCTGACCTGGCGGATATCCATAATAATAGTTTTTGGGGTCGTACTGTGATGAAGAGGAATAGTTGGGATCATACTGTGATGAAGAAGAAGACTCTGACTGCCACTAGCTGACAGTCATCCCTGGATCCCAAGAATAAACAGATTGTCGTGGAGGCTCATCTTGTGGTTCCTGTTCTGGCTCCTCGACTGGTGCAGGGTTTCGGTAGGCGTGAATAGCTGCCAATGGAACAAGGTACGTGCCTGCAGTCAAATCAAACAAAGAAGGAGCCGGCAAGGTAATAGTCTCAGGATGATGTTTATTAAAGAACAATTGATATCTAAGCTCCCCTGCCCTATTTTTAACAATAAAATCATGTGCCACCATACTTTTATGATCTAGATAAACACGGGGTAGCACTTTTTCTTCCTTCTCAGCATGCCTAATAGGTATGTTAAAATGTGCTGCTAGGCGTGTAGCATAAATGCCTCCAAAGATGGGACCCTTAGTACGGTTCATATTTAACCGTCTAGCAATAATACCGCCCAAACTAAAAGTGTTATCACTATATAAACCTTGGAGCAGAATAATTAAATCAGGGATACTAAGGTTTCCAGAATTTCCGCATCCAATTAAACAACGACTAGCAAATAATGCAAAGTAACGCAAAACAGGAAAATGTATGCTAGTGATTCGTGCATCGGAAACCTTCCTGGTTTCTCCTACAGTGATATTATCAATAAACCCAGCCACATCATCATGATGTGGTTCTTCTGTCTTGCCCTCAAAAGGGACTAAACAAATCCGACAGAAATCATAAAGTGACATCTCCTTAGCCTCATCATATAAATGAAATTCCACCGTAGGTGGTGAGTTCCTAGGATCAAAGGAAAAGGTATTTGTGAGTAAGAGATACTGATCACATTGGTCATGGAGGAAAGTGGTGAGGCCTGCATTGTGGGCCAATTCATGAAAATCTTCACAGATATCGGCTGCTCTCAAGAAATCTACAGAAGGCCATTCACATGCCCGAATCTCCGCGGTGCGTGGCAAATTATACTTAGGCTTAGGTGCCTTTTCCTTTGATCTTTGGCTTGATGAGCCCCTCAATAATCTCCTCATCATTTTTTTTGAAACAATCTGAAATTTTTAGTAACTTCAAAATAAAAGTAACCAAACTCAATAAAACTGATAGCAACTACTCCCACAAGTGCCTAGAGCCTATATCAAGCATTAGAACTACTTGGAACCATATAAATTTGACATGCAAGCTCAAGAACATGGTCACCTATGCAGCACAAATTTGCAAATAATAGAGCACTAGAACAAAAACTAATTGGACCAATGGAGGAGTCACATACCAAGGAACAATCTCCCCAAGCAGTTTTGCGAGAGGTGCTTTGAGCAAGGAGATCGAAAATCGCAGCAAAAGTGGCTGGAACTCGTGCTTGAGTTGGTTTTTCGGGTTTGTGTGAGATAGAGGAAGAAGATGGGTGCTGGGATAAGTGGAGGAGGACCACCGTGGGCCCACGAGGCAGGAGGCGCGCCTAACACCCTCGTGGCCAGGTGGCAGCTCCTCCCGCAGTAATTTTTACACAGTAAATTCTCAAATATTCCCGAAAAAATCGTATTAAATTGGCATGGCATTTTGAGGACTTTTATTTTCGGGATATTTTTATATTGCACGGATAATCAGATAACAGACAAAAAATAGTATTTTTACTTTATTTAATATAAATAACAGAAAATATAGAGAGGGTACAGAAGTTTGTGCTTCTAGTTTCATCCATCTCGTGCTCATCAAAAAGAATCCACTAACAAGGTTGATCAAGTCTTGTTAACAAACTCATTCCGATAATCATGTAACCGGAGAGATTTTGAATAACACTAAGTTACCTCAACGGGGATATGCACATCCCCAATAATAAAAATATCATATTTCTTCTTGACAGTAGGAAGAGGAAATTCAAAACCTCCAAATATAATCAATGGAATTTTTCCAATATAGTTGATACTATGAACTTGAGGTTGTTTCCTCGGAAAGTGTACCGTATGCTCATTACCATTAACATGAAAAGTGACATTGCCTTTGTTGCAATCAATAACAGCCCCTGCAGTATTAAGAAAAGGTCTTCCAAGAATAATAGACATACTATCATCCTCGGGAATATCAAGAATAACAAAGTCTGTTAAAATAGTAACGTTTGCAACCACAACGGGCACATCCTCACAAATACCGACAGGTATAGCAGTTGATTTATCAGCCATTTGCAAAGATATTTCGGTAGGTGTCAGCTTATTCAAGTCAAGTCTACGATATAAAGAGAGAGGCATAACAGTAACACCGGCTCCAAGATCACATAAAGCAGTTTTAATATAATTTCTTTTAATGGAGCAAGGTATAGTAGGTACTCCGGGGTCTCCAAGTTTCTTTGGTATCCCACCCTTAAAAGTGTAATTAGCAAGCATGGTGGAAATTTGAGCTTCCGGTATCTTTCTTTTATTAGTAATGATATCTTTCATATATTTAGCATAAGGATTTGTTTTGAGCACATCAGTTAATCTCATACGCAAAAGATAGGCCTAATCATTTCAGCAAAGTGCTCAAAATCCTCATCATCCTTTTTCTTGGATGGTTTCGGAGGAAAAGGCATGGGTTTCTGAACCGAAGGTTCCCTTTCTTTACCATGTTTCCTAGCAACAAGGTCTCCTTTATCATAACGTTGATTCTTTGATTGTGGGTTATCAAGATCAACAGCAGGTTCAATTTCTACATCATTATCATTACTAGGTTGAGCATCATCATGAACATCATCATTACTATTTTTACTAGGTTCATGTTCATTACCAGATTGTGTTTCAGCATCAGACATAGGTATATCATTTGGATTATCAGGTAGTTCAGCAATAGGTTCACTAGAAGTTTGCACAATTCTATCATTTTTCTTCTTCTTCTTTTTAGAAGAACTAGGAACATCAATATTATTTCTTTGAGAATCTTGCTCGATTCTCTTAGGGTGGCCTTCAGGATACAAAGGTTCCTGAGTCATTCTACCAGTTCTAGTAGCCACTCTAACAGCATAATCATTTTTCTTTCTATTCATTTCATCAAGCACTTCCTTTTGAGCCTTAAGTACTTGTTCTAGTTGAGTGGTAACCATAGAAGCATGTTTGCTAATAAGTTTAAGTTCACCTTTAATATCAGCCATATAATCACCCAAGCATCTAATCATATAAGCATTTTCTTTTAATTGTCTACCAAAATAAGCATTGAAGTCGTCTTGCTTATACATAAAGTTACCAAACTCATCCAAGCACTAACTAGCAATTTTAGTAGGAGGAACTTTAGCTTTATCATATCTATAGAGAGAATTTACCTTTACTACCTGTGTCGGGATATCGGGATCAGGAGGTTCTTCAGTGAATAAATAATTGAGATCATATGTTTCTTCAATAGGAGGTTTATTAAGACCATGTATTTCTTCAATAGGAGGTAAATTCTTAACGTCTTCAGCTTTAATACCTTTCTCTTTCATAGATTTCTTTGCCTCTTGCATATCTTCGGGACTGAGAAATAAAATACTTCTCTTCTTAGGAGTTGATTAGGAATAGGTTCAGTAATTGGAGCAGGAGATGGCTCAGGAGCTAGCTCAGGAGGTGCCCAATTATTTTCATTTGTCAACATATTATTCAATAAAATTCCAGCTTCATCTGGTGTTCTTTCCCTGAAAAGAGAACCAGCACAACTATCCAGGTAATCTCTGGAAGTATCGGTTAGTCCATTATAAAAGATATCAAGTATTTCAGGTTTCTTAAGAGGATGATTAGGCAAAACATTAAGTAACTTGAGAAGCCTCCCCCAAGCTTGCGGGAGACTCTCTTCTTCAATTTGCACGAAGTTGTATATTTCCCTCAAGGCAGCTTGTTTCTTATGAGCAGGGAAATATTTAGCACAGAAGTAATAAATCATATCATGGGGACTACGCACACAACCAGGATCAAGAGAATTAAACCATATCTTAGCATCACCCTTTAATGAGAACGGAAATATTTTGAGTATATAGAAGTAACACGATCTCTCATCATTAGTAAACAGGGCAGCTATATCATTTAATTTAGTAAGATGTGCCACAACAGTTTCAGATTCATAGGCATAAAACAGATCAGATTCAACCAAAGTAATTATATCAGGATCAACGGAGAATTCACAATCCTTATCAGGAACACATATAGGTGAAGTAGCAAAAGTAGGGTCAGGTCTCATTCTATCTCTAAGTGATTCTTTGTTCCATTTAATTAATAACCTCTTAAGCTCATATCTATCTCTGCAAGCAGAAATAGCAGCAGAAGATTCCATATCAAAAAGATAACCTTCAGGAATAACAGGCATATTTTCATCATCACTATCATCATTGTATTCAGATTCAATAATTTCTTTTTCTCTAGCCCTAGCAATTTGTTCATCAAGAAATTCACTAAGGGGCACAGTACTATCAGGCATAGAAGCAGTTTCATCATAAGTATCATGCATAGCAGAAGTGGCATCATCAATAACATGCGACATATCAGAACGAATAACAGAAGCAGGTGTAGGTGTCGTAAACTTACTCATAACAGAAGGTGAATCAAGTGCAGAGCTAGATGGCAGTTCCTTACCTCCCCTCGTAGTTGAGGGATAGATCTTGGTTTTTGGATCTTTCAAGTTCTTCATAGTGATAAGGAGATATAAATCCCAAGTGACTCAAAGAATAGAGCTATGATCCCCGGCAACGGCGCCAGAAATTAGTCTTGATAACCCACAAGTATAGGGGATTGCAACAGCTTTCGAGGGTAGAGTATTCAACCCAAATTTATTGATTCGACACAAGGGGAGCCAAAGAATATTCTCAAGTATTAGCAGCTGAGTTGTCAATTCAACCACACCTGGAAACTTAGTATCTGCAGCAAAGTGTTTAGTAGCAAAGTAATATGATAGTGGCGGTAGCGGCAACAAAAGTAAAGACAGCAAAACTAATGTTTTTGGTATTTTGTAGTGATTGTAACAGTAGCAGCGGAAAGTAAATAAGCGAGAACCAGTATATGGAAAACTCGCAGGCACCAGATCAGTGATGGATAATGATGCCGGATGTGGTTCATCATGTAACAGTCATAACATAGGGTGACACAGAACTAGCTCCAGTTCATCAATGTAATGTAGGCATGTATTCCGTAAATAGTCATACGTGCTTATGGAAAAGAACTTGCATGACATCTTTTGTCCTACCCTCCCATGGCAGTGGGGTCCTATTGGAAACTAAGGGATATTAAGGCCTCCTTTTAATAGAGAACCGGAACAAAGCATTAGCACATAGTGAATACATGAACTCCTCAAACTATGGTCATCACCGGGAGTGGTCCCGATTATTGTCACTTCGGGGTTGCCGGATCATAACACATAGTAGGTGAATATAGACTTGCAAGATAGGATCAATAACTCACATATATTCATGTAAACATAATAGGTTCAGATCTGAAATCATGGCACTCGGGCCCTAGTGACAAGCATTAAGCATAGCAAAGTCATAGCAACATCAATCTCAGAACATAATGGACACTAGGGATCAAACCCTAATAAAACTAACTCGATTACATGATAAATCTCATCCAACCCATCACCGTCCAGCAAGCCTACGATGCATTTACTCACGCACGACGGTGAGCATCATGAAATTGGTGATGGAGGATGGTTGATGATGACGACGGCGACGAATCCCCCTCTTCGGAGCCCCGAACGGACTCCAGATCAGCCCTCCCGAGAGGTTTTAGGGCTTGGCGGCGGCTCCGTATCGTAAAACACGATGATTTCTTCTCTCTCATTTTTTCTCTCCGAAAGCAAATATATAGAGTTGGAGTTGGCGTCGGAGGGCATCCAGGGGGGCCCACGAGGTAGGGGGCGCGCCCCCCACCCTCGTGGAAAGGGTGTGGTCCCCCTGGTCTTCATATTTGGCGAGGATTTTTTATTATTTTTTCTAAGACCTCCCGTGGAGTTTCAGGTCATTCCGAGAATATTTGTTTTCTGCACATAAAACAACATCATGGTAATTCTGATGAAAACAGCGTCAGTCCGGGTTAGTTCCATTCAAATCATACAAGTTAGAGTCCAAAACAAGGGCAAAAGTGTTTGGAAAAGTAGATACGACGGAGACGTATCAGTCGCCCCCCGCGCGGCGGCAACCGCGACCGCCTCCGTCGCCCAGCCGAAGGAGAGGTAGCCAAGGGCGCCGCCAACCAAGCCACCGGGCATGTCAAGCGCCGAGTGGAGGGCAGAAGTTCAGTGACGGGAGGCTGTCACCGCCGACCGGCGGAACAGGGCCATCGCCAAGAAGGCCCGCGACAACGCGGCGCGCGCAGCTGCGGCTGCCTCATCGGCGGACCAAGCCGAGGCCGAGGCGACTCGCGCGGGGGTGATGAATCCACCCGGAAGCCACGCCCAGTATGCGCCCTGGGGCCAGCACGGCGTCGGCTCTCCGCAGCCATGGGGATCACCCTCGCCGGGCTACGCCGACGGGGACGCACACGGTGGGTTCAACCCAAACGTCACCTTCCCCCATGGACACCCGGCCCAGCGCATGCCCTCTCCCACCTTCGCCGGCGTGCAGTACCCTCCATACAACTACTCGCCGCCTGCCTACGCTTCCTCCCCAACGCCCCCACTCCGCCGTGGCCCGCTGCCCTTCTCGCACCTCGGCGACACCGACGAGACCGAGGCCGACATGGACGACATCATCGCGGCAGGTTCGGCCGCGGCCACCGCGTCTCCCGGGTTCGTCATCCAGGACGAGACGGTGGATCTCAGCGGTGGCATGGACGGCGAGCTCGGCTACGTCTACGGCGAGGACGAGCAGGAGGAGAAGCAGGAGGAGGAGGAGGAGGAGCCGGCGCCTGTTCCGGCGAAGGGGCGCAAGAAGAAGCGGGCGGCCAGGTCAGGCGACCAGCACATCAAGTGGGCGTCCAAGGAGGAGGAATGCCTCGCCGAAGCATGGAAAGTCGTCTGCCTCGACCCGACCACCGGCACGAACCAGAGCATCGAGACGTACTAGGACCGCATCGAGGCCGAGTTCGACGAGCGCAAGCTCGTCGACCCCTACTTCAAAGGCGTCTACATGCAGCGCGGCTCCAAGGCGATGGCGAACCATTGGGGGCGTATCCAGGGAGCGTGCAACAAATGGCATGGGGTCATCGAAGAGGTCGCGGCTCGCCCGGAGAGCGGCACGAGCGTTGAGGATCAGGTATGCCACGCCGGTCTCCCGCCTCTCTTCGCCGTGTACGCCACCAACTGTTTGTTCCTCCGCACAGTTGCTGCACATGTTCGCCCTGTACCGGCAGAGCAACAGCGACGCCGAATTCAAGTACCTCCACGTCTACAGGAGCATTGACAAGTGCGAGAAGTAGGCGGAAGTCCGGCGCACCCTCGACAAGGCCAAGGAGACCTACAAGCTGGACGCGCCGACTCCTGGCGCATCGGAAGGGCGGTCGGACGGCAGTAAAGGTGCCAAGAAGGGGAAATACGCCGACGCGGCCACCGCTCGAGTGCAGGAGTCCATCAAGCACTGACTCGCCGACGCGCAGGCCCGGGCCGTCCTTCGTGAAGAGAAGACCGATGCGTGGTGGTCGGCGTTGATGTCGAGCAGCGTCGTCAAGCTCGACCTGCTCCGGACCAACGTCGCCGCGAAGAAGAGAAACACCGACCTGGCTTTCCTACTTGGCGGGGCGGACATGCTCCAGAACACCGATGAGGAGGTCAAGGCGTGGGTACTTGGCAGAGCGCGGCCTCATCCTGAACCAGCTTCTCTCGATAGCACCGCTGCCGCCGACGCCGACGCTGCTGCCAAGCCCGCGTGATGACGCCTCAACGATGCCCAGCACCATCGAAGCCGCGCCGACACCGCCCAGTGCAGAAGCAGCTCCGACACCTCCAAGCCCGCGCACGCCAACTCCGCCGACGCCTGGGGCAGAGCCCGCCGAGTGATGTGTTGCGCACGCGGACTTCTGCCGCTCTATTTTTTGTACGCCGAACTATGACTTGCGATCGCCGGACTTGTGGCGTCTTTTGTGAGCGGGAACGACCAAGTTCAAATTTTCCGCGTCTTGGGGGCGGCGTCTGGGGGCGTGACTGGGAGCTAGGTCGCCCCCAGGGGCCGAACTAGCGCCGGTTCGCCCCCAGACCGCTCTTTTTAGCGCCCTGGGGGGACGAACGGCTGGAGATGCTCTAAGTGGATACCAAGTATATCAGGCATCTACAGGATACAATGTCAAGAACTAGTTGAGATATCCATGATGTACGCATCCACTTTATTCAAAAAGGAAGATAAAAGACATAACTCCGAAAGTCATGTATGAACACTAGTAGAAAAAGGACCTAATGTGAGACACATTAGTCCCGGTTCAATTTTGGCCCGGTACTAATGGCACCATTAGTGCCGGTTCGAACGGCTATGCATTAATGCCGGTTCGTGTTGAACCTTTAGTACCGGTTCGTGCCACGAACCGGTGCTAAAGGGATGGTGGCAGGCTGGCGTCAGGCCGGGGCCCCATGATCACCTTTAGTACCGGTTAGTGGCACAAACCGGTACTAAAGGGCTAACCTTTAGTACCAGTTCGTGCCATGAACCGGGACTAAAGGTGTCTGACCTATAGTCCCAATTGGAGACACAAACCGGGACTATAGGGCAATTTTCAAACTCTACCCCCCCGCCCCGAGTATCGCCATTTCAGTTTTGAAAAAATCAAAAGAAAATGATAAAAACTTCAGAAAATAAAATCCTTCGAGAGGTCTACACCTACTAGTTATGAAAATTTGAAAACTTAAATTTGGACATGTTTTGCAAAAAGTGTAGGGAAAATGTAAAATGGCTATAACTTTTGCATACGATGTCGGAAAAAATGTATAATATATCAAAAAATTCAGCACGAAAATCTCCGCATCCGATTTTGACAGCCTATGGCCTGTTTGCAATTTTTTAGAATCCTCAAATTCCAAAAGAAAAAAAGATATGCTCAAATTTCAGTTTTTTTTAATTTTGGTCAAACTATGGTCAAACTACTTATTCAAGAAGTATTAATGTTACTACATAATTATTCAAGAATATTAGTGTTACTAAATAATTATTTCAATTTTTTGAATTTTAATCAAATCTGGTCAAACTGTGGTCTGATACGTCTCCGTCGTATCTACTTTTCCAAACACTTGCCCTTGTTTTGGACTCTAACTTGTATGATTTGAATGGAACTAACCCGGACTGACGCTGTTTTCAGCAGAATTGCCATGGTGTTGTTTTATGTGTAGAAAACAAATATTCTCGAAATGACCTAAAACTCCACGGAACATCTTAGAAAAAATAATAAAAAATCCTCGCCAAAGATGAAGACCAGGGGGCCCACACCCTGTTCACGAGGGTGGGGGTGCCCCCCTAGGGCGCGCCCCCTACCTCGTGGGCCCCTGGATGCCCTCCGACGCCAACTCCAACTCTATATATTTGCTTTCGGAGAGAAAAAAATCAGAGAGAAGAAATCATCGCATTTTATGATACGGAGCCACCGCCAAGCCCTAAAACCTCTCGGGAGGGCTGATCTGGAGTCCGTTCGGGGCTCCGGAGAGGGGGATTTGTCACCGTCGTCATCATCAACCATCCTCCATCACCAATTTCATGATGCTCACCACCGTGCGTGAGTAATTCCATCGTAGGCTTGCTGGACAGTGATGGGTTGGATGAGATTTATCATGTAATCGAGTTAGTTTTGTTAGGGTTTGTTCCCTAGTATCCACTATGTTCTGAGATTGATGTTGCTATGACTTTGCTATGCTTAATGCTTGTCACTAGGGCCCGAGTGCCATGATTTCAGATCTGAACCTATTATGTTTTCATGAATATATGTGAGTTCTTGATCCTATCTTGCAAGTCTATAGTCACCTACGATGTGTTATGATCCGGCAACCCTGAAGTGACAATAATCGGGACCACTCCCGATGATGACCATAGTTTGAGGAGTTCATGTATTCACTATGTGCTAATGCTTTGTTCCGGTTCTCTATTAAAAGGAGGCCTTAATATCCCTTAGTTTCCAATAGGACCCCGCTGCCACGGGAGGGTAGGACAAAAGATGTCATGCAAGTTCTTTTCCATAAGCACGTATGACTATATACGGAATACATGCCTACATTACATTGATGAATTGGAGCTAGTTCTGTGTCACCCTATGTTATGACTGTTACATGATGAACCGCATCCGGCATAATTATCCATCACTGATCCGGTGCCTACGAGTTTTCCATATACTGGTTCTCGCTTATTTACTTTCTCGATGCTACTGTTACAATCACTACAAAATACCAAAAACATTACTTTTGCTGTCTCTACTTTTGTTGCCGCTACCACCACTATCATATTACTTTGCTACTAAACACTTTGCTGCAGATACTAAGTTTCCAGGTGTGGTTGAATTGATAGCTCAGCAGCTAATACTTGAGAATATTCTTTGGCTCCCCTTGTGTCGAATCAATAAATTTGGGTTGAATACTCTACCCTCGAAAGCTGTTGCGATCCCCTATACTTGTGGGTTATCAAGACTAATTTCTGGCACCATTGCCAGCGAGCATAGCTCTATTCTTTGAGTTACTTGGGATTTATATCTGCTGGACACTATGAAGAACTTGAGAGATCCAAAAACCAAGATCTATCCCTCAACTACGAGGGGAGGTAAGGAACTGCCATCTAGCTCTGCACTTGATTCACCCTCTGTTATGAGTAATTTTGCGACACCTACACCTGCTTCTGTTATTCGTTCTGATATGTCGCATGTTATTGATGATGTCACTTCTGCTATGCACGATACTTATGATGAAACTGCTTCTATGCCTGATACTACTGTGCCCCTTGGTGAATTTCTTGATAAACAAATTGCTAGGGCTAGAGAAAAAGAAATTATTGAATCCGAATACGATGATGATAGTGATGATGAAAATATGCCTGTTATTCCTGAGGGCTATCTTTTTGATATGGAATCTTCTGCCCCTATTTTAGCTTGCAGGGATAGATATGACCTTAAGAGGTTATTAGTTAAATGGAACAACGAATCACTTAGAGATAAAATGAAACCCGACCCTGCTTTTGCTACTTCACCTATATGTGTTCCTGATAAGGATTATGAATTCTCTATTGATCCTGATATAATTACTTTGGTTGGATCTGATCCGTTTTATGGCTATGAATCTGAAACTGTTGTGGCACATCTTACTAAGTTAAATGATATAGCTGCCCTGTTTACCAATGATGAAAGATCGTGTTACTTTTATATACTCAAAATATTTCCGTTCTCATTAAAGGGTGATGCTAAGATATGGTTTAATTCTCTTGATCCTGGTTGTGTGCGTAGTCCCCAGGATATGATTTATTACTTCTCTGCTAAATATTTCCCTGCTCATAAGAAACAAGCTGCTTTGAGGGAAATATACAACTTCGTGCAAATTAAAGAAGAGAGTCTCCCACAAGCTTGGGGGAGGCTTCTCAAGTTACTTAATGCTTTGCCTGATCATCCTCTTAAGAAACCTGAAATACTTGATATCTTTTATAATGGACTAATCGATGCTTCCAGAGATTACCTGGATAGTCGTGCTGATTCTCTTTTCAGGGAAAGAACACCGGATGAAGCTGAAATTCTATTGAATAATATGTTGACAAATGAAAATAATTGGGCACCTCCTGAGCCAGCTCCTGAGCCAACTCCTGCTCCAATTACTGAGCCTATTCTTAAACCAACTCAGAAGAAGAGAGGTGTTCTATTTCTCAGTCCCGAAGATATGCAAGAGGCAAAGAAATCTATGAAAGAAAAAGGTATTAAAACTGAAGACGTTAAGAATTTACATCATATTGAAGAAATACATGGTCTTAATATACCGCCTGTTGAAGAAACATATGATCGCAATTCTTTATTTACTGAAGAACCTCCTGATCCCGATATCCTGACACAGGTAGTAAAGGTAAATTCTCTCTATAGATATGATAAAGCTGAAGTCCCTGCTACTAAAATTGCTAGTTGTTGCTTGGATGGGTTTGATAACTCTATGTTTAAGCAAGACGACTTCAATGCTTACTTTGGTAGACAATTAAAAGAAAATGCTTATATGATTAGATGCTTGGGTGATTATATGGCTAATATTAAAGGTGAACTTAAACTTGTTAGCAAACATGCTTCTATGGTTACCACTCAAGTAGAACAAGTACTTAAGGCTCAAAAAGAAGTGCTTGATGAAATGAATAGTAAGAAAAATGATTATGCTGTTAGAGTGGCTACTAGAACTGGTAGAATGACTCAGGAACCTTTGTATCCTGAAGGCCACCTAAGAGAATCGAGCAAGATTCTCAAAGAAATAATATTGATGTTCCTAGTTCTTCTAAAAAGAAGAAGAAGAAAAATGATAGAACTGTGCAAACTTCTAGTGAACCTATTGCTGAACCACCTGATAATCCAAATGATATCTCTATGTCTGATGCTGAAACTGTTGGGGAACGTAGTAATTTCAAAATTTTCCTACGCACTCGCAAGATCATGGTGATGCATAGCAATGAGAGGGGAGAGTGTTGTCTACGTACCATTGTAGACCAAAGCGGAAGCGTTGACGCAACGTAGAGGAAGTAGTCGTACGTCTTCCCGATCCGACCGATCCAAGCACCGTTACTCCGGTGCCTCCGAGTTCTTAGCACACGTATAGCTCGATGACGCTCCCCGGGCTCCGATCCAGCAAAGCTTCGGGGATGAGTTCCGTCAGCACAACGGCGTGGTGACGATGATGATGTTCCACCGACGCAGGGCTTCGCCTAAGCACTACAACGATATGACCGAGGTGGAATATGGTGGAGGGGGGCACCGCACACGGCTAAGGAACGATCACGAAGATCAACTTCTGTCTCCTAGGGTGCCCCTGCCTCCGTATATAAAGGATCCAAGGGGGTGTGCGGCCGGCCCTAGAGGAGGCGCAGGAGGAGTCCTACTCCCACCGGGAGTAGGACTCCCCTCCCTTTCCTTGTCCAAGTAGGAGAGAGGGAAGGAGAGAAGGAAAGGGGGGGGGGGGCGCCGCCCCTCCCTCCTTGTCCAATTCGGACTAGGGGGAGAGGGGGCACGCGGCCTGCCCTGGCAGCCCCTTCCTCTTCTCCACTTTAGGCCCATGAGGCCCATTAACCCCCCGGGGGGTTCCGGTAACCCCCCGGTACTCCGGTTTTATCCGAAACTTCCCCGGAACGCTTCCGGTGTCCGAATATAGTCGTCCAATATATCAATCTTTATGTCTCGACCATTTCGAGACTCTTCGTCATGTCTGTGATCACATCCGGGACTCCGAACTAACTTTGGTACATCAAAATGCATAAACTCATAATAACTATCATCATAACGTTAAGCGTGCGGACCCTACGGTTCGAGAACAATGTAGACATGTCTGAGACAAATCTCCGGTCAATAACCAATAGCGGGACCTGGATGCCCATATTGGCTCCTACATATTCCACGAAGATCTTTATTGGTCAGACCGCATAACAACATACGTTGTTCCCTTTGTCATCGGTATGTTACTTGCCCGAGATTTGATCGTCGGTATCCAATACCTAGTTCAATCTCGTTACCGGCAAGTCTCTTTACTCGTTCCGTAATACATCATCTCGCAACTAACTCATTATTTGTAATGCTTGCAAGGCTTATGTGATGTGTATTACCGAGAGGGCCCAAAGATACCTCTCCGACAATCGGAGTGACAAATCCTAATCTCGAAATACGCCAGCTCAACATCTACCTTTGGAGACACCTGTAGAGCACCTTTATAATCACCCATTTACGTTGTGACGTTTGGTAGCACACAAAGTGTTCCTCCGGCAAACGGGAGTTGCATAATCTCATAGTCATAGGAACATGTACAAGTCATGAAGAAAGCAATAGCAACATACTAAACGATCGGGTGCTAAGCTAATGGAATGGGTCATGTCAATCAGATCATTCACCTAATGATGTGATCCCGTTAATCAAATAACAACTCTTTGTTCATGGTTAGGAAACATAACCATCTTTGATTAACGAGCTAGTCAAGTAGAGGCATACTAGTGACACTCTGTTTCTCTATGTATTCACACATGTATTATGTTTCCGGTTAATAAGATTCTAGCATGAATAATAAACATTTATCATGATATAAGGAAATAAATAATAACTTTATTATTGCCTCTAGGGCATATTTCCTTCAGTCTCCCACTTGCACTAGAGTCAATAATCTAGATCACATCACCATGTGATTAACATCGATAGTTCACATCATCATGTGATTAACACCCATAGTTGACATCGCCATGTGACCAACACCCAAAGGGTTTACTAGATTCAGTAATCTAGTTCACATCGCTATGTGATTAACACCCAAAGAGTACTAAGGTGTGATCATGTTTTGCTTGTGAGAGAATCTTAGTCAACGGGTCTGCGACATTCAGATCCACATGTATTTTGCAAATTTCTATGTCAACAATGCTCTGCATGTAGCTACTCTAGCTAATTTCTCCCACTTTCAATATGTATCTAGACCGAGACTTAGAGTCATCTAGATTAGTGTCAAAACTTGCATCGGCGTAACCCTTTATGACGAACCTTTTTGTCACGTCCATAATCGAGAAACATATCCTTATTTCACTAAGGATAATTCTGACCGCTGTCCAGTGATCTACTCCTAGATCACTATTGTACTCCCTTGCCAAATCATTGCAGGGTATACAATAGATCTGGTATACAGCATGACATACTTTATAGAACCTATGGCCAAGGCATAGGGAATGACTTTCATTCTCTTTCTATCTTCTGCCGTGGTCGGGCTTTGAGTCTTACTCAACTTCACACCTTGTAATACAGGCAAGAACTCTTTCTTTGACTGCTCCATTTTGAACTACTTCAAAATCTTGTCAAGGTATGTACTCATTGAAAAAACTTATCAAGCGTCTTGATCTATCTCTATAGATCTTGAAGCTCAATATGTAAGCAGCTTCACCGAAGTCTTTCTTTGAAAAACTCCTTTCAAACACTCCTTTATGCTTTGCAGAATAATTCTACATTATTTCCGATCAACAATATGTCATTCACATATACTTATCAGAAATGTTGTAGTGCTCCCACTCACTTTCTTGTAAATACAGGCTTCACCGCAAGTCTGTATAAAACTATATGCTTTGATCAACTTATCAAAGCGTATATTCCAACTCCGAGATGCTTGCACCAGTCCATAAATGGATCGCTGGAGCTTGCATATTTTGTTAGCACCTTTAGGATTGACAAAACCATCTTGTTGTATCACATACAACTCTTCTTTAATAAATCTATTAAGGAATGCAGTTTTGTTTATCCATTTGCCAGATTTCATAAAATGCGGCAATTGCTAACATGATTCTGACAGACTTAAGCATAGATACGAGTGAGAAACTCTCATCGTAGTCAACACCTTGAACTTGTCAAAAACCTTTTGCGACAATTCTAGCTTTGTAGATAGTAACACTACTATCCGTGTCCGTCTTCCTCTTGAAGATCCATTTATTATCAATGGCTTGCCGATCCTCGGGCAAGTCCACCAAAGTCCACACTTTGTTCTCATACATGGATCCTATCTCAGATTTCATGGCCTCAAGCCATTTATCGGAATCTGGGCTCATCATCGCTTCCTCATAGTTCGCAAGTTCGTCATGGTCTAGTAACATGACTTCCAGAACAGGATTACCGAACCACTCTGGTGCGGATCTCACTCTGGTTTACCTACGAGATTTGGTAGTAACTTGATCTGAAGTTTCATGATCATCATTATTAGCTTCCTCACTAATTGGTGTAGGTGTCACATAAACCGGTTTCTGTGATGTACTACTTTCCAATAAGGGAGAAGGTACAATTACCTTATCAAGTTCTACTTTCCTCCCACTCACTTCTTTCGAGAGAAACTTCTTCTCTAGAAAGTATCCATTCTCAGCAACGAATGTCTTGCCTTCGGATCTGTGATAGAAGGTGTACCCAACTGTCTCCTTTGGGTATCCTATGAAGACACATTTCTCCGATTTGGGTTTGAGCTTATCATGATGAAACTTTTTGTTATAAGCATTGCAACCCCAAACTTTAAGAAACGACAACTTTGGTTTCTTGCCAAACCATAGTTCATATTGTGTCGTCTCAACGGACTTAGATGGTGCCCCTTTTTTAATGTGAATGCAGCTGTCTCTAATGCATGACCCCAAAACGATATTGGTAAATCGGTAAGAAACATCATAGATTGTACTATATCCACTAAAGTACGGTTACGATGTTCTGACACACCATTACACTGTGGTGTTCCAGGTGGCGTGAGTAGTGAAACTATTTCACATTGTTTTAACTGAAGGCCAAACTCGTAACTCAAATATTTTACCTCTGCGATCATATCGTAGAAATTTTTATTTTCTTGTTACGATGATTCTCCACTTCACTCTGAAATTCTTTGAACTTTTCAAATGTTTCAGACTTGTGTTTCATCAAGTAGATATACCCATATCTGCTCAAATCATCTGTGAAGGTCAGAAAATAATGATACTTGCCGCGAGCTTCAACACTCATCGGATCGCATACATCAGTATGTATTATTTCCAATAAGTCAGTTGCTCGCTCCATTGTTCCGGAGAACAGAGTCTTTAGTCATCTTTCCCATAAGGCATGGTTCGCAAGCATCAAGTGATTCATAATCAAGTGATTCCAAAAGCCCATCATCATGGAGTTTCTTCATGCGCTTCACACCAATATGACTTAAACGGCAGTGCCACAAATAAGTTGCACTATCATTATTAACATTGCATCTTTTGGCTTCATTATTATGAATATGTGTATCACTACGATCGAGATCCAACAAACCATTTCATTGGTGTGTATAACCATAGAAGGTTTTATTCATGCAAACAGAACAACAATTGTTCTCTAACTTAAATGAATAACCATATTGCAATAAACATGATCAAATCATATTCATGCTCAACGCAAACACCAAATAACACTTATTTAGGTTCAACACTAATCCCGAAAGTATAGGGAGTGTGCGATGATGATCATATTAATCTTGGAACTATTTCCAACACACATCGTCACTTCACCCTTAACTAGTCTCTGTTTATTCTGCAACTCCTGTTTCGAGTTACTAATCCTAGCAACTGAACTAGTATCAAATACTGAGGGGTTGCTATAAACACTAGTAAAGTACACATCAATAACATGTATATCAAATATACTTATGTTTACTTTGCCATCCTTCTTATCCGCCAATCACTTGGGGTAGTTCCGCTTCCAGTGACCAGTCCCTTTGCAGTAGAAGCACTTAGTCTCAGGCTTAGGACTAGACTTGGGCTTCTTCACATGAGCAGCAACTTGCTTGCTGTTTTTCTTGAAGTTCCCCTTTTTTTCCTTTGCCCTTTTCTTGAAACTAGTGATCTTGTCAACCATCAACACTTGATGCTCTTTCTTGATTTCTACCTTCATCGATTTCATCATCATGAAAAGCTCGGGAGTCGTTTTCGTCATCCCTTGCATACTATAGTTCATCACGAAGTTCTACTAACTTGGTGATGGTGACTAGAGAATTCTGTCAATCACTATCTTATCTGGAAGATTAACTCCCACTTGATTCAAGCGATTGTAGTACCCAGACAATCTGAGCACATGCTCACTAGTTGAGCGATTCTCCTCCATCTTTTAGCTATAGAACTTGTTGGAGACTTCATATCTCTCAACTCGGGTATTTGCTTGAAATATTAACTTCAACTCCTGGATCATCTCATATGGTCTATGACGTTCAAAACGTCTTTGAAGTCCCGATTCTAAGCCGTTAAGCATGGTGCACTAAACTATCAAGTAGTCATCATATTTACCTAGCCAAACGTTCATAACGTCAACATCTGCTCCTGCAATAGGTCTGTCACCTAGCGGTGCATCAAGGACATAATTCCTCTGTGCAGCAATGAGGATAAACCTCAGATCACGGATCCAATCCGCATCATTGCTACTAACATCTTTCAACACAATTTTTCTCTAGGAACATATCAAAATAAACATATGAAAGCAACAACGCGAGCTATTGATCTACAACATAGATATGCTAATACTACCAGGACTAAGTTTATGATAAATTAAAGTTCAATTAATCATATTACTTAAGAACTCCCACTTAGATAGACATCCCTCTAATCCTCTAAGTGATCACGTGATCCAAATCAACTAAACCATGTCCGATCATCACGTGAGATGGAGTAGTTCATTGGTGAACATCACTATGTTGATCATATCTACTATATGATTCACGCTCGACCTTTCGGTCTCCGTTTTCCGAGGCCATATCTGTATATGCTTGGCTCGTCAAGTATAACCTGAGTATTCCGCGTGTGCAACTGTTTTGCACCCGTTGTATTTGAACGTAGAGCCTATCACACCCGATCATCACGTGGTGTCTCAGCACGAAGAACTTTCGCAACGGTGCATACTCAGGGAGAACACTTCTTGATAATTAGTGAGAGATCATCTTATAATGCTACCGTCAAACAAAGCAAGATAAGATGCATAAAAGATAAACATCACATGCAATCAATATAAGTGATATGATATGGCCATCATCATCTTGTGCTTGTGATCTCCATCTTCGAAGCACCGTCGTGATCACCATCGTCACCGGCGCGACACCTTGATCTCCATCGTAGCGTCGTTGTCGTCTCGCCAATCTTATGCTTCCACGACTATCGCTACCGCTTAGTGATAAAGTAAAGCATTACAGCGCGATTGCATTGCATACAATAAAGCGACAACCATATGGCTCCTGCCAGTTGCCGATAACTCGGTTACAAAACATGATCATCTCATACAACAAAATTTAGCATCATGTCTTGACCATATCACATCACAACATGCCCTGCAAAAACAAGTTAGACGTCCTCTACTTTGTTGTTGCAAGTTTTACGTGGCTGCTACGGGCTTAAGCAAGAACCAATCTTACCTACGCATCAAAACCACAACGATAGTTTGTCAAGTTGGTGATGTTTTAACCTTCGCAAGGACCGGGCGTAGCCACACTCGGTTCAACTAAAGTTGGAGAAACTTTCACCCGCAAGCCACCTCTGTGCAAAGCACGTCGGGAGAACCGGTCTCGCGTAAGCGTACGCGTAATGTTGGTCCGGGCCGCTTCGTCCAACAATACCGCCAAACCAAAGTATGGTATGCTGGTAAGCAGTATGACTTATATCGCCCACAACTCACTTGTGTTCTACTCGTGCATATAACATCAAACCATAAAAACCTAGGCTCGGATGCCACTGTTGGGGAACGTAGTAATTTCAAAATTTTCCTACGCACACGCAAGATCATGGTGATGCATAGCAATGAGAGGGGAGAGTGTTGTCTACGTACCATTTTAGACCGAAGCGGAAGCGTTGACGCAACGTAGAGGAAGTAGTCGTACGTCTTCCCGATCCGACCGATCCAAGCACCGTTACTCCGGTGCCTCCGAGTTCTTAGCACACGTACAGCTCGATGACGCTCCCCCGGGCTCCGATCTAGCAAAGCTTCGGGGATGAGTTCCGTCAGCACAACGGCGTGGTGACGATGATGATGTTCCACCGACGCAGGGCTTCGCCTAAGCACTACAACGATATGACCGAGGTGGAATATGGTGGAGGGGGGCACCGCACACGGCTAAGGAACGGTCACGAAGATCAACTTCTGTCTCCTAGGGTGCCCCCCTGCCTCCGTATATAAAGGATCCAAGGGGGGGGTGCGGCCGGCCCTAGAGGAGGCACGCAGGAGGAGTCCTACTCCCGGTGGGAGAGAGGGAAGGAGAGAAGGAAAGGGGGGGGGCGCCGCCCCTCCCTCGTCCAATTCGGACTAGGGGGAGAGGGGGCGCGCGGCCTGCCCTGGCAGCCCCTTCCTCTTCTGCACTTTAGGCCCATGAGGCCCATTAACCCCCCGGGGGGTTCCGGTAACCCCCCGGTACTCCGGTTTTATCCGAAACTTCCCCGGAACGCTTCTGGTGTCCGAATATAGTCATCCAATATATCAATCTTTATGTCTCGACCATTTCGAGACTCCTCGTCATGTCCGTGATCACATCCGGGACTCCGAACTAACTTCGGTACATCAAAATGCATAAACTCATAATAACTGTCATCGTAACGTTAAGCGTGCGGACCCTACGGTTCGAGAACAATGTAGACATGTCTGAGACAAATCTCCGGTCAATAACCAATAGCGGGACCTGGATGCCCATATTGGCTCCTATATATTCCACGAAGATCTTTATCGATCAGACCGCATAACAACATACGTTGTTCCCTTTGTCATCGGTATGTTACTTGCCCGAGATTCGATCGTCGGTATCCAATACCTAGTTCAATCTCGTTACCGGCAAGTCTCTTTACTCGTTCCGTAATACATCATCTCGCAACTAACTCATTAGTTGTAATGCTTGCAAGGCTTATGTGATGTGTATTACCGAGAGGGCCCAGAGATACCTCTCCGACAATCGGAGTGACAAATCCTAATCTCGAAATACGCCAACTCAACATCTACCTTTGGAGACACCTGTAGAGCACCTTTATAATCACCCATTTACGTTGTGACGTTTGGTAGCACACAAAGTGTTCCTCCGGCAAACGGGAGTTGCATAATCTCATAGTCATAGGAACATGTACAAGTCATGAAGAAAGCAATAGCAACATACTAAACGATCGGGTGCTAAGCTAATGGAATGGGTGATGTCAATCAGATCATTCACCTAATGATGTGATCCTGTTAATCAAATAACAACTCTTTGTTCATGGTTAGGAAACATAACCATCTTTGATTAACGAGCTAGTCAAGTAGAGGCATACTAGTGACACTCTGTTTCTCTATGTATTCACACATGTATTATGTTTCCGGTTAATACAATTCTAGCATGAATAATAAACATTTATCATGATATAAGGAAATAAATAATAACTTTATTATTGCCTCTAGGGCATATTTCCTTCAGAAACACAATCTGGTAATGAACATGAACCTAGTGACAATATTAATGATGATGTTCATGATGATGCTCAACCTAGTAATGACAATGATGTAGAAATTGAACATGCTGTTGATCTTGATAACCCACAATCAAAGAATCAATGTTATGATAAAAGAGACTTTGTTGCTAGGAAACATGGTAAAGAAAGGGAACCTTGGGTTCAGAAACCCATGCCTTTTCCTCCGAAACCATCCAGGAAAAAGGATTATGAGGATTTTGAATGCTTTGCTGAAATGATTAGGCCTATCTTTTTGCGTATGCGATTAACTGATGTGCTCAAAACAAATCCTTATGCAAAATATATGAAGGATATCATTACTAATAAAAGAAAGATACCGGAAGCTGAAATTTCCACCATGCTTGCTAATTACACTTTTAAGGGTGGAATACCAAAGAAACTTGGAGACCCCGGAGTACCTACTATACCTTGCTCCATTAAAAGAAATTATATTAAAACTGCTTTATGTGATCTTGGAGCCGGTGTTACTGTTATGCCTCTCTCTTTATATCGTAGACTTGACTTGAATAAGCTGACACCTACCGAAATATCTTTGCAAATGGCTGATAAATCAACTGCTATACCTGTCGGTATTTGTGAGGATGTGCCCGTTGTGGTTGCAAACGTTACTATTTTAACGGACTTTGTTATTCTTGATATTCCCGAGGATGATAGTATGTCTATTATTCTTGGAAGACCTTTTCTTAATACTGCAGGGGCTGTTATTGATTGCAACAAAGGCAATGCCACTTTTCATGTTAATGGTAATGAGCATACGGTACACTTTCCGAGGAAACAACCTCAAGTTCATAGTATCAACTCCATTGGAAAAATTCCATCGATTATAATTGGAGGTTTGAATTTCCTCTTCCTACTGTCAAAAAGAAATATGATATACTTATTATAGGGGATGTGCATATCCCCGTTGAGGTAACTTAGTGTTATTCGAAATTTCTCCAGTTTCATGATTATCGGAATGAGTCTGTTAACAAGACTTGATCAACCTTGTTAGTGGATTCTTTTTGATGAGCATGAGATGGATGAAACTAGAAGCACAAACTTCTGTACCTTCTCTTTATTTTCTGTTAATTAGTAGAAATAAAGTAAAAATAGTATTTTTCTGTCTGTTTCCTGACTTATCCATGCAATATAAAAATATCCCGAAAATAAAAGTCCTCATAATGCCGTGCCAATTTAATATGATTTTTTCGGGGATATTTGAGGATTTACTGTGCAAAAATTACCGCGGGAGGAGCTGTCACCTGGACACGAGGGTGGTGGGCGCGCCCCTGCCTCATGGGCCCACGGTGGCCCTCCTGCACTTATCCCAGCACCCATCTTCTTCGTCTGTCTCACACAAACCCGAAAAACCAACTCAAGCACGAGTTCCAACCACTTTTGCTGTGATTTTCGATCTCCTTGCTCAAAGCACCTCTCGCAAAACTGCTTGGGGAGATTGTTCCTTGCTATGTGACTACTCCATTGGTCCAATTAGTTTTTGTTCTAGTGCTTTATTCTTTGCAAATTTGTGCTGCATAGGTGACCATGTTCTTGAGCTTGCATGTCAAATTTATATGGTTCCAAGTAGTTCTAATGCTTGATATAGGCTCTAGGCACTTGTAGGAGTAGTTGCTATCAATATTATTGAAATTGGTTTACTTTTGTTTGAAGTTACTAAAAATTTCAGAATTTTTCAGAGAAAAACAATATGGTTAGAAAGATGTTCCAATGTGGTTCCTCTAAGAAGCAAGGACCCAGGATTGTTATGCGCGATGCTGACGAGGATCCACCAAGAGACGCTCTACTATGGCCTTACGAATGGCCGTCGGAAAATTTTATGAACCGTGCGGGAATTAAAGAAGAATTCAAAGCATATTTGCGCAATGCCGGTCTTGAGAATTTTGAGGCTAACAAATGCCCCCAGTATCACGATCTCACAAGTTCCTTTGTGAGGAGGTTTGAGTATTCATCTTCACGTAATTCCCCTTCAGTCATGTTTGATCTCTATGACAAATCTTATACCATGGACTTAGAGGATTTCACTTCTGCTTGCAAACTTCCATCATGGGGTAGTGTTAGGGATCCCCCTAAATCTGAATTTAGAAACTTTCTTACTAGTATAACTGTGGGGGAATCTAGAGATATAACGCAGGCTACCATAGGGAGCATTCACTTTCCTGCTATACATTATTTTGCTCTTTTCATCGGTAGATGCATAAATGCTAAGGATGAAGCATGTCACATGTGTGTCCCTGATCTTAGCATTCTTAGGAGTGCTGTGTTAGGAGACCAATCTTATCATATGGGAGCCATTGTAGCTCGTAGGTTGCATCATAATAGACATAATGGAGATTTCTTTGGAGGAATTTATGCAACTCGCTTAGCTCATTTTCTTGAGATAGACATTCGTGAGGGTGATACGGAGTTGCCTCCTGCATATTTAGATTATGACTCTATGGCTTCGCATTAGTTTGTCGAGAGGCCTGAATCACCTCTCTTATATCGTTTAATTTTTGATAAACGACGTATTTTCCGTATTACTCTCCCTGCTCCTGCCTTCTTTGATTCACAGAGAAAAAGAAGATATGTTATTACCAGAGAGGAGGCAGAAGAGTATGAGAGGAGAGCGGAGGCAGCTCGACTCCATGCTGCAGCTCAGCAGGCGATAACCGCTGCACATCAGTATGATCCCAACTATTCTTCGTCGCAGTACGACCCCAGCTACACCTATGGGTATCCGCCAGGCTATCCCTGGCAATAGACCAACTTAGGCCAAAAGTCTAAGCTTGGGGGAGTACGTATTTCTCACCGACATTACATTTATGTTCAACACACTCATTGCTAGATGTCGGTGCTCATACTCTTTCACTGTAATATCCATGCTAGTTTATTTTTTTTCCTGCTTTCTTCTTGTGTGTTTGTTAAACCTTAAGAAAAATAAAAAAAATTAGTAGTAGTTTATTTTTCTGCTATAGTAGTAATAATTAAAAAGAAAACCCAAAAATATTTCCCGTTCTTCTTTTGCTTGTTGGGAGCTTTCCTGTGTAAATAGTTTTATTTCTTTTCTTTTATTTGGGGGTCAGTAGGAGAAGACCATAATTAAATTGTTGAAGTGTCTCTTATATGCATTATTGTTGATTTAACCAAGAGCCCATATTGCCTTGTCTTCTCCTGTTTATTGAATGCTCGCAGATTCCAGCTTAGTCCAATGCACGTGCACTCTTATTATTATTCACACTGTTCGGTCGTGCAAGTGAAAGGCAATTATGATGGTATATGATGGACTGACTGAGATGAGAAAAGCTGGTATGAACTCGACTTCTTTTGTTTTTTAAATATGATGAGTCCCTCGTTCTTGATTCAACTTATTATGAATAAACATGTTTGGAATGACAATTAAAGATCATAGTTGCTTGTGCCATGCTTGATTAGCTATGAGTTATAATGGTTTACCTTGTGTGCCAACATGCTATTGAGATGATTATGATGTGGTATGATGGGGTGGTATCCTCCTTTGAATGATTTAAATGACTTGACTTGGCACATGTTCACGCATGTAGTTGAAACAAAATCAACATAGCCTTCACGATATTTATGTTCATGGTAGATTATATCCTACTCATGCTTGCATCCAATGTTTATTAATTTTAGTGCATGTACATGGCTGTTATCGCTCTCTAGTTGGTCGCTTCTCAGTCTTTTGCTAGCCTTCACTTGTACTAAGTGGGAATACTGCTTGTGCATCCAATCCCTTAAACCCCAAAGTTATTCCAGATGAGTCCACTATACCTTCCTATATGCGGTATCTACTTGTTGTTCCAAGTAAATTTGTATGTGCCAAACTCTAAACCTTCAAATAAACATTATGTTTTGTATGCTCAAATAGATCATGTATCAACCAAGGCTGTCCTTATCTTTCGTGTTAGGCGGGTTATTCTCAAGAGGAGTGGACTCCGCTCCTCACTCACGAGAAAATGGCTGGTCACCGGGATGCCCAGTCTCATGCTTTATGCAAATTAAATCAAAATTAATTGCAAACAAAACTCCCCCTGGACCTGATGTATGTTGGAGGCACTCGTTGTTTCGAGCAAGCCATGGATTGATGCTTGTTGGTGGAGGGGGAGTATAAACTTTACCATTCTGTTTGGGAACCGCCTATAATGTGTTTAGCATGGAAGATATTGCCATCTCTTAGTTGGTACGTTGACAATGAACGTATACCGCTCAAAATACAATTTATCTCTATTGCAAAACTGAGCTCTGGCACCTCTACAAATCCCTGCTTCCCTCTGCGAAGGGCCTATCCATTTACTTTTATGTTAAGTCATCACCCTCTTATTAAAAAGCACTAGCTGGAGAGCACAACCGTCATTTGCATTCATCACTGTTAATTTATATTGGGTATGACTATGACTGGATCTTTTTTACCATGAATTACAATGTCTAGTCAGTCCTTGATCTTTAAAGGTGCTCTGCATTTATGTTTTGCGGTCTCAGAAAGGGCTAGCGAGATACCATCTTGTTATATCATATTATGATTGGTTTACGAAAGTGTTGTCATCCGAGATTTATTATTATGGCTTGCTAGTTGATTATGCTATTGATATGAGTAATTATGAGACCTGAGAATTATTGCAAATGTGGTTAGTTATGATCTCTGCTGAAAACTTGAATACTGGCTTGACATAGTTACAATAACAAGAGCAAACAGAGTTTGTAAAAGTTTTTCTTTCATTCTTTCAGTTTGTCAACTGAATTGCTTGAGGACAAGCAAGGGTTTAAGCTTGGGGGAGTTGATACGTCTCCGTCGTATCTAATTTTCCAAACACTTTTGCCCTTGTTTTGGACTCTAACTTGTATGATTTGAATGGAACTAACCCGGACTGACGCTGTTTTCATCAGAATTGCCATGGTCTTGTTTTATGTGCAGAAAACAAATATTCTCGGAATGACCTGAAACTCCACGGAACATCTTAGAAAAAATAATAAAAAATCCTCGCCAAAGATGAAGACCAAGGGGCCCACACCCTATTCACGAGGGTGGGGTGCGCCCCCCCTAGGGCACGCCCCCTGCCTCGTGGGCCCCCTGGATGCCCTCCGACGCCAACTCCAACTATATATATTTGCTTTCGGAGAGAAAAAACAGAGAGAATAAATCATCGCGTTTTACGATACGGAGCCGCCGCCAAGCCCTAAAACCTCTCGGGAGGGATGATCTGGAGTCCGTTCGGGGCTCCGGAGAGGGGGATTCGTCGCCGTCGTCATCATCAACCATCCTCCATCACCAATTTCATGATGCTCACCACCATGCATGAGTAATTCCATTGTAGGCTTGCTGGACGGTGATAGGTTGGATGAGATTTATCATGTAATCGAGTTAGTTTTGTTAGGGTTTGATCCCTAGTATCCACTATGTTCTGAGATTGATGTTGCTATGACTTTGCTATGCTTAATGCTTGTCACTAGGGCCCGAGTGCCATGATTTCAGATCTGAACCTATTATGTTTTCATGAATATATGTGAGTTCTTGATCCTATCTTGCAAGTCTATAGTCACCTACTATGTGTTATGATCCGGCAACCCCGAAGTGACAATAATTGGGACCACTCCCGGTGATGACCATAGTTTGAGGAGTTCATATATGCACTATGTGCTAATGCTTTGTTCCGGTTCTCTATTAAAAGGAGGCCTTAATATCCCTTAGTTTCCAATAGGACCCCGCTGCCACGGGAGGGTAGGATAAAAGATGTCATGCAAGTTATTTTCCATAAGCACGTATGACTATATACGGAATACATGCCTACATTACATTGATAAATTGGAGCTAGTTCTGTGTCACCCTATGTTATGATTGTTACATGATGAACCGCATCCGGCATAATTATCCATCACTGATCCGGTGCCTACGAGTTTTTCATATACTGGTTCTCGCTTATTTACTTTCCCGCTGCTACTGTTACAATCACTACAAAATATCAAAAACATTACTTTTGCTCTCTCTACTTTTGTTGCCGCTACCACCACTATCATATTACTTTGCTACTAAACAGTTTGCTGCAGATACTAAGTTTCCAGGTATGGTTGAATTGACAGCTCAGCTGCTAATACCTGAGAATATTTTTTGGCTCCCCTTGTGTCGAATCAATAAATTTGGGTTGAATACTCTATCCTCGAAAGCTGTTGCGATCCCCTATACTTGTGGGTTATCATGGTCAAACTTATTCAAGAAATATTACTGTTACTAAATAATTACTGTTTTTTAGAATAATAGTTTCAAACTCAAATGATGAAACGAGTGACCTAATGCTCAAGCTAAACTGCTGAGGATTAATAGGATTGACAGCTTACATTTGTCAGGAAAACAACAAGTGCAGACTTGGAAAGTAGGGGGAATAGAACTCTGAAGTTAAGCGTGCTCAGGCTCGGGGAGTGAGAGGATGGGTGACCGACCGGGAAGTTAGACGATTTGGAATGAGTGATCCACACTTGAGCAGTTAAGAGGGGTGATTAGAGACTAAATTATCAAACAATTTAATTCAGAAAATTGAAAATCAAAAAAAAATAAAAAAAATTCCAAAATTTTCAAAAAAAACAAAAAAAACTTTAATACCGGTTGGTAACACCAACCGGTACTAAAGGTCCCCCGTGCCACGGCGCGAGCCAACCGGTACTAAAGGTCCCCCATGCCACGGCGCGAGCTCACGCCACGTGGTGGGCCTTTAGTGGCGGCTCGTGCCGAATCGGTACTAAAGAGGGGGGGGCCTTTAGTGCCGGTTACAGAACCGGCACTAAAGGCCCTTACGAACTGGTTTTAAACCTCCGTTTTTTACTATTGGAACAATCAATGGCACACAATAGCATAGATCAATATCAACATTGGCAACACCCGGACAGTGACAGCAACAATTGTTCTTCAAATCAACGGCTGCAGGAGCCACACCTTTGCAAAATAGAAAAGAAAGGCAATTCCGAATAACTAGTTCCATGTTGATGCGAAGTCGTCTTTAGGAAATATCATGTTTTCCTCCACTTTGAGGGAAGGAAATAACACATGGCGTTCCAATTGAAGCTATCATCCTCGTGTCCCTAGCATAATTAGATTGTAACAATATTACATGAAAAGATTAAGCGAACTAGCTGGAGTAACTAGTTGCTGAAATATGTTGCACGTCTTTCTCCATCACTTTGGACTTTTGGAGTAGTTAGCTGAAGCACCGGTATCACCCCTTGCATGTCATTTTTTCTGAAAGTATTTGTGTGTCAACAAAATATTTTTATTTTTTCGGGGAGCAAAATACTTGTTTACAATCCCACAAAATGTTAAATCCAAATCCAGTCTACACATAGTAGGAAAGCAAAAAAAAGTACGGATTTATCTTGTTTTATTTCTCTGTGTGTAGATTAAATTCAGATTTCACCCGAAAAAAAGAGATTAAATTCAGATTTTTTTTAAAGTTTGTAAAGAAATATCTCGTTCAAACAGTACAAACATTTATTTTCAAAAACATTTAGGTACCGTCCACTTGTAGCTCTCTACTCCCGTGGGGTGGTGGTGGGCTGTCGTTGGATTACGACAATTTCCAACCTTTTGGTGGTGGGCCGGATTCATCTCGCAGCACACAGACACGGCGGCTTGCCTGCTCCGCGAAAATGCTCCCATCCGTGCTCCGTGGTACGTGGCGCTCATCCAACGATCGCACGCTACTGCCCTCTTTTTCGATTAAAAACCTCCAGCAATTAAACAAACCGGTCAGCCGCGTCTCTTAATTAAACCGTCCGCTCTAAGACTTTTTCCAGCCATCGTAATTAACGCAACAGAATAGAGATTTGGAGGGAAATAAATCACTCTTGCGCGCCAAAACATTGGTGGTGAACTTTTCCCGTACGCAGTTACTCCAAACAGACCACATCATACACCTCCATCAAATCTATCTACAAATATAGATCCAACAAAGGGATACGAGGAACTTGATGGCGTCTTCACCAATTCTTGCCGGGACCAATGAGGAATCAGATCCCCCAAATGTAAGCTATGTCTTCCATTGCGTTCTTCCCTCTCTCCGATCCAATGTCTTCTCCTAGTCCTGCAATTTACGGATCTATGGCTTTTAGGTTTTTGTGATTGTTGTCACTGGTAGGGCATAGCAAAATAAACCTATACAACAGAAGCGAATATTTCGTACTCCCTGTGCGTAATATCCAGTTAACAATATGTCTTGCACAGATTACACAATACAAAGTTGTATTACTGATGGGTACATATAAATGAAAACTGACAGTGATGCTGGACATATAAGAGAAATGTGATGGCTCAAGGGGAAAAGACATATAAGAGAAATGTAATGGCTCAAGGGGCAAAGACATACCTCTGATTAGTTGGGAATGCCTACTCCTTTTCATTCCACCGTGAAATCAAAATAAATAGACATAGCAAGGTTATTTGTTGATTTACAACACGGATAGGTTTCTTCTCCTTTTCCTTGTATTTGAACCAATTGCTAAAGTGACTACTAATTTAAACAGGGATTCGAAGAAACTACAGCTAGCAATGCAACAGAGCAAATTGAAAAAGGGGTGCCAAAGCTTGGCATGCAGTTTTTATCTGAAGAAGAAGCTTATTCCTTCTATAACAAGTATGCTTATTCCATGGGTTTTAGCATCCGAAGAGGCAATCAACATAAAGTAAAAAATTCTAGTACAATACAACAACGGACATTCACATGTTCTCGTCAAGGTATGGACTAGTTCTAACTTGTTCTGGTCATATGCATTTTTAGATGGGACTAAGAAAATTACTTGAACTAATAGGAGTTCGTGCGGAAGATAAAAGAGAGGAGAAATTCAGTTATAGAGGCCTGAGACACGATGTGGTTGTGATGCACGTATGAAGATAAGTCTTAATAATGATATTTATTATGTATATGAATTTAAGGAAGCCCACAACCATAGTCTTGCTACTGGAAATATGTCGCAATACTTAAGATCACACAGGAAAGTAACTGAAGCTCAACTAGCCAATGCTGAGGTCGCAAAGTCAGTGGGCATTTTAAATAAAGCAACTATTGATCTAATGACGAAAGAGACATGTGGACCTGAAAACCTTGGCTTTATAAGCACAGACATGAAAAATCGTTTGTACTCAAAGAGAACACTAAAAGCAAAGGTGGGTGACACTGGTGGAGTGTTAGAATATATGGAGAAGAAGGTTTCAGAAGATGTCAAGTTTTTTTATTCAATTCAAGTTGATGAGGATGATTTGATAACTAATATATTTTGGACGGACTCCAAAATGGTCTCAGACTATGCATTATTTGGTGATGTCATATGTTTTGACACCACATACAGGAAACCAGACGATGGGCATCCGTTTGGTTTAATTGTTGGTGTAAATAATCACAAGAAAACAATTGTGTTTGGTGCTGCACTTCTCTATGATAAAACAGCAGAAAGTTTTGCTTGGCTTTTTAGAACATTTTTAACAATAATGTCTGGAAAGCATCCACATACAATTCTGACTGACGAAGATGCGGCAATGGCTAAGGCGATCCGTTCAGTCCTGCCTCACTCTCACCATAGACTTTGTGTGTGGCATATGAATCAAAATGCTATCAAACATCTTGGTGGAGTTGTTACAGATTACAAGAAGTTCAATGCTGATTTTCAGCATTGTATCTATGATATTGAGGAGGAAGATGAATTTATAAGTGCATGGAATGAAATGCTTGACAAGTATGGACTCCGGGACAATGCATGGCTCCAAAGGTTATTTGAGAAAAGGGAGCATTGGGCCCTAGTATATGGCAGGAATACTTTCTCTGCACACATGAGCAGTACCCAAAGGAGTGAAAGCATTAACAACGAACTAAAACGTTACATTAGTTCTAAGTATGACATGCTTACTTTTTTTGAGCATTTCGAACGTCTAGTTGCAGATAAAAGATTTGAAGAGGTGAGATGTGACTTCAAAGCAACACAAAGTACTCCTAAGCTGAAGGCAGAAAGCTATATGTTAAGGCAAGCATCAACTACATATACTCCACCAATATTCAAGATGTTTCAGGAACAAGTGCTTCGGACCTTAAACTATGATACATTCCTTTGTGATGACAGTGACACCGAGGAGAAGGTTTACAAAGTAAAATTTCATGGTACGGAGCGTGATCATGTTGTTAAATTTTTTCCAAAAGAAGAAAAGGTCAATTGCAGTTGCAAGAAGTTTGAATTTGCTGGAATTCTTTGCTCTCATTCCTTGAAGGTACTTGACATTAATAATATCAAGCACATCCCTCAACAGTACATCTTGAAAAGATGGACAATTGATGCAAAAGTTTTGGATATAACAAACAACTGCAACCTGCATGAAGACCGCAAAACAATACTGACAAAACGCTATAAAGAGTTGTGCAGAATGTTTATCCAAATAGCTGCTCGAGCCGCAGAGTCTGAAGAGTCATACTTGATGGCTGCTAATTATGCAGAGAAATTAGCAGAAGAGGTGGAGAAATGTCTAAAACATAGATCTGATCCAGATACAGGTAACTCTGTTTGTTCACAAGGTATGTACATTCAGTTTTATGCTCTCATCAAGCTTAAATTTATATTTACTTTTATAGTTGGAGACTCAAAAAATATCACGACTACAAGTTCAGAACAAAATGAGAGGCCTACCAAGCCAAAAGGAATGAAGGTCAAGGAGAAGACGGCTCGAGGATCAAACAGACATCCAGATATATGTAACTCCCTTGGCACAAGGTCTGTAAGTTTAGTTTTATGATCTCATCAAACTAACCTATGTTTGCTTTTATAGTTGCAGACCCGAACATTAACTCGTCTACAAGTTCAGAACAAAATGAGGGATTTGCCAATCCAACAGGTAACAAGGTTAAAAAGAAGACTGTTCGAGGGTCAAGTAGACCCGCTAATATGGGTGTGTAGTTTTATAATGTTATCAAACTTGAATTTTATTTAAATATATATTTGCAGAACCAAACATTAACTCATGTACAAGTTCAAAACAAAATAAGGGGCTTGCTAAGCCAAAAGGTATCAAGTTGAAGGAGAAGACTATTCAAGGAGCAAGTAGACCTATTGGTGGCTTAGAGAAAGCAAAATCAAAGAGGAAAAGGAAAGTAGATAATCCTGTAGCACTACAACCTCATGGCACCTCAATAGTATAAATAAATTTACACTTGATCTGACATAAAAACTTAAGTTATACAAGATTTATCACACCATGTTTTATAGGGTCATTCGGAGGTTTTTACGAATCAAATGCCTGCATATCTACCACAGTACAACCCAATCCTAAATCCTATGGCGATGTATGGATAAGACCAAAGATTGCCAGCTGAATTGCAACATTACAATAGCTTAATGGTATAAGCTACCTACACTCAGATTTCAGTTTTATCGTTTTAAAGATTTATGAACACTAACCTTTGGTACTACTACTCACAGGGTCATTTGGGAGTTCCGACAAATCACGTGTATACCTATTCAGAACAATGCAACTCAGCTCTGGATGCCTCACTATTGCCGTCTCTTGGTATGATGAGAGGACACCCAGCTCCAAATTTCTTGCTGCAACCAACCATTGGTACAATGAGAGGACACCCAGCTCTGAATGCCTCACTGCAGTCGTCCATTGGTATGATGAACCAAGCTCCAAATGCCTCACTGCAGCCATCCGTTGGTACGATGACAGGACACCAAACTCCGAATGCCTCACTACAGCACCCCATTGGTATGATGATAAGACACCCAGCATCAAATGCCCCACTGCAGCCATCCGTTGATACAATAACAGGTCAAAATCAAGTCTTCTTCCAACAACAGAAGCCAACTTAATCTGTCATCGTTATCAAAGACTCATGTTTTTTTTTCTACTTTACTAAAAACTTGTAATATATTATTGGATTTATGGGGAGTCCGTGCATATCGATCGAATGCACTACTTAATTAAGTGAGACCAATGCATACTTGCTGTCTAAAAGCATAGATTTAAGAAGGCGTATGTATATTAGTTCATTGACATGCGTAGCTTAATCAAGTCAGACCAAAAGCACAGTTCTTGTCCAAAAGCATAGTTGCTTGCATCTCACCGACCTCACACGGACAAAAAAAGCATTTGGTTCAGAAATTAGAAGAACAGCGGTCATATACTTCAGTAATTGGACGACGTACCTTCAACCACGGCAAGTCTTCGCAGCCATGTTATGGTACGTGCTGGACGAAGCTCAGTAGCTGGGGCGCGACAAACGCGACAAACAGGGCCACGAAGGTGACCGCCGAGAAGGAACGGCGCGTAGCTCGCCGACGAGCGCCGCGCCTGGCGACAGGAGGCTGCAACCTCAGGAACGGCGCGCAGATCGACAATGAGCGAAGCGTCGAGCGACGGAGGCTGCGGCCTCAGGAACGGCGCGCAGCTCGCTGCCGAGCGCCGCGCCGGGCAACGGAGGCTGCGGCCTCAGGAACGGCGCGCAGCTCGCCGCCGAGCGCCGCGCGGGGCGAGGGACGTTGTGGCCGCAGGATTGGTGCGCAGTTCGCTCACGAGCGCCGCGATGGGACGAGCACGGAGCAAACCCTCCCGCTCCGACAAGCAAGCAGATCAACATCGCGGTGTTCGCTGGCCGTGGAGGAGCTACTGCTTTGCCTGTGGGGAAAGTGAGTGGATAAGAAAGGAGACGAAACGAGCGGCTGGTCTTTTCCTGCATTTAATTAAGAGACACGGCCGACCGGTTTTGTTTAATTGCTGGGGTTTTTAATAAAAAAAAGGGCAGCAGCGTGCGATCGTTGGATGAGCGCCACGTATCACGGAGCATAGATGGGAGCATTTTCGCGGAGACAGGCAAGCCTCGCCTGCACACAGACACGGGCGGTCCGCCGGAGACATTTTCGCGATGGGAGCATTTTCTCTGATGGATTCTGTGATGACCGCATCAAGGGATTTTTTCCGCCTACCGCTCGAAGAGAAGAGAAAGTACAGTAACATAATAGGTGGGAAACATTTCCAGATGGAAGGGTATGGAACTGACCAGGTGAAAACTCAAGATCAAAGACTGGACTGGTCCGATCGACTGCATCTTAAAGTGGAGCCAGAGGACGAGAGAAACCTTGCCCATTGGCCCACACATCCAAAATCTTTCAGGTTATCTGCCAGATACATGTATTCAAATGGATCCGTCTTACCTGTCAGTTTTGCAGAATAGAGCTCATTTGCTTATTTATGTCACTAGTGATCTAGCCTGGCCTAGAAAAACTTCATAAATAATTACTACATGAAAGAAACCATCGTCAGTATTACCATACTAGGATTAACTGAACTACCCTGGTGGTATTTGCAGGGATGACCTGCATGAGTACACATTGAGGAGCAAGAGAATCAAAGACGACATCCTTCGGGCAATGGCCAAGCTATGGAGCTCGATGAAGATTGCCTAGTTAACCAGTTTAGAGACAGGGCTCTCATTATTGCTAGAATCAATTACTATCCTCCATGTCCAAGACCCGATCGTGTCTTTGGCATCAAGCCTCACAATGACGTATTTGCTCTTACGGTTCTTCTCATGGACAAAGATGTCGCTGGACTGCAGGTTCTTAGTGATAAGAAAATAGGTAGTTTTCCGATTAAATTAATTCATTAACAAATCATGAGCATGGTATTGACAGTATTGATAACATACTGGTTATGATCTAACAGAGCATGTACTACGCATATAGTACAAACATCTACGCATATCGCTAGTACTGCTACAATAGAAAGAAACATGAGAGGGATAAACGATGTATATCTTCCAATCGGCCATGCGGCGGCGATGGCGACGGCAATAGCCGCGGCATCCTCGGCGGCCTTCTTGTCGGCCTCGGCCTTCTCAGCGGCGGCACGGTCGACGTCGGTCGACATGGTGATGACGAAGGTGATGTGGACGTAGATGAACAGAAGCGAGCAGTCGCGTAGTCGCTACCCAAAAACCTAATCGCCCCTCTCCCGTATAGGATCCGGAGAGGCGGGGTTTCGGAGGCCTGCTCTCCCGTCAACCGTGTATGCGGTGAACGGGACGGAGTCGCCAGCGGCAGCAGCAGCAGAGGAACGACGCGGGCGTGGAGGCGAGATGCGTTCCGTTTTTTGGCGGCTAGGGTTGGCAGCGCCCCCCAAATATATGTGCGGCTGCGCGTGGAGAGACGTGGGCTGAACCCACGTCAAGTCGGTAGCCCATGATCCGACGTCTTAGATCATGGCCCCACCTGTCAAAGACTCTCCGTTCCTGACCGGCAAAAAGAAGCGCATAGGAGTGAGCTCGGCTCGGCTCAATCCTCCAACCCGCGGCGCGGCGTGACGAGGCATGGTGTGGCGAGGCGAGCAGAGGAGGAGGAGTGCACGAGGGCCTCATCTCTTCTCAAGCTCCAATAGCATGAGGAAGAGAATCCCTTGTAAACCACTCCAACTCTTTTTGCACTTCCGGGGTGGGACTAAACTTCCCACCACCTTGTCATGCCACTTACATGGTCCCTTAGAGATCAAATCTGAAATTGTCATATGGGCTCTAGGCCCATCTCATATTTCAACAATCCCCCACCAGATCTCAGGGGCCCAGTTTGTCCTTTGTTCCAAACGCTGTTTTGATATACCAGCATATTAGTGGAGACCAATTAAGGTTGAGCTGCACCTAGACCAAGTAGTTACACTCCTTCACAACTGAACAATGGACTATGCCTTGAATTGTCAGTTTGACGCCAAGAAGTTTCACCACAAGTCTCACTGATACGAGGTTGCCGAAGGCCGACCCCTCGGGTGGAGCATATTAGTCACAATCCTGGCCTGTTCATGAGCTTGCTAGAGATCACCCCAATCTCATAGACTGTGACCAGCAGTCGGGCTCATATATGTGTGTTCCTCCAAAGATCGCTCTGTAGGATAGCATCTTGCTTATGCATATAAGCCTTGGAACACATTAAGACAACAGTCATCCTTCCATACAGTTTCCGAGAGTATTGCATCTCCAACGGAGTGGGTTAGTAAAGTTACTCTCCTCAATTCACCACTGGCTTGTTTTCCCAGGTCCTACTTCACGGGATCTCCGATCAGATAGGTTGGGTTACTACCATGGCAACTCATGTGGGTCTCATACCCATCTCCCTTGATGCGTTATCTATCACAACACGTGATAGCCCTTTAGTAAAGGGATCTGCCAGATTCTTAGCCGTTTGAATATAATCCAACGCTATCACTCCGGAGTTCCTTAATTTTCTGACAGCTTTCAATCTCATTCTTATGTGTTTGTTGGACTTCATGTTGTCCTTTGAACTCTTCACCTTGACAATAACTGTTTGATTGTCACAGTTCATAAGGATGGCCGGAACCGGCTTCTCAACCACTGGCAAGTCCATCAACAGATCTTGAAGCCATTCTGCTTCGCCACCCGATGTGTCTAATGCTGTTAATTCTGCTTCCATTGTCGATCTTGTTAAGATCGTTTGCTTGCAAGACTTCCAGGAAACAGCACCACCTCCAAGAGTAAATATATACCCAGTTGTGGCCTTCATCTCATCAGCATCAGAGATCCAATTCGCATCACTATACCCTTCAAGTACCAACGGGTATCCGGTATAGTGAAGTCGATAGTTCATAGTACCTTTCAGATAGCGCATAACTCTCTCAAGAGCACGCCAATGTACATCACCCGGTTTGGAAACAAATCGGCTCAGTTTGTTAATAGCAAATGCGATGTCAGGCCTCATTGCGCTCGCTAGATACTGTAGTGAACCAACAATCTGAGAGTATCTCAATTGATCTATAGCTGTGCCTTTAGACTTTCGAATCAGCACACTAGAATCATATGGTGTTTGAGATGGTTTGCAGTCCGAATATCCAAAACGACTCAACACCTTCTCAACATAATGGGATTGCAAAAGTGTAATCCCACCCTCATCATCTCTCAATAGCTTGATGTTCAAGATAACATCAGCCACTCCAAGGTCCTTCATCCCAAAGTTCTGAGATAGGAAAGACTTAACCTCCTCGATCAACTTGAGATTAGTCCCAAATATCAGTATGTCATCAACATACAAACACAGTATAACTCCTTCGTCCTCACCATAGCGATAGTATACACATTTGTCAGCCTCATTAACAACAAAGCCAACAGATAATGACCAATGGGGTCTTCAAAGGACCAATACATAGGGTTGTGACTAATTCTGAGAAAGATAGGATCTCAGTGGCCTTGTTCTATGGTCTGGATCCTGAAAAGGAGTTTGGACCGATAGCGGAGATGTTGACTGAGAACCAACCAACACGATACATGAACATGAAGCCCAAGGACCTCCTAGTCGCGCACTATGAACATTTCAGTCGTGGAGAGAGAGTTGTCAATTCGTTAAAGATATGACCAAAGGTTACTTTACTTTGTACACATGGAAAATGAATATTGCATGAATTACATCGATTAGTTGAAGATATAAGCAAGGTAACTTTGCTACTGTAAGGCAATAAATCTCGGGAAAATAAAGATATTGGAGAGCAATGATTCGGTGCCCAGGCTCATGTGCACACTTGATGGAAAAAAAATTCAAAACAAATATTTAAAAAACCAAACAGTTTCTTTTTTTGCATGATAGATAATTTGGTGCGTGAGGTCCGCTTTAATTTTGAGACCATTTGGACATCTGAATAGTTCTCGACAAAAAAGACAAATTTGAGGTCTATAAAAAAGTTTATTGTTCATGTATTGTTCTGACCCAATTTGTCTTTTTTGCTGAGAGCTACTCATATGTCCAAATGATCAGAAATTTGGAGCGCACCAAATTATCTATCATTTAAAAAAGGATTTTTTTTAACTTTTTTGTATTTTTTGTGAATTTTTTCTTGACCAGTGTAGATGAGCCTGGGCTCGGTAATGGATATTCGAAGAATTTGATCCTATTTATGTTTCAGTTTGGGTTAACTTGTTCTGTGGTAAATTTGGCTATATGCACACCTTCAGAATTCAGATTCAGTAAGCCCAAGTGTGTCCTCCCTTTCTACATAACTTCTTTCACTTTGGTAGATGGTGTGGGGCGTAGGGGGGAGGCTCCTCACCTGAATAAATTTCAAATTTTGCAACGCTTGTCCAAGGGCATCCATGAATTCCAGAGGTTGTTGATCTTCCAAAGCATGATAAGATAATAAGCAGAACGAGGTTGTTATTGATGGTAGATGGCATGTCCAAGGGCATGCATGAATTCCAGAGGCCGCTCATTGGGATGAACTTGGGCCGGATGGAGATGGCACGCCAGATGCGTCGAGCGGTCGGGCAAGTAAAGAACAGGTGTTGTCGATCTTTGAGGCAGCTGGAACAAGGTGGGCACGCTGCAGTTGGCAAAATGTTCTTGCGGTGCAAGTTTACTGTGGTGTTTAGTCTGTCGGTAGCCCATGATCCGACGTCTCAGATCATGGCCCCACCTGTCAAAGACTCTCCGTTCCTGACCGGCAAAAAGAAGCGCATAGGAGTGAGCTCGGCTCGGCTCAATCCCGCAACCCGCGGCACGGCGTGACGAGGCGTGGTGTGGCGAGGCGAGCGGAGGAGGAGGAGTGCGCGAGGGCCTCATCTCTTCTCAAGCTCCAATAGCATGAGGAAGAGAATCCCTTGTAAACCACTCCAACTCTTCTTCCACTTCCGGGGTGGGACTAAACTTCCCACCACCTTGTCATGCCACCTACATGGGCCCTTAGAGATCAAATCTGAAATTGTCATATGGGCTCTAGGCCCATCTCATATTTCAACAATCCCCCACCAGATCTCAGGGGCCCAGTTTGTCCTTTGTTCCAAACGCTGTTTTGATATACCAGCATCTCAGTGGAGACCGATTAAGGTTGAGATCCACCTAGACCAAGTAGTTACACTCCTTCACAACTGAACAATGGACTATGCCTTGAATTGTCAGTTTGGCGTCAAGAAGTTTCACCACAAGTCTCACTGATACGAGGTTGCCGAAGGCCGACCCCTCGGGTGGAGCATATTACTCACAATCCTGGCCTGTTCATGAGCTTGCTAGAGATCACCCCAATCTCATAGACTGTGACCAGCAGTCGGGCTCATATAGGTGTGTTCCTCGAAAGATCGCTATGTAGGATAGCATCTTGCTTATGCATATAAGCCTTGGAACACATTAAGACAGTAGTCATCCTTCCATACAGTTTCCGAGAGTATTGCATCTCCACCGGAGTGGGTTAGTAAAGTTACTCTCCTCAGTTCACCACTGGCTTGTTTTCCCAGGTCCTACTTCACGGGATCTCCGATCACATAGGTTGGGTTACTACCATGGCAACTCATGTGGGTCTCATACCCATCTCCCTTGATGTGTTATCTATCACAACACGTGATAGCCCTTTAGTAAAGGGATCTGCCAGATTCTTAGCCGTTTGAATATAATCCAATGCTATCACTCCGGAGTTCCTTAATTTTCTGACAGCTTTCAATCTCATTCTTATGTGTTTGTTGGACTTCATGTTGTCCTTTGAACTCTTCACCTTGACAATAACTGTTTGATTGTCACAGTTCATAAGGATGGCCGGAACCGGCTTCTCAACCACTGGCAAGTCCATCAATAGATCTCGAAGCCATTCTGCTTCGCCACCCGATGTGTCTAATGCTGTTAATTCTGCTTCCATTGTCGATCTTGTTAAGATCGTTTGCTTGCAAGACTTCCAGGAAACAGCACCACCTCCAAGAGTAAATATATACCCAGTTGTGGCCTTCATCTCATCAGCATCAGAGATCCAATTCGCATCACTATACCCTTCAAGTACCGACGGGTATCCGGTATAGTGAAGTCCATAGTTCATAGTACCTTTCAGATAGCGCATAACTCTCTCAAGAGCACGCCAATGTACATCACCTGGTTTGGAAACAAATCGGCTCAGTTTGCTAATAGCAAATGCGATGTCAGGCCTCGTTGCGCTCTCTAGATACTGTAGTGAACCAACAATCTGAGAGTATCTCAATTGATCTATAGCTGTGCCTTTAGACTTTCGAATCAGCACACTAGAATCATATGGTGTTTGAGATGGTTTGCAGTTCGAATATCCAAAACGACTCAACACCTTCTCAACATAATGGGATTGCAAAAGTGTAATCCCACCCTCATCATCTCTCAATAGCTTGATGTTCAAGATAACATCAGCCACTCCAAGGTCCTTCATCTCAAAGTTCTGAGATAGGAAAGACTTAACCTCCTCGATCAACTTGAGATTAGTCGCAAATATCAGTATGACATCAACATACAAACACAGTATAACTCCTTCGCCCCCACCATAGCGATAGTATACACATTTGTCAGCCTCATTCACAACAAAGCCAACAGATGTCAACGTTTCATTAAACTTGTCATGCCATTGCTTAGGCGCTTGTCTCAGGCCATACAAAGATTTCACCAACTTACACACCTTTCCTTCCTGACCATCCATCACAAAGCCATCAGGCTGTTGCATATAGATTTCCTCCTTTAGCTCTCCGTTCAAGAAAGTCGTCTTAACATCCATCTGATGAATGTGAAGACCATGCGAGGCCGCCAACGAGAGTAATACTCGAATGGTGGTCAGTCTGGCCACAGGTGAATAAGTGTCGAAGAAATCTTCTTCTTCTTTCTGGGCGTAGCCCTTGGCCACAAGCCTAGCCTTGTACTTTTCTATCGTACCATCGGGCCTAAGCTTCTTCTTGAACACCCACTTGCATCCCAATGGTTTGCAACCATAAGGACGTTCAGTAAGCTCCCAAGTCCCGTTAGCCATGATGGAATCCATCTCGCTACGGACCGCATCCTTCTAGTAGTCAGCTTCTGGAGATGCATACGCTTCTGAAATAGAAGTGGGATTATCCTCCACGAGGTATATGAAGAAATCATCACCAAAGGTCTTTACAGTCCTTTGTCTCTTGCCCCTACCAAGGGATTCCTCATTATCCTCCTCAGGATTTTCATCATGTGTTTGATTATAATATTCCATCGGAATGGCAGGTTCAGGAGTCTCCTCAGATTCCTGTCTAGAAGTGCTTTGTACATCTCTCATGGGAAAAATGTCCTCAAAGAATGTAGCATCTTTAGACTCCATAATTGTACCGACTTTCATGTCAGGTACGTCAGATTTCACTACTAGAAATCTATAGCCAACACTATTCATAGAGTAGCCCAAATTAACACAGTCCACAGTCTTTGGTCCAAGCTTACGCTTTTTGGGGATCGGAACATTAACTTTCGCCAAGCAGCCCCGGGTACGTAAGTATGAGAGTGTTGTCCTTCTCTTGGTCCACTTCTCGTAAGGAGTGATCTCGTTATCCTTTGTCGGAACTTTATTCACAGGATGCCATTATAGCCTCCCCCCACCATGCCTTGGATAAACCCGGCGTATCTAACATGGCGTTAACCAAATCAGTTAGAGTACGGTTTTTTCGCTCGGCAACCCCGTTTGACTGGGGTGAGTAAGGAGGCGTCCTCTCGTGAATAATGCCGTGTTCCGCACAAAAGGCATCAAACTCTTTCGAGAAGTACTCTCCACCACGATCTGACCGGACTCGTTTAATTTTCTTTTCAAGTTGATTCTCAACTTCTGCCTTATAGATTTTGAAGTAGTGTAGAGCCTCATCTTTAGTATTTAACAGATACACATAGCAATATCTAGTGGAATCATCTATCAAAGTCATGAAATATTTTTTTCCACCTTTAGTCAACACACCATTCATCTCACAAAGATCAGAATGTATGAGTTCCAGTGGCGCCAAGTGTCTCTCCTCTGCTGCCTTGTGAGGCTTGCGAGGTTGCTTAGATTGCACACACGAATGGCACTTAGAACCTTTGGCTAAAGTGAAACTCGGGATTAAATTCGATTTTGCTAGCCGCGTCATAACACCGAAACTAATGTGACAAAGACGTGAATGCCATACTTCAGATTCATTAACACTCAAATGAATATTGTTCATGACTTTATTACATAGATCTGCAAGAGAAAGGCGGAACATGCCTCCGCATTCATAACCCTTTCCAACAAATAGTCCATATTTCATAACAACTAATTTATTAGACTCGAATACCAACTTAAACCCTTCTCTACATAGAAGGTAGCCACTAACGAGGTTCTTCTTGATGGTGGGGACATGGTGCACGTTCTTCAGCTACACGATCCTTCCCGAAGTAAACTTCAGATCAACCGTGCCAACACCAAGAACAGAAGCACTCGCGCCATTCCCCATCAGTACGGACCCGTGACCTGTGGCCTGGTAAGAAGAACACCTGCACCTGTGTCGACCCACCAATCGGTGGACGGCCAAACTGAAAATACAGCAAATAAATTACCGTGCCCAGATGCACCACCCTCATTATTGCTCATAATCATATTGACAGACTTGGAGTCCTGTCCTTGCTTCTTATACTTGTTTGGGCACTCGTTGGCCCAATGTTCAAGCGAACCACAAGTAAAGCAGCCCTCATCCTTCTTGTTCTTCTTGAAGGTCTTCTTACCCTTCTTCTTAAAGTCGGCACTCTGTTGGACACCGTTCTTTCCCTTGGGCTTGTGGGAATTGGAGTTCTTCTGATGCACCATGTTGGCCACAGAAGTTCCTTCGACCCCTTTTCCGTGCGAGTCCTTTGCCCTTGAATTCTGCTCAACACTCAGATGGCCAATGACATCCTCCACAGAGAATTCATGCCTCTGATGTTTCAGAGTGGTGGCAAAGTTCCTTCAGGAATTGGGAAGCTTAGCGATTATGCAGCCCGCGACAAACTTGCCCGGTAACTCGCACTTAGGAAGCTCAAGCTCCTTAACAATGCATATTATCTCATGAGCCTGCTCCAATACAGGACGGTTTTCAACCATCTTGTAATCATGGAACTGCTCTATAATATACATCTCGCTCCCTGCATCGGCAACCCCGAACTTAGATTCAAGCGCCTCCCACAAGTCCTTGGCAGACCGCACATGCAAATATGCGTCAACCAGCTTATCTCCAATCACGCTCAGAACTGCCCCAAGAAACACGACAGTGGCCTCCTTGAACGCCTTCTCCTGATCAGGAGCGATCGTTCCTGTGGGAGTCACACCGGCGACCCCGAACACGTTCATGGCAGTGAGCCATAAGGTGGTTTTAGTCTGCCAACGCTTAAAGTACGTCCTCGTAAACGGCGACGGTTTCAGTGCAGCAGCAAAACCAGAATCCGAAAAACTCCTACACAAATTAGGTTTTTGGATTGATAAGAAAATAGGCGGTTTTCCGATTAAATTAATCCATGAATAAATCATGAGCATGACATTGACAGTATTGATAACACACTGGTTACGATCTAACAGAGCATGTACTACGCATATAGTAGAAATATCTACGCATATCGCTAGTACTGCTACAACAGAAAGAAACATGAGAGGGATAAACGATGTATACCCTCCAATCGGCCATGCGGCGGCGGTGGCGGCGGCAGTAGCCGCGACATCCTCGACGGCCTTCTTGTCGGCCTCAGCCTTCTCAGCGGCGGCACGGTCGGCGTCGGTCGATATGGTGATGACGAAGGTGATGTGGACGTAGATGAACAAAAGCGAGCAGTCGCATAGTCGCTACCCAAAAACCTAATCGCCCCTCTCCCGTACAGGATCCGGAGAGGTGGGGTTTCGGAGGCCTGCTCTCCCGTCAACCGTGTACGCGGTGTACGGGACGGAGTCGCCGGCGGCAGCAGCAGCAGAGGAACGACGCGGGCGTGGAGGCGGAGATGCGTTCTGTTTTTTGGCGGCTAGGGTTGGCAGCGCCCCACATATATATGTGCGGCTGCGCGTGGAGAGACGTGGGCTGAACCCACGTCCAAGTCGGTAGCCCACGATCCGATGTCTGGCCCCACCTGTCAAAGACTCTCCGTTTCTGACCGGCAAAAAGAAGCGCATAGGAGTGAGCTCGGCTCGGCTCAATCCCGCAACCCGCGGCGCGGCGCGGCGCGTCGTGACGAGGCGTGGCGAAGCGAGCGGAGGAGGAGGAGTGCGCGAGGGCCTCATCTCTTCTCAAGCTCCAATAACCTGAATAAATTTCAAATTTTGCAACGCTTGTCCAAGGGCATCCATGAATTCCAGAGGTTGTTGATCTTCAAAGCATGATGATAAGATAATAAGCAGAACGAGGTTGTTATTGATGGTAGATGGCATGTCCAAGGGCATGCATGAATTCCAGAGGCCGCTCATTGGGTTGAACTTGGGCCGGATGGAGATGGCACGCCAGATGCGTCGAGCGGTCGGGCAAGTAAAGAACAGGTGTTGTCGATCTTTGAGGCAGCTGGAACAAGGTGGGCACGCTGCAGTTGGCAAAATGTTCTTGCGGTGCAAGTTTACTGTGGTGTTTAGTCTGTCGAGGGGAGAAGAGCCAGCCAAAAAATTTACTCCACTTTGTTTGGCACACTTGATTCCCAAATGATGCCGAGTTGTGGGTCTGCTAGCTGTGTGGATAGTGCATACTGCATAGTAGTCTCCTCTAGTAGAGGTGTCACCGTTCAGTAGTCTCAGTTGGTCTGTGGGCTGTGGCAGTGGAGAGCACACATTCCTGCGGCAAAAAACTCAAGGAGACTAGTTCATGTGCATCAATTGAGGTTAGACGATTACGAAGACCAAGTTTGAGCCCATCCTGCATGATTGTTGCCACCATGGCATTTGGTTGGGTGTGGCTGAACAAGAGTGCGGGAAAGACTACAGCAAGCGATTCAGGTTTTAGCCAGACAAGCCAAAAGAAAGTCACTGACAATTATTCTTCCCTAGATGGATATGTAGAGGTAAGTGATGCAAGATCAGGTCTTTCCAAGGCAATTAATTAAGCTTGGTGGATGCAGGAACATGTAAGCGAATTTCAGCATGAGGCAAAAGTTTTGTGCGTCCATGTTTTTCACCTCCTAACCCACCTGAAATCCTAGCAGTGCAAATTTTGTCCCAAGCACATGAACAAAATTCTCAACAGAAAAAATAGACGATTAAGACGTTATCCACTCATGTGCATGGGCTGCATTGCTAGTTGTTGATAGAAACATCACAATGAACTCCAAGGTGGAAACACAACAACACAGATTAAGTTCCAAATCACAACCATAGTTTTTGTGAGAAAAGAAGACACCAAAGTGTACTTGCACATTACAGACCCTCCAGGGGCCGAAATGATACTCAAAGTGACGAGACGATCGACTACTAAAATCAAAGTTGTCGAGGAGAGCTCCCTAGCTAGCTAGGCAGGAGCAGTACTAGCTATGGTGGCGTTGATCGATCGGGTGTAGCAGGGGGCAACTCTCCGCCGTTCTCCAGGAATAGCATTGCAGCAGCCATTGAAGGCCGTTGGCTCTCATATAGGTCACAACACTGGAGGGCGAGGACAATCACGCGCTCCATCTCTATCTTGTCAAACTGGCCATCCAGCTTCTTGTCGGCAGCATCACTCACAAATGTTTCTGGCTGATCTCTATGGAGCTTCCGGAGAAGGTCCGGGTTATTTTCTCCATGCAATATCTCTAGCAGGACGATCCCAAAGCTGTAGACGTCGGAGCTAGGGCGCAGCTTGACCTGTCCATGTTTCTTGCACAGTGGATCCATGTAGTCCGCGGTCCCAACGGCCACTGCCGTAATCAGTGATGTGTCGTCGTCGTATTGGGCGACCCTCGACAGCCCAAAGTCGCCAAGCTTGGCATTGAAATCATGGTCCAGGAGTATGTGGCTTGGTTTGATATCTCTGTGCAAGATGCATGGCTTGCATAGGTGGTGGAGGTAATGAAGAGCGGACCCTATGCCCTTTACTATTTTGTACCTGCAATATTTTTCCACACACAGCACATAACATTTTGTTGGGTTCCACGACATACGATTTTATCAAAGAGTTTTCTTTTTTTGAAAGACAAAAACAGAAGATATATAGGAGCGACAACAGCAACCATGCATGCACTCGAACCCTGATATTGATATAGACATGCAATCATACCATGGACCCATGCATGTTACTACAACTGAAGGAAAAAAAATGAAACGAAAGTTGAACTAAAACTACGATAAGTATTTTGAAACAGAGAGAATACTAAGTATGTCTCCGGGCCGGCCATACCTCCTTGCCCATGACAGTACTTCAGGCCTTTCGTGCAGGTGCTCGTGGAGGTTGCCATTAGGCACAAGTTCATAGACGAGGAAGAGCTTGACGTTCTGTCTGTGCAAGCACCAAAACATGAAATTGTTTATGCTGCAGCACCAGCCTTCGAGCCTGACCACGTTACCTCCGCGTCCAGCTCTGCGAGGAAGTCCTTGAATTCTCCCCTCGAGTCCTTGAGGATCTTCTTCACGGCCACCGGTTGGTCGGCCTTGAGGCTCCCACTGTATACCACGCCGAAGCCACCGGCTCCGATCTTCTTCTTGTCGGAGAATCCGTCGGTGGCGGTGGACACTTCGCGGTACTCGAATCGTTTAAGACGAGTTCCGGTCCCAAAGGTATCGCGCGTGCGTGTCCACCTACACCATGATAGGATTGACCAAATTATCACCACCAGGGCCAACGCAACAACGACGGCTCCTCCGATGATCAATGAATTGTCACGACCTGTTGAAGGAAAGCAATGCAAAATTAAGCCTGGATATCTCGTCTGCAAGCTGCGATGACATCGCCGATACAGGGCACTTTCAGAAAAAGACACGAGAAATATAGGATCAATATATGTTGAAGCTGGTTCCCTACCTTTGGTAGCGTGCACTTGGCCTTGCTCTGGTTGGACATTGTTAGCCCATGTAGGTGTTTCCGTAGGTGTTTCTGTATGTGTTTCTGTAGGTGATAAGTACCCGAAATTCCATGTATACATGTGTATATACTGAAACATGACATTCGTCTATGATATGCTAGCTGCTTTTGTTTTACTAGTAGTAACTAGCAGTATTTCTGGAAATTCGGAAAATCCGTACGTACCTCTGGCTCTCGGTGCCATAGTTGAGTTGAATGACCAAGAGTGTATCTGATGCAGCTCAGTGTTTCCACCGGTGGCCGCAGAGAACCCAACCGCCACCACCGGCGGGAGCAAGGCATCGAGAGGATCAGGCAACTGCGTCTTCACCCGAGCGGCGGCAAGAGAATGATTGGAATAATCAAAGTGCAGGATGGCCTCCAGCGTCCGGGTGGTGTTGACAAAAGTGATGGTCGCCGTCATGGTGCCATTGAGGCTGTAGCTGGGCAACCTGGTGGTGCTCACCGAGGTGACGGAGCTGAGGTCGATGCCGATGTGATCGGAGGCTCCCGTGGGATCCCATGGGTTGCTGTAAGTGTCGAACTCAACGGCGACGAACCGGTCTTCGCCGACGGCGCTAGTGTCGCTACTGCTGATGAGGCCAAGGAGATTGCTGGACGACTCCGGCGGTAATCTTGACGGGTAGGTGGAGAGGAAGAAGGTCAGGCCGTCCCCCTTCTTGGTCCTGTTGGGTATCAAGTGGATGGCGAAGATGAAGGTTGTGGCGAAGCTGGCCACTTCGCCGGTGCTCTTGTCGTACAAGGGAATCGGGTGGTTGTACGACATCCGGCCCTTGCAGTAATAGTTCTCCTTGGACTCTACGGAGTTGCAGGTGAGGTCGACCAGGTCGCCGTTCAGGGCGGCGTCGCCCTCGAACCGGAGGTCTTGTAAACTGTAGTCGGAGGTGTTTGCGAAGTCGAAGCTGAAGGAAAGCGGCGGCGCCGGTGAGGCGGTTGCCCCGTGGGCAATGACGACATGATCGTGGGATAGGAGGAAAGAGAACAAGCAGCCGGCGAGGATGATGCCGAGACGTGAGGTTGCAGGCGAGACGACCACCATAATTCCAGCCACTCGAGTAGTCTAACTTTTGGCTAGGCCCGCTCGCTCATGGATCCACCACCTCCGGGCTACTCACTATTCTAGCCACGTGACCACGTCCCGCTTTAATAGATGTGCTAGGGGGTGTTTGATTGCCCTGCCCAACCAGACTTGCGTGGGAACAAAATACATAAGATGTTCTGTGTCCACAGTTTGGCCCGCATCGCATGATGTTTAAAGTAGCTTCTAGTCAAGTTTGCTAGGAACTGCCAAATCAGCAGTTTCAGCCAGCCAGTCTGAGTTGACCCACATCAAGCGCACATGATAGCCCCCTTACACGAGAGTATGCCAATGCGATGCGAGCTAGTATACACTGGTGTTGTCCACGACGTCGTTCCTTTCGGCCTCCTCGCGGTGCCCTACTACACGGATGCCGTCCCTGACGTCGTTCCTTTCGGCCTCCTCTTCCTCGTCCTACTACACTCACGCTGCCATGGGGCGCACACTGCAATTTTTCTTCTCTGTCATCTGCCTCGGCGCCTTTCTATTCGTCCCTTCATGCGGACTTTCTCTATGGAGACGACGCAAGCAACTAGTTTGCCGCGCCATTGTCAGACGCAGTGGACGTTGGCAGCGGCGCCGCGTTCGATGGCGGCGTGGCGAACTAGTTGCTTATGTCGTCGCCACCACCGTCCACCGCAGTCGTCATGGCATTGTGTAACTCTATGTGTTATATGTAGCTATTAACTCTTAATCATATCCCGTACACACAACCAAACATTGTGTAGTTGCATGTGCCGAGCCAGAGCAGGACACCAAACAGCATGCCAAAATTGACCCCCTAATGCAAGAAGCCTAGATGTGGGCTGCCAAACAATGTTCAGATGTTGGTTTTTTGCCTGTTTTTGCTCAGTCAGGCTCAACCAGGCCAAGCATGCAATGCAGGCAAATTCGCATATGACAACCAAACACGCCCTAGGAGCATGTGTAGCTAAAGGTGGGAGTTGATCAAAGTCTCAAATCCCATGACTATTCCCTGTCTGTTTAGTTATGAAAAAATAAAGTAGGTGTTTGACACAAAAAGTAATAACAAACAACGATGGTTATTGTGTTATTATCTCTCTACGCGCCAGGGGAAATAAATATGCGGGCGTGACAGTGTACTAAGTACAGAAATAAAAGATAGGTAAACTTGCACTTTATTAATCTCTCATTTGAGAAACAAAATTACAAGCTTCCATTACATAAGCGCTCCATGGCCTGCTAGCGCGGCCGATATGACTTGGGCGATGTGAGGTTCTGGTTCACGGGGCCTCGGAAGGCTCCCGATTAATTACATCCGCGAGTCAAAGTCGCGGAGCACCTCCGATTAAGCTGCTGCAATGGTCGTCGTCTTCAAGTCTCGTCTTCTCCATGTGCTCGGTGTAGATGATGGTGATGATGTGGTGGAATAGAAGAGTGGAGCGGTACGTCCATCGCTCCAGCGATGCTTAGTCACATCCCTCCGGCTTGTCGATGTCCGATGATGAAGATGTCTGGCCTCGTCAGCTCAGACAGATGGTCGGCCTTCGCCTCGTCGGTGCCCAGCCTGGTGGTGTCCGCCTCGTCGGTGTTAGACACGGTGTGTCTTGCCTTCGCCTCGTCGGTGCCCGACAAGATATGGATAGCTTCATCGGAAGGAGACATGCCGGTGAAGTGGCTTCGCCTCGTCGGAGCTTGGACGGGGTTGGGGAAGTGTGTTGATGTAGAAGTCGGAGTAGATTCGAGTGTCGCCGGGTGGCGGCGTTGCTTGAAGATGACGAAAATGCGAGCTCGTCGATGTAGACCTCAGACCGTCGTGCCTCGTCGGTCTTGGCAGCGTTGGAATATTTGTTGTCGGCGTGGCATGGGTCGCGCTTGGCTTAGACTTCTCGATGGCCGGTTACTTCATCAGGGTGTGCAAGGGGGTACACCTTGCGGGAGTAATGGTTTGGGGAGACCGGCGTCAGTGTAAAAACTGACGCACGCTCACAATGGCGTGGCTGGGGTGGTTGGCGCCTCGTCTTTGCTAGACGCCAAGTATTAGGCGGTCCGCCAAGACAAAGGTAGCGTTGTAGAGGCCGCGTTGCCTTGGGCTGGTGCTAGGCCAAAGGGTGACCTGTACGCCGGCAACGCCGTGGACCTGTACGCCAAGGACCTGTTCTCCACGGTAGGTGCACCTCTCGAAGGAATGACCGGTCTTGTACTGTGTCGCTGCAAACTTTGGTTCGACCAAAGATCTGTACGCCGTGAAGGGGGAAGCGAGTCCGGGGCCGCGTCATCACCGAGCTCTGGCTCCGCCCCGCCGTCACATCCGGGAAGCAAGACACCAAATCTGTGCATCGCGATCGGAACGCCATGGACCTGTTCGCCACGGTAGGTGCACCTCTCGAAGGAGGGACTGGTCTTGTATTATGTCGGTGAAAACTTTGGTTCGACCAAAGATCTGTATGCCGTGAAGGGGGAAGCGAGTCCCGGGCTGCGTCATCACCGAGCTCCGGCTCCGCCCCGCCGTCACATCCGGGAAGCAAGAAACCAAACCTGTGCACCGCGATCGGAACGCCATGGACCTGTGCACCGGTGACCTGTTCGTTGTGACCTGTGCATCGTAACCTGTTCGCCGCGGACCTGTAGACTGCCATGTTAGAACAGCGTTAGGGCTAGCGGTTGGGCTGCGTCGTTGGCGAGCTCCGGCAGCTCCCGAGTCATCTCCAGCCAAGAACATGACACCTGAAAATGAAAGGCTTGGTATAGACGATCTCCGGCGGTGTCGGTGCAGTTTGCTGTTTCGGTGCAGTCATCTCCGACGGTGCCAGTACTCGCCACCGCCGTCCGTACTCGCCACCGTCGTGGACGCGCCATCTACGTCCCGATCTTGCCGATGCTGCTGCCAGGGGCGCATCTCCTCCTAGTCCTCTCCCTTCCCTGAGGCGCGCTCTCCATCGTCGCTCCTCACTGAAACGAGAGATGAAAAGAAAGGAAAAGTGAGAAGATTAATTATACATGTCGTTAACAAAGAAGGATGCTTGGGTTGATTGTAGCGTGTGGCGAGAACGCCTCGCCGGCGGACGTCCTCGTCATCGCGGACACCGGCCCATGGTCTGCGGCCTACAAGTGCACCGAGGCGCGGCGCATGGTCTATCGCCGGGGTGCCCGCGGCCTCTGTCGCTGCCTCTGTGTGACCGCTTCCCTATGAGCGCCCCGTATGTGTCTCTGCTGGGAGCTTCTCGACGCCGCCGATGACGACGCGTCTCCTGGCTCTCCTCCCCTAAGGACGTGGTTTCTATTTCATCTACCGGCATGGCTGTATGGGCTCCCATGCCATGTTCGATCTCATCGGCTTTTCTCTCGGCGGGGTTGCCACATGTAAGACCTGTTCATCTTTCATCACAAGGGTAGACCCTCCACATGACCTGTAAAAATGGGCACGAGATGGTATATTTCTCATCTCGACGAACATGGCCATATAAGGCTCGATGTCGTGCTCATAATATTATCGCTTTCCATTGCAAGACCTGTTCGTCTCCAGCATGTCACCTGTTCATCGATGGACAAAAAAAATACAAGAAAGTATATACCTTTTCTTATCGATCTTACCATCACCTTGTGAATGCGGTGGAAGAGATTGCTTGTGAGAAAATATGAAGAAAGACATAGCACAATCGATCTATAGGTGTCCGTGTGTTTGTGCGCGTGCGAGCGGCCTTGCGGCCAGCCTCATGTGTGCGTGCAGCCTGGGGCCGCGCGGCCGTGTATCTCCGCCCCTCTCCGGTGTGTAGCCCGCCGGCGGCAGCCGCGTGCGTGAGAGCGGCCCGGCGGCCAGCCCATCTGTGTGCGCCTCCCCGTGCGCAGCCCTGCGGCGGCGCGTGTGTGAACGGCCTGACGGCCGGGTGTGTTCGCCCCGTTCGAGTCCTCGTGTGTGGGTCTCCATGGCGCCTGGGCATCAAGAGAGAAAAAAAACATACATATCATATGGGTAGAAAAAGAAGAGCACCATACGACTTGGACATAACACAAAATGATCTGCATGATGAAGAAGATGAAAGAAGAATAGAGACGAATCAATGTGCACGGTTAGTCTTGAGTCTTGGCGTCGCATGCGTGTGCTTGCTTGGGTTGATGGAGTGTGCGGCAGCGCGCATGGAAGAAGGCTCCGCCGGGCTTGCCGGCGGGCGTGCGTCGTCGTCATCGTGGTCGCAGCACATCTACGGTGCAGTGGACGCCGGCGCGTCATCCAAGCGCATGGTCCTCCCTGGCGTGGCCTTTTGGCTTCCTTTTTTCATCACCGAGGGCGCAGTGGGGGCTCCTCTGCAGGCTCCTCCGTCCATCTGCTCGACGCTGCCGCCGTGGGCGCGTCCCCCCGGGAGTCCCCCTTGACTCGTGGTGGCTGCTTCTTATATAGGCAGGTATGTGGCCAGAAGGGATAAGTCTCGCTCCAGAGTTGTTGAACCGGGGCTCCTGATCTCGTGGAGAGATGACAAGATAAAGATGCATTATCTCCTCTGAAGCTTATCCCCTGTGCGTGCATTGCAGCAGCTAGACCTACACACCGACACGGTCACGGCTGACACGTAGGGACCTGGCCTGATCAGCTTTCGTGGATAGTCAAGCCAACTAACTCGTCACGTTCAACGAGCTAGCTACATGCACGCATAGGATTTCCATCGTAATCATAACTTGTACGTGAGATGTGCCCATGCATAACTCTTTGCATGCCTACGTACAAACTAGGTGCTACGTAATCAGGTTGATTAGATCAAGTATGTGTGGACATAAATAATCACTGCTCCGTGGTCTTGATGACCCTCTCTGATGAATATCAACATATTATTCTTGGTCATATTCATTCTTGCGCATACATATTGACACCATTTTTTTTATATTTCATAACAAAAATCCGCCAAAATGGCGTCGAACAAATGCCCCCCACCGAGTCGAGTTCGAGCGCGAAGCGAACCGGACTCAGGTTGGTGAAATTCAATTCGACGAAAGGGCGCATTAAAACCATGCAGCCGCCGTAACAGAAGAAAAATCCTGGTGCCATAGGCTACCCGGACATTGAAAATTTTGCGATGTCTATTTAGAACAGCCGGATATCTTCAAATTCGTTGCACGCCAGTGGCATGCCAACTCCGCTAGCTGCGCTTTGTGATGCTCACTGCAGCCCCTCCAGAGCTAGTACAGAACCGGCTCTTTGTTTGTTGGGCTTGAAAGATTAAGACAAACGCCCCGCATCAGCTCATCCGAGAGTTCTTATGGCACGGAGTTGTTGTTTGCGAGAACATCAGGTCAACAATTCACTTGGCCATCAACGTCTCTCCTGAGCATTTTTTTTACTCGCTCTCGTAGCACCGGGTAAAAGACGCCACAAGTATGCATCATAATGGAGTCTCACCCACTGTATTTTTACTAGCTCTCTGAGGGAGAACCAGAGAAGGAATGGCATGTAAATATGCAGTAGTGCAATGGACAATGATCAATCCTCCTCAATGCTTCTTCCTAGCTACCTGTTCCATCATCAGGGCAAAAGAACATGAGGTGTGTTGGAGCAGCTACAAGGTAGATAACCATCGGGATACACGCACATGCACATCTCCAGCTTTTCCTAGCTCGCTTCTCATAGACACACGTACATGTATCTCTTCGTTAGCACAAGGAAGGAGAACATTGATGCCGCGTTGCCCGCTTGAGCAAGTGCGCTGGCTTGGCGATAGCTGGGACGATCATGGTGCACGGGAGCCCCCCCACACGTACTTATAGTACTTATGATAACTTAGCGTCGCTCATATCGGCTGCATTATCTTGAGTTCGCTACCATGATCAACGAAGTTAGAACATGCATGCTTTTTCATACGAGCGTACGTGCACGTTACAACCCTTCCTCAGCTTTTAGATGTGAGAGAAAAAAACTGAGGAGCACCTGCGTACAATGGCCATGTACACATGCATCCAAGGTTCTTCACTTCACAGCCTTGTAGCGTGTGGCGCGATCTTGGCGACCACAATGGCAATGGGTCTCCTAACGCAGCCGTGCGTATTGGCGCTTCCAACAACCCTCAACATTTAGCAGGCATAGGAGGTACACCAAACATTGGTCAAGGAGGTTGATCCCACAGCTTGGAGAAGGATCATGTTGATGTCGTGTGTGGAGAATACTGCAAACTAATTCATCCACACATGTATTTGATGAGGAAGCTTGTTGCGACCATGTAACAGCTATGGTGCTAGCCAACAAGACAACTTTACAGCATCTTCATTCGGCAGCGAAATACCATGCTTTGCGTTGAAGAAAATTTATCAGTCTAGTCGCGACCAAAGCTAACGTGGTGCCAGCCGACTTAACTGAAGGGTTTCACAGATTCACGCTGGCCGCACTGGCGCGTTGCACTGCTCCCGTGAAGTTGACGCGTTGATGTAGATGAGCCACCATAAAGCCATTGGTGGGTCACCTCGTAATCATTGAGGCAACAGCAAGAAAATTTATCAGTCTAGTCGCGACCAAAGCTAACGTGGTGCTAGCCGACTTAACTGAAGGGTTTCACAGATTCACGCTGGCCGCACTGGCGCGTTACACTGCTCCCGTGAAGTTGACGCGTTGATGTAGATGAGCCACCATAAAGCCATTGGTGGGTCACCTCGTAATCATTGAGGCAACAGCAAGACGTTGTGGTCGAGGGAAAAAAGATTCTACACCGGAATGCCATCGGCACGACCATAATAGAGAGTGTCGGAATAGACATCGGCTCGCGTCGTTGTTGTTGAAGATACGGGTGCCGGAGTGCCGCGGCGGTGTTGTAGACACACGGGTGTTGCTGCTACCAGTGTTAACAACATATGTTGATGCAGATCAATAGTACGCCGGAATATCATCAGCGACATAGTGGACGCACTGGGGTTGCTGCCCCCCAGTGTTGGTGAAGTTTGTTGGTGTAGATGATTCGGTGCCGAGATGTCGTCGGCGATGTCACGGACACACGGGTTCGCTGCCCCCAGTGCTGATGGCATGTGTTGGTGTAGAAAGCTCTATGTCGGGATGTCATCGACGACCCTGTGGACACATGAGTGTTAACCCCCAATGTCGATGGAGCAGGTTGGTGAAGCCAAGACGCCGTCGGCGACGACGTGGATGGCTGATGCAATTGCCCCCAATGTTGATGGAATATGTTGTCGACGACATTGTGGACACACGGGTTCGCTGCCCCCAGTGTCTGCCGTATATTGGGGTAGACAATCAAATGTCGCATTATCATGATGCAGTTTTGTTGCTGTCCAAGTAGCCATCCTGTCGGCGCAGGCTCAACGTGTGCACCATTAACTAGTGATGGCTGCACTGACGATGAACAAAAGAGTGCATGCAAGCATATTTATGGAATGCAATGTTATAAAAAATGAAGTATTTCTTAGATTTGATGAAGATGTTGGCCCTCCTGACAATCACCAGCTATAATGTGTCATCAATAAAGTCTACCAAAGGGCTTATCATCGGGGACCGTCGAAACGACCATGACGGTTGCAAGTTAAGAACTGAATAAGCTTTAGCTTAAGTGTATGGGGACACTGTGCTTCAGAGATGCCTCTGACAGGCAGTAGAAAAGCATACCCTAGCCCATCATGGTATCGAGAAACCCCACAGCTTGATCATGCCCCCCGCGCAATGCCTCAAGAACCCAGAGACTTAGGTGAGGTTGGTAAGGGTGATGGTTTTGGGATAACAGCTTGGCTATTTTTTCTTCATGCATTAATGAGGGGTGGTGAATGGCTATCTTCCGCCTTCTTTCCAGTGGTTCCCCTACCGCTCAAGATTGCCGGATTTGCTTCTTGGCATTTTTGGGACTTTTTTTATTGCTTCTTGGAATTTGAGGTTTCCTCTATTGTGATGATTGCTTGCATGGGCTGGCTGCATTACCCTGGACTTCATGAGTATTTTTTTTCACTTTGGAGCTTTGCTTGCACTTCTTCAGGGATCACTTCCCACACTTGCTCGGGGGCCCACCTTCAGAACTTGGAAGACAACCATTCATCTATGTGTACTAAGAAAACCCTCTGGCACTTTATCTGGGGCTTTTGGTGGCACGACCCAGGGTTGCCATGTGGCTACACACCGAACCCAACTTGTGTTGGGTCAGGTAGCCCTTTAATGATCTTTTCCTATAGTCTTCCCTGGGACGTGAGCTTCTGTGAACCTGAGACATGCCGGGAAACATGATGGGCGCGGGGTCTGATAACAGAAGTGCCCAAGTAGTCTTATTTACTACCTCCAGAAGCATACACTTGGCACGTGTGGTGCATTATGGGTGTGGGAGCCGCTTCACCTGCAACATGGCACATTGTGCCGCCCGTCAACAAGCCCTCGGGTAGCCAATTACTGGAGCACTAGCGTGGAATTGTGAGGAAAGCCAGTATTTATGCTCGAAATTGCCTCCAATCATGCAAACATGTGAAAGAAATTTGATGGATGAGGTGTGAATTGAAAATAAAATGCAATATGAGAAGGCTATCTGCCATAGCTCTTCAAGTTGAACCTGCGCCTGGTGAAGATGTTCGCTCAACTTTTCGCCATCACGTCAAGGCACCAGTTGGGTGGAGGAGATGGGCCCATCAGGTTGGCTACTATTGAGAGTGTGTTGAGGATGACTTCGTTACACATGAAAGATCATCTCATTTTATATAGGCTTCGCCGACTGGAGCTTATAGTCAAGGTTAATGAAGCGCCTTCACATGTAGTGGCCACCTCAAGAAATGCCCCCAGCACATTGGGCGTGAGGTCGAGGTTGCCAAAGCCAACGATGATACATGGATGATTTGTTCAGCCATCAAGAATGCCTCCAAGATAAATGCAATATCTTGGGTACTTGAAGCGAACTGTGGCGCCTTCTTGCCATGGCCGCGCAATATTGGAGGAAACCTGTGATCGGGACATATTGAAATTGCACCAACGGTTCTCCATATAATAGTAACCCAAGTTGGATCACAAATGGGTTAATTGAAGCCTCCATAAGAGATAGGGCATCGGGAAGAATAACCCGAGTTGAGAAATATCCACACCATCTTGTAAGTTGGAGAAGAGCCAGAAGACGAATTCGACGACCATTGTTGGGCAGCAAAGATGGGAGGAGAACCAGGTCCCACTGGGCGTGCCATTTTGTTTGACACAAAAAGTAATAACAAACAATGATGGTTATTGTGTTATTATCTCTCTACGCGCCAGGGGAAATAAATATGCGGGCGTGCCAGTGTACTAAGTACAGAAATAAAAGATAGGTAAACTTGCACTTTATTAATCTCTCATTTGAGAAACAAAATTACAAGCTTCCATTACATAAGCGCTCCATGGCCTGCTAGCGCGGCCGATATGACTTGGGCGATGTGAGGTTCTGGTTCACGGGGCCTCGGAAGGCTCCCGATTAATTACATCCGCGAGTCAAAGTCGCGGAGCACCTCCGATTAAGCTGCTGCAATGGTCGTCGTCTTCAAGTCTCGTCTTCTCCATGTGCTCGGTGTAGATGATGGTGATGATGTGGTGGAATAGAAGAGTGGAGCGGTACGTCCATCGCTCCAGCGATGCTTAGTCACATCCCTCCGGCTTGTCGATGTCCGATGATGAAGATGTCTGGCCTCGTCAGCTCAGACAGATGGTCGGCCTTCGCCTCGTCGGTGCCCGGCCTGGTGGTGTCCGCCTCGTCGGTGTTAGACACGGTGTGTCTTGCCTTCGCCTTGTCGGTGCCCGGCAAGATATGGATAGCTTCATCGGAAGGAGACATGTCGGTGAAGTGGCTTCGCCTCGTTGGAGCTTGGACGGGGTTGGGGGAGTGTGTTGATGTAGAAGTCGGAGTAGATTCGAGTGTCGCCGGGTGGCGGCATTGGTTGAAGATGACGAAAATGCGAGCTCGTCGATGTAGACCTCAGACCGTCGTGCCTCGTCGGTCTTGGCAGCGTTGGAATATTTGTTGTCGGCGTGGCATGGGTCGCGCTTGGCTTAGACTTCTCGACGGCCGGTTACTTCATCGGGGTGTGCAAGGGGGTACACCTTGCGGGAGTAATGGTTTGGGGAGACCGGCGTCAGTGTAAAAACTGACGCATGCTCACAATGGCGTGGCTGGGGTGGTTGGCGCCTCGTCTTTGCTAGACGCCAAGTATTAGGCGGTCCGCCAAGACAAAGGTAGCGTTGTAGAGGCCGCGTTGCCTTGGGCTGGTGCTAGGCCAAAGGGTGACCTGTACGCCGGCAACGCCGTGGACCTGTACGCCAAGGACCTGTTCTCCATGGTAGGTGCACCTCTCGAAGGAGTGACCGGTCTTGTACTGTGTCGCTGCAAACTTTGGTTCAACCAAAGATCTGTACTCCGTGAAGGGGGAAGCGAGTCCGGGGCCGCGTTATCATTGAGCTCCAGCTCCGCCCCGCCGTCACATCCGAGAAGCAAGACACCAAACCTGTGCACCGTGATCAGAACGCCATGGACCTGTTCGCCACGGTAGGTGCACCTCTCGAAGGAGGGACCGGTCTTGTATTATGTCGCTGCAAACTTTGGTTCGACCAAAGATCTGTACGCCGTGAAGGGGAAAGCGAGTCCCGGGCCGCGTCATCACCGAGCTCCGGCTCCGCCCCGCCGTCACATCCGGGAAGCAAGAAACCAAACCTGTGCACCGCGATCGGAACGCCATGGACCTGTGCACCGGTGACCTGTTCGTTGTGACCTGTGCATCGTAAGCTGTTCGCCGCGGACCTGTAGACTGCCATGTTAGAACAGCGTTAGGGCTAGCGGTTGGGCTGCGTCGTTGGCGAGCTCCGGCAGCTCCCGAGTCATCTCCAGCCAAGAACATGACACCTGAAAATGAAAGGCTTGGTATAGACGATCTCCGGCGGTGTCGGTGCAGTTTGCTGTTTCGGTACAGTCATCTCCGGCGGTGCCAGTACTCGCCACCGCCGTCCGTACTCGCCACCGCCGTGGACGCGCCATCTACGTCCCGATCTTGCCGATGCTGCCGCCAGGGGCGCATCTCCTCCTGGTCCTCTCCCTTCCCTGGGGCGCACTCTCCATCGTCGCTCCTCACTGAAACGAGAGATGAAAAGAAAGGAAAAGTGAGAAGATTAATTATACATGTCGTTAACAAAGAAGGATGCTTGGGTTGATTGTAGCATGTGGCGAGAACGCCTCGCCGGCGGACGTCCTCGTCATCGCGGACACCGGCCCATTGTCTGCGGCCTACAAGTGCACCGAGGCGCAGCGCATGGTCTGTCGCCGGGGTGCCCGCGGCCTCTGTCGCTGCCTCTGTGTGACCGCTTCCCTATGAGCGCCCCATATGTGTCTCTGCTGGGAGCTTCTCGACGCCGCCGATGCCGACGCGTCTCCTGGCTCTCCTCCCCTAAGGACGTGGTTTCTATTTCATCTACCGGCATGGCCGTATGGGCTCCCATGCCATGTTCGATCTCATCGGCTTTTCTCTCGGCGGGGTTGCCGCACGTAAGACCTGTTCATCTTTCATCACAAGGGCAGACCCTCCACATGACCTGTAAAAATGGGCGCGAGATGGTATATTTCCCATCTCGACGAACATGGCCATATAAGGCTCGATGTCGTGCTCATAATATTATCGCTTTCCATTGCAGGACCTGTTCGTCTCCAGCATGTCACCTGTTCATCGATGGACAAGAAAAATACAAGAAAGTATATACCTTTTCTTACCGATCTTACCATCACCTTGTGAATGCGGTGGAAGAGATTGCTTGTGAGGAAATATGAAAGAAAGACATAGCACAATCGATCTATAGGTGTCCGTGTGTGCGTGCGAGCGGCCTTGCGGCCAGCCTTATGGGCCAGTTCTTTTGGGCGATTCTACCAGAATCGCCCCCCTCCCCAGCTTCTACCAGAATCGCCACTCTATATATTTTTTACAATCCTAGCTAATTAGACCTTAACTAGATAGGATTGTAAAAAAGTTATGGAGTGGTGATTCTGGGAGAAGCTGGGGAGGGGGCGATTCTGGGAGAATCGCTGAAAAGAACTGGCCCTATGTGTGCGTGCAGCCTGGCGGCCGCGCGGCCGTGTATCTCCGCCCCTCTCCGGTGTGTAGCCCGCCGGCGGCAGCCGCGTTCGTGAGAGCGGCCTGGCGGCTAGCCCATCTGTGTGCGCCTCCCCGTGCGCAGCCCTGCGGCGGCGCGTGTGTGGACGGCCTAACGGCCGGGTGTGTTCGCCCCGTTCGAGTCCTCGTGTGTGGGTCTCCATGGCGCCTGGGCATTAAGAGAGAAAAAAAACATACGTATCATATGGGCAGAAAAAGAAGAGCACCATACGACTTGGACATAACACAAAATGGCCAGGTGTGCGCCACCACCGCCGGCGCAACTTCCTAGCCTCGCAGACACGATCAGTGTCGTCCCCGGCCGGTCGGGGCATTACCGCCGGTGTGAGCGCCCTTCTCGTGTGGGTCGTAGTTGTCGCTGCTGCTTCATCTACATGTGGCCTGCTTGTGCGAGGGCGCGGTCGGCTGCCACCATGGGCGCACGCTCTCCTGGGTGCCGCCTCTTTCTTGGCCGAGTGCTCGCTTGGCTGTCGATCTTTGAATCTGCGATTTGCATGATGAAGAAGATAAAAGAAGAATAGAGAGATGAATCAATGTGCACGGTTAGTCTTGAGTCTTGGCGTCGCGTGCGTGTGCTTGCTTGGGTTGATGGAGTGTGCGGCAGCGCGCATGGAAGAAGGCTCCGCCGGGCTTGCCGGCGGGCGTGCGTCGTCGTCGTCGTCGTAGCACGTCTACGGTGCAGTGGACGCCGGCGCGTCATCCGAGCGCATGGTCCTCCCTGGCGTGGCCTTTTGGCTTCCTTTTTTCATCACCGAGGGCGCAGTGGGGGCTCCTCTGTAGGCTCCTCCGTCCATCTGCTCGACGCTGCCGCCGTGGGCGCGTCCCCCGGGAGTCCCCCTTGACTCGTGGTGGCTGCTTCTTATATAGGCAGGTGTATGGCCAGAAGGGATAAGTCTCGCTCCAGAGTTGTTGAACCGGGGCTCCTGATCTCGTGGAGAGATGACAAGATAAAGATGCATTATCTCCTCTGAAGCTTATCCCCTGTGCGTGCATTGCAGCAGCTAGACCTACACACCGACACGGTCACGGCTGACACGTAGGGACCTGGCCTGATCAGCTTTCGTGGATAGTCAAGCCAACTAACTCGTCACGTTCAACGAGCTAGCTACATGCACGCATAGGATTTCCATCGTAATCAATAACTTATACGTGAGATGTGCCCATGCATAACTCTTTGCATGCCTATGTACAAACTAGGTGCTAGGTAATCAGATTGATTAGATCAAGTATGTGTGGACATAAATAATCACTGCTCCGTGGTCTTGATGACCCTCTCTGATGAATATCAACATATTATTCTTGGTCATATTCATTCTTGCGCATACATACTGACATCATTTTTTTTAATATTTCATAACAAAAATCCGCCAAAATGGCGTCGAACAGTAGGGAATAGGAATTGAGAGAATATGAGGCTAAAAATACCTATGGTTGGGGGTAAAGGAGTTGTAGAGGGAAGGGGAAGAGAATTGACAGGGATAAGGGCATCTCTAAAGCAGACCCTCGAACCTCCCGCAAGCGTCCGAACAATTCGTCGGCGGGCTGGTCCGAACATCCCTTTTTCCGCAAACTAACAAAGGGATTTCCTGGAGTCCAGGCATTCATATGACGAACCAACAGCCGCCACGTACCCACACACTGCGCCCTCTCCTCTCTCCTCTTTCTCTCTCTCCATGCACCAAATGGCGGAAGATGTGTATGAGCAATGGCGGAAGGTGTAGCTAAAATGGCGGAAGCTAGCAGGCTCTGTTTTCTTTTTCCAAATACATACATACTAGCTAGCTTCAGCCCAAAGAATGGTGCAACATGATATAGTACATATACAGAGTGGTTTTTCTACACCCACTCTCGATGCACCCACGGTGCACCCATCCAAAAAAACATATCAAAACATTTCGAAAAAATCTGAAACTTTGTGGAAATGATCATCAACAAATGTTATGGGGGCTTGCAAAATTTGATGGTCAAATAACATTTGAGGAGCTCTCTACAAAAAAGACAAAATCACTGAAATAACCATATAGTAAACTTGTTTGGCGGAAGGTTTGGCTCTCTTTTCTTTATTTAGAATGGACATACGTACATATACACCGATTTGGAATAATAATCCGCAACCGTATACGCATATGTTTGGCAGAAGGCAGTACTAACCGTGTTAGCTATTTGGCGGAACGTTGTTGTTTGACTCGGATTTGAGGTATAGAGTTGGATGGTAGGCTCCCATATCAGTGTCGGGACACCGGTCCGGATCGATTTTCGGATAAATATCGTGTTCATTTGCAGATCAGCGTTGGAGATGCCATAACTCCTCCGTATCTCTTCCTTAGAGGGCCTTGGTAATTCAGCCCGAGAATGGGAATTGATGAAGAAATAAAGAACAAGCAGAAAATAAGAACTGACACTGGGAATTAAATTAATAGGTTAGTCCATAAAAATAATATTAATTGATATAAAAAGCATATAAAAATGATAATATAATAGCATGAAACAATCAAAAATTATAGATATATTTGACACGAATCAGACGTCAACGGTGACGATGTAGGGGGTTACAAAGATGAGTCAGCAGGCGGGAGGAGGCAGTGGAGGAGGTCACAGCCAAATAATTATGAAGTGCTATTACATGAATGTAAATTGCACATATGTTGTACTTCCATTAACATATGTCTTTTCATGTGTCTGAATTGTATGTTTTTTACATTTGACAATTTATGTTAGCGTTACCATTTAGAATTTACAATTTGGGTCAAAATTTACAATTCTTGATTTTTAGCTCTAAGAGTTTCATATTTTATAATTACACTTATTGTTTAGTATTTAGAGTTCGTCTTCGGGTTTAAGGTTTAAGTATTATAGTATATGGTTTAGGGTTTAGGATTTAGGGTGTAGGCTTAGTACTTTTACTTTTTGCCTATATTATCACTATATTTAGTTTAGGATTTAGGGTTATTGCTATTTACAATGGAGTTGTTGGATTTCCACGAAGAGGGAAGGTGATGTAGCACAGTAGTAGATAGTATTTTTCCTCAATTAAGAACCAAGGTTTATCGAACTAGTAGGAGTCACGAAGTTAACAACGTTAGCAGTACCTGCGCACAAACAAATAATTTGCTTGCACCCAACAAAGACAATGGGGTCGTCACTCCCCTTGTTCTTGATAGTCACAAGATTATCAGTACATGCACACAAACAAATACTTTGCTTGCACCCAACAAAGGCAATGAACCCTTTAGACCGAGTATGTACCCTTTTGCACCAAATATACTGTTGCATGTGTTATCTTCGAAGGCCTTCAATCTGTAAGGATAGAAGATCATATCTCCCCTCTCCCCGTCAGAAATGATGCTTAAATATGGATGTTCTTTTTTGAGGGACAGGAAGATAAGAACAAACATAAACTAAGAAAAATAGCATAGCAATGACATAATGAATCATTTTCTTTTCTTATCCGTTCTATATTTGTATCTTCATTCCATTTCTCATTATTAAGAGACCCCGTGGAATAGGTATCAAACCCCACACTAATAGGTATATCGGTAAGATACCGAAAAAGGCTTTCGCCCCGCTTTATATATAAAGCAATGCCACACCTTACAACCAACAGGACAACAGGAAACAGAAAATACACTCAACACGGATACAAAGCACTACGGAAGAGCTAACGAGCTCCGAAGAACCCAAAAGTACTTCGGAGCCCACGACGGTTACAGATCATGACATGGACACGCCCGCGACAAGGGAGCTAATCATCGCTGGAGGAGAGCCATGCTTTGTCGCCTCCCAGGGCCACTCGGTTCACCATCCTAATCTGCCGCTGAAGAGGGCACCCCCGCCCTCTCGTCCTAGATCGAAGGACATCGACCCATCAGCAGGCAAAGCAGCTCACCCCCGAGCACGCTTGGACCGGTGAACCAGTTGCCGAGGAGAGGGCGACCGCCCTGGCAACCTCACCTCTGAAAGACACCCATACATCGCCACCGTCTCCGGCCAAGACCCAGAATCCCACCGCAGCTGTCGGACATGAACCCTACTGAAGAAGCAGACTAACACCACGCCAAATCCTAGACCGCTGATCACCCAAGACGGCGCCTTCAAGAAGTACATGACACTGACGCGCCATCGCCGCCCCAATCCAGAGATTGTAGGCTTTCGCCCGAGACCAGGAGGCGAAGGGCATGGAGTAGGTCTCGATGTTGCCCACCAGAGGGACAACGGCGCCACGAGCGTCGCCAACATCGTGACCGGCATCGCCGGCCAAGGGTTTCCCCTGACCTAGTGCCCACACCCAGCGCCCCGCCACCGAACAGGATGCCAGGAGGACGCCCACATCTCGGCCGGTCAAGGAGGACAAGCGCCGGTGAAAGCCTCCAACTTCAGATCGAGATCCATGGCCGCCACCGCCTCGCCGCCCAGCACGGCCAAGACCAGCGCACCGCAGCGCCAGCGCCACCCCCAGACGTGGGAGCAGCGCCCTCTCCAACCGTGGCCGCCGCCACCAGTGACACCCGCAGCCCCGAGGGGACCAGATCGACCTCGCCGGACCTAGCCCCCACCACCGCCGCCGCAGAGCCACACCACCGCCTCCCAGCACCGCTGCTGCAGAATCCGTGCGTCCCCGCCGCGGATCTAGCTCCCCCACGGCCGGCTAACCCGCGCCGCCGGGATCCCGAGCAGGGGAGGGAGGAGAGAGGCCCCGCCGCTGCCATCGCCGCATGGGCTTCGCCCGGTGGACGCCCTCCGGCAGCGGCGAGGAGGAGGGGGCGGGGGAGGGAGCTGGCCGTCGGCGGCGGATCTGGATCTCCCGAGACACGTGCGCGGGGCGCGTTGCGGGAGCCGCGGGAGGGGGCAGTCTCTTGTTCCGCTCAAGAACCTTCCATATCTGTAAGATATACGAATGCATTACACACAGAAACAAAAAATGAATTATATCTATACATAACTCATTTTGTGAATCTTAGACGAAAATCAACGGCGCAAGATCCGCATGCCCCTCGACCTGTGTGCTATAAATTCTCTCCCTAGCCTACCATGCATGCACACATATCTATTCTACATGTACTTATTCCTAGCTAGGAGTAAGGGCATCTCCAGCCGTTGGCCCCCCCAGGAGGCATTTTTTCGCCTCTTGGGGGGCTGCCGGCGAGAATTTTACTTTGGGGCTGAAATTTCTTCCAGTCGTTCCCTCCCCCCCAGGCAGCACACGAGGCGACGAGGCGTGCTGGCCCCGCTGCTGCTCTTCCTTGCCGCCACGCTCTCCTTCCCCTCCGCGCTCCGCCTCCTACCCTTCGCTTCTCGCCTCGCCATCAACGGGATCGGACGATCCTTCTTCAACCTCGGGCGCCTCTGCAAGTCCCGTCGATCTGCTCGCCCCCGACCCTCCTCGGCTGCCTCGACCCCTGCAGCGCTTCGGGCGCCATGGCCGGAGCTCCGCGCCCGCGCGATCGTGCGCCCCTGGCCATGCCCCCGCGAGCCAACTGCTACTGCCTGCTACACGCGTGCCCGTGTCCCTGCTTCTGCTGCTACGTGAGATAATGCTGCTTGGCTGCTTGGCTGCTTTGCTACTCCGCGATCAGGCGAGCCCGACGAGCTCGCCGCGGCCAGGCGGGATATGCACGAGCCCAGCAGCCTAGGACGGCGTCTTTGGCAGCGTGCAGGGAGCGCGAGTGAGATGGCGGCCACAGCCGCGGGAAGGACCAAGGAGACCAAGGACGCGGCGGCGGGGAAGACGAGGGAGACGGCGTCGACGAGGGAGACGAGCGAGACGAGGGAGACGGTCGTGGTTGGCACGCTCGGGGCCGGTGCGCCCGGTGCCGGGGCCGCCCGTGGCCGGCGCGCCCGGTGCCGGGGACGCTCGGGGCCGCCTGTGGCTGGCGCGCCCGGTGCCGGGGACGCCCATGGCCTCCGCGCTCGTGGCCGCCCGTGGCCGGCGCGCCCGGTGCCGGGGACGCTCGGGGCGGTGTGCCCGGTGCCGGGGCTGCCCATGGCCGGCGCCGCTGGCTCAGCTCCGCCAGCAAGGCGGTGGCGCAGACGGGCCGCGCGGACTCCGACGCCGTTCGCGAGGAAAAGATGAGAGAGAGGAGAGAGGCTGAGAGGAAAAGAGGAAAGAGAGAGTGAGGAGAGAGGCCGACATGTGGGGGCTTTGCATGCAAAAAAGAGCGCCGGCACCCCCAGCTGCGCCCCGGCTTTTTGGGTTTGGGTTGGTACCGCCGGGCGTAATTTCGGCCAAATCCGGCGCCTTTTCAGGTCTTGGGGTCCCGACTGGGAGAAAAATTAGACGCCGGCGTCCAAAAAGTGGTCATGGGGGGCATCCTGGGGGGGCGGCTGGAGATGCCCTAACTAATAAACCCAACTAGCTTAGCACTGTACACCGAACACATCCTCTACGTTAGTCTTATTCCTAGGTCTTCATCCTGTTGGTCCAACTTGGCATGACCATGACTTTTTTTTGATAGAGTATGTCTTTTTTACGAAATAACTTTTGAACTATTCATCTTTAATCATGCCAATACAACAAAAACCCAAAATAAGAAAAATTACATCCAAATCCGTAGACCACCTACCGACGACTACAAGCACTGGAGCGAGCCGAAGGCATGTCCCCATCATCCCCCCCCCCCCCCCCCCCCCGCCGGAGCCGGGCAAACCTTTTTGGAGTAGACAGTCGGGAAGTCGTCGTACTAAGACCTCATAGGACCGGCGCATCAGAACAACAACCGCCGCCAAAATGAAGAGTAGCGTAGATTGGAAGGATCCAACCTGAAGACACACGAACGTAGATGAACGACGACCAGATCCGAGCAGATCCGCTGCCATGGCCCTATGGCCACCGGAGACAAGGCGGACTGACGGCGACGCCAGCAGGTGGTAGATGAGAGACAGAGAGTATGTCAATGGCATATACCATATCTATACCTACTATTAAAGGGAATAGGTATTCTTGGTTTGGTTCGGTCCTTTTCGTTGATTTCGTTTTGTTTGAGCACAAGCTAATCACAAGCTAAGCCATCTAGGCCAGGTACTTGTATGTTGATGGGCCTTCTATGGGCTTCTATAGAGACCGTGCAAAATATCTGGGCCAGGTACTTGTACGTTGATGGGTCGTCTATGGGCTTTCATAGAGACTGCGAAAAATTATTGTGTCAAAATAAATCAACATTGTGGGAATTAAACAGAGGACCTCCTATCTGGATCTATGTTGTAACAACCAACGAGCTATGCATCTTTCATGTGTTCTAATCTCACTTCGCTCTTTTACAATAATTCTCACCGGTAAATATATGAGCGGCCCCAGGAATCAACCGACAGACAGTTAAAACAAAGGAGAGCGGTCGTCATGTTTAGGGTGAACTAATTAAGCAAATGAGCTAATTAAAGGAAAGATTGTGGGCTTAAATAGAATATTTAAACGAATGTAGCTAATTAAAGAAAAAATTATGGGTAAAACCCGTGGAATAATTAAAAGAAAGATTATGAGCTTAATAAATAGAATATTCAAATAGATGGGGCTAATTAAAGGATGGATTTGAGGTAAAAAGGTAGAATAATTAAAAGGAATGATCCGTAGGCTTCAATGTGGTGGAGCTACTAAATTAAAAACGAAAGGATTTGATTCCCGACTAAAAGGATAAGCACGTCATGGTAATTAATGAAAGGATTATACTTAAATGGAATTAGTGAGAGATTATGCCCGGCAAAGAAAATATGGACGTGGCTAAATTGCATCCAATTTTTTATGTTCATTTTGTTGAAGAATGTTAAGTTGCAACATGTTCTTCATAGCGATTCCGGTGTTGTGGGACATTATGCTTGCACAAAACATCAATTTTTTCTGTTGCAACGCACGGGCATATATGCTAGTTTTTATAGAAGGGGGAATATAATGTATAAGAAACTTGCATTGGTTGCAAACAACTAGAAGGGACACCAGACCAAACCCGCTAGCTAGATTCACGGAATTAAACATGATGAAGACCTTTTTTTTACCATAACATGATTTTTTGTCTCTATTCGATCCAAAAAAGGTGATCGGGTTTCATTATAATTATCAAAAGATATAACAAAAATAAAATAAAATAAAATAAAATAAGGTAACCTCTAGTTTTAAGCGAAACCAAAACAACATAACGGGAGCAACGCAGGCAACCCAACACTAGATCAACATGAGGGAGGGGCGAACAAGGTTTCAGGAGCTTTTTGCACAGCATCTTCTTCTTCTTCTTCTTCTTCTTCTTCTTCTTTTTCTTCTTCTTCTTCTTCTTCCAGCGGCTTACTAGGCATCATCATCAGGATTGACCGCTTCTTCCATATACTCTTCCTCTTCCGGCAGCAGTCTCTAGGCCTGCCTTTCTCCTCGACCATTGTTGTGTAACAAACCACAACATGGTGAAGACCTACGTACCCACAAGATTAACTGCAACATGCTCAAGCCATCCGGACACATCGCTCAACCATGGCGTACGGCGGCTTCCGGTAGCGACCGTGTCCACACCCGCGACTGCCTGGTAGGTGGTAGCTACGACTCGATGGAATGCCAGCACTGCCGCGAGACGCCATCTCCTTTGTTGGACCACCCACGCTTCTTCCGGCGTCTCTACTCCGTTCTGCCATCGGGTACATACACGCTCGTCCTGAACGTGTGTAAATGAAGGCAACGATGGAAATGAATGCGACGACGGACCACCGGGGCAGGCTGAATGTTATGGGCTTATGGCTCGCTGCCTCCTTTCATAAAACAGAAGTTACGACAGCGCCAGGCCCCGCTTGACCCCAAGTCAAGTCTCCTCCAAGCACAGCCCAAGCCACCCCGACGCGGCGTACCACGACTGTCGGCGACCCCGGACACACGCGCGGCCGCGAGACGCCATCTCCTGTACCAGGCACACACACTTCTTGCCGCCCCCTTACGTCCGTGGACGCGAGTGACCGGTCATTTCTCAAAAGTTCGTGTGTTCCTCCAAGCAAATCCTCAAATACACAGAAGTACTGATGTCATGCAACATTAAACTCACACAGTAGTTGAACACACACACATAACATAAGAAGTTCATATATGTCATCGGACTACCAAAAATTGACATGTTCTACTAACTAAGAATGATACGACAATGGAGGAATTTCATCCATGACCGCCCTTACCTGGGACTTCTTCGTTGTGGAAGTAGCGGTCGAAGACGCATATGAATCGAGCCGGATCTACTCACTGTCGGAGTTGTCCGATCCATCATTGGCCCCCTCCTCCTCTTTGGGGGGCAGTCCGGCGAGGGCACGGACCGCCCAATTTTGCTCCTTCGAGAGGGCACGCGCCCTCCTCCTGTGTCGTTTCTCAAGGATGCGGGCACCGAGGACTTCCTCGTTCATGTCCAAGGGGGCGTGCGACTCGGCCTCTAGCACTTCCGCGGCTTGTCGCGCCCTCGTGCTCGCACGACGGGCACACCGGTCCTCGGTAGCGGTTGGGCCGCGCCGCATGTCGGTGTTGACCTCACACTTGGAGCCCGACGTCGTGGGGACAAGGCACCACCGCAGGGGTTGCGTCGTTAGCCCGGGGATGTCTGTTCTAGCACTATGGTACCTCCAGCTGATGGTCACCATGTCCAGATCCACTGTGGTTATGCCCCTTGAGCCGTGGGCGCCGACGGATCCAAGCGCCATGTACACTAACGCAATGGACCCGCCGAAGCGACTCTGGCTATGGAGCTGGGATTTCCTCCCTGGACCGACGAAGAGCTCCTTCTCGTCCCCGCATGGGACGAGGTCCCAGATGACGGATCCGGAGATCTTGGAATCAAATCTACTGCCTACTCTCTATAGAACGCCGGACATCGCTGTAGAGGATCTTGCGGACAATCTATGAAAGTGGAGTGACTAGGGTTTGGTACGGAATGCTGACAAGGACACATATGGCGTCGGGGTGGGTCAGCGTTGTTAGAGATATATTTGGTATTTAGAGATTGTCCAGGATTAGATATGAATTATTTCCATCTTATATCTACAACGACTACGCTCTCGGCTACCTCGACAACGGCATAAAGGGCTATCACCACGCTTGAGCAACTCGTCGGCTTCCTCTATAGTCCACGCGTCCACGACGCTCCCACTGCAATTGCGGAGGAATGTCAGCCTGCCGGCTGCTATTCTCTCATGTCTGGCCGTTCGCGACGCTCCTGTTGTTCGCAACGCTACCGCTACGACTGCAGGGGATATAAAGATATATTTGGTATTTAGAGATTGTCCACGATTAGATAGGAATTGTTTCTATCTTATCTCTAGGAGGCATCGTGCCCTCCAAGTCTTATACTCAATATATACTCGCACTCGAGGCTCAATAATACATCCATTATATTCCGCCAATTTCTCTCTCTATCCCTTCTAACAAGCATGGGTCAGATCTGACGTGACGAACGTGTCCGAACATCCCTATACCCACCCCCACATATGAGCTAGGTACAAGGGTGTCGGTCAGCCCGAACATATGGGCTAAGTTTACCAGGTCCAGCTGGATGGCAATTTACCGTCCACGCAATGACTGGACTATCCGCCGAGACTGTTATGGGAGGATACGGGTGCTCCAGTTGTTTCTAAGGCCTTGTACAATGGGAGGTGCTTAGGGAGATGCTTAGTAAAATAAACCGAGTTCTTCTTAAGCATCGGTGCTTATTTCTACAGGACAGACGCTTAATTAAGCGTTCACCCTCTACAAATAAGCACTGGTGCTTAGAAAAAAACTGATTTATTTTTTTAAGCACCTACCCCAAGCACCTTTCATTGTACAGGGCCTAAGATGCACGAATAGCCCCGCTATGCCATTGGCATTCATGCTCGGTCTTGGTCGAGAAAATTTATCTAACTTGTGTGTGTCTTCTACCGTGTGCTCACATAGTGTATAATGTTGTTGGGATCGACTATACGTAAGGTACCTGAAAAAACTTCTAGCGTATGTCGCTTTCTCTATCGATGACTATCACCACCTTGCTGCTCTGCCCCCCTCTTGACCTACCTCCCTTCCCTCACCGTGTTGTCCATTGCCCAGGCCATCCCTCTAAGCCCCGTCCCGGTGAACAATTTCGACGACCCCCCCTCCTATCCCGGGTTAAGTTTCGGACTCGCGCCCGCTGGCTATGTGAGGTTCTCTCTACTAATTCACTCAATTCGCCATGGATTCGATTACAAGCTCAGAGGAGGAAGGGGAATTACAGCCAGAGGAGGAAGATGATAAGCTAGCCTATCGGCCGAAGCCGCCGTCCGGTCCAAGCCCAGTCGCTTCTCTAGTCATCTCTCTGTATGTATAGTGATCGCCCGCTTCTTTCCAAGCCCAGGAGCAGCTCGTAACCCGGCCCATGTAATAGGATAGGTCCAGCCCATGTGATAGGATAGGGGAGGATGCTGACAATCCCCCTTCCATAACTTTCGGCTTGCCCTCAAGCCGATTCCATGTCAAACCACCAGGATCCCAAGGCGTCTGTACTGCAATTTGAACTCTAAGAAGCATCTCGCCCGGATCCCAAGGCATTTGCAAAGCTTGGAAAGTTAGCGCACCATGGATCACAGTTGGAAGCAATGTGTTTGGTTGACCCAATGTTGACCGAAGAGTCACTCTTGTAAATACTGAACATTGGGAGTTGTAGGCCTCATCGGTACTCACTGAACAGAGCACTTGAACAATCTTCCATACCATCCAATCAGTAGCACTGGCAGGTAAAATTTTATAGCTGACCATCTCAATAGCAGAGCACTCGACAATGGTTTGCAGATATGTATTGTCAACAACAAGCCAAGCATAGGAGTGCTGATCTTGGACACTAATAGTCATGCTGGGACCATATGTCTTCAGAGGCAAGAGAAGACGAGAAGAGATTATGTGCATAGTTCCAGTTATCTTGGCAAATAACATATCACTTGAGTGATCAACCAGAGACCCATGATATAATTCTTTCACCCATGTACTTGCTAGAATTCCAATGTTTGAGCTTGAGAGTGGATAATTCCAAGAGCTCATATTTGTTGAACATAGGTCAACCATTGGAACAACCAAGAAGAGACCCTTGTCTTGTGTGCTGCCCCTGGAGAGTTTCACGAACTGACGTGTGCTAGGTTGGCTTTGCAATTCATCACCAATAACAACAAGGACCACAAGGAGTGTTGGAATTGGAGTCTGTAACAATTTCTGACGGTTGTAGTGCTTCATGTTGTCAAGAAGGAAAAATGCCCATGTAATCCTGCCTGTACAGCACATGTACCAGGCAACAACATGACTAACCCAATAACTACCAGTTTCAGAGCACTCCCCATTAACTGACCATGCAATTGTCCATTGGTATTTATCAGAACCCGAGAAACTCAGGCATGAGCTAACACTGTCTTGCAAGAATCCATCAATCACCAGCTCAGGACCACGGACTAACTTGTATATTGGGCTTCCATCAGTAGATGTCAAATTGAGTAACGAAGCAATATGATCGTCGATAACTGAGATGAGCACACAGCAGCCTTCAACAACAGAAAAATAAATAGCTCCAAGTGTGAAGCTTACTTCTTGGTTGCAATGCAGACTATCATGCAAATTTTGTGAGAAAGCCACAGCCATTAAGCACAACATCCAAGGGGGCCACTACTTGAGCTCCTCCAGAGCATGAGCACAAGGTTGCACTGGTTTTCCAAATAGTGGATGCGCACACCATGTAGCTTTAGTTGGTAACCATGGAAACCTGAATATGAACTCATCTGGATGGAACACAAAACAAGGCCATCGCTTCACGTCCACCAGTAAAAAGAAGCACTTACGTGATTTCTCAGCCTCCAAAACATACAACAGAAGCACAGTCGAGCAGGAACACCTTGCAAATTTTTCCATATATCGACCATAGGGATGCCTAATTCAGTGATTTTAGTCAAACGAGAAAATTGACCAACCTCGCCAAACCAAGGGAATGGGAGTGAATTAAGCATTTGAATTGGTATCGAACGAAATTCATACTGCCACAATTGTGATTTCAGCAACTCCATCAACGAACCCTACAATTTCATAGCTACAGGAACTCCATCTGTCAGTTGCACGAATGGCCATGGTGGTTTCAATGGCAAGTCAGGAAGCAGTGACATGGTACAGAGTAGCTCATGCATCAAGACCTTCTTGGCAACAATATGCTCAGGAGCTGTAGCAATTTGCTCTGGATATAAGCTCTCAGCGTCAAATTGTGCGTCAGCATCAATGGCTGCATGAACATGATTTATATCCTTGCAATTGTTGCTCTGCTCGAACAGGGGAGATCCACTCATGTCCAGTAATCTGCACTTATTCTGCTGCTCATACACTTGCAGATTAAATGCCGACACATTAGGAGAGAAAGAGGGCGGCCATATTTTCTTCTCATCCCATGGCAATGGCGGAAAACAAACTAATGTGGCAGCAAGTTCAGTCATCTTCTGAACAAAATTTCTACCATCCTCGTAGACATACTGTCGCTCAGTCATTATTGTATCAATGGTGTTCAATGCAACAGGAGGGAGTAAGACCAGGCGCGAGTAGATACCGATAGTCAAGCACTTGGTAGGCAGCATCATGTGAAGTCCGCGGTCAACAAAGAACCACAGTGACTGGGATGTACGGCTCTCTATCGGTGCTGAAATGGTCAAAGACTTGGCCTCCATGTCGTAGGCGCCGTCAGTGTCGAGGGTGTTCTTATGCACGGAGACGGTGGAGAAGGTCGATGGCGACACTGGAACTTGCACCGCGAGCTCCGGATTGAACAATGGTGTTGCTGTTGACAGCAGTCTTGTTGCAGTCGTAGTGTAGTGTCCAAATCATTGCTCAAGCAATTGGTCGAGCATGTAGCAGGCAGCTTTGAGACTTGCTCAAGGACATGTAGCAGTTGGGTGGTCGTCCTCCGAGTAGGTGTTGGAGCAGTATGGGACATGCCCTCCGAAGCCACTGACACCTCTAGAACGCCAGTGTTGCTGGTGTTGAAACCCTGGCAATTCGTCGAGCAGATGGTGGGCGTCTTCATGGAGTGGCTGGTGGCCATGGCATCGTGGGTGATGTCAACTGCTGCAGGGGCAATGCTGAGCACTGAGGTTGATGTAGAGACCAACGACGCCACTGTGGGTAAGGGTGTGGTCGTCGCCGCACGCACGGAGGTCGCGACCCAACTGGTGCTGCTCGTTGTTGAGGAAGCCGTCACGGCGGACTTGAGCGTGTCGTCCAGCACGGAGATCGGGCCCGGGTCTGCGATGACGCGCGGAGGTGTCACAGCAGCCGCAGATGGCGTGGTAGAACGGATGGTGGAGACGGTGCCGCGCGGGACAGGCGGAAACGCGGCCGACCTCGTCGTTGATGAAGCCGACGCCGCTGCAGTAGGGGCGCGCGTGGATGTCGCGGTGAGCACAAGGGTTGCGTCCCAATTGGTGGTCGAGGTGGTGTGATGCAGAGACGTTGCAGAGACGTTGCAGAGCTCGTCGCCGATGAAACAGAGGCCGCCGCTGCAGGGGCGCACCTACGGCCGTCGTCCCTACGCACCTTCCAGCGAAGGTCGTCGATAGTCCGGTCCAGCTTGGTGTGGAGGCCGCCGAACGCCATCTCGACCGCCTTCTCTAGCCTCGCCTTGGAGGCGGCGAAGCTTCGGTCCAGATCATGAGCTAGCTGGGCCTTCAGAACCTCATACATCGCCAAACCGTCCGGCGAGAGGGTCGCCAGGAGCTCCGCGCGCCGTTGTGAGTCCATGGACTTGATTGGGGAAAAGTTTTTGGTGGATTTTTGGTGGAGAATCGAACGGCTCTGATGCCAGTTGTGAGGTTCTCTCTACTAATTCACTCAATTCGCCATGGATTCGATTACAAGCTCAAAGGAGGAAGGGGAATTACAGCCAGAGGAGGAAGATGATAAGCTAGCCTATCGGCCGAAGCCGCCGTCCGGTCCAAGCCCAGTCGCTTCTCTAGTCATCTCTCTGTATGTATAGTGATCGCCCGCTTCTTTCCAAGCCCAGGAGCAGCTCGTAACCCGGCCCATGTAATAGGATAGGTCCAGCCCATGTGATAGGATAGGGGAGGATGCTGACAATCCCCCTTCCATAACTTTCGGCTTGCCCTCAAGCCGATTCCATGTCAAACCACCAGGATCCCAAGGCGTCTGTACTGCAATTTGAACTCTAAGAAGCATCTCGCCCGGATCCCAATGCGTTTGCAAAGCTTGGAAAGTTAGCGCACCATGGATCACAGTTGGAAGCAATGTGTTTGGTTGACCCAATGTTGACCGAAGAGTCACTCTTGTAAATACTGAACATTGGGAGTTGTAGGCCTCATCGGTACTCACTGAACAGAGCACTTGAACAATCTTCCATACCATCCAGTCAGTAGCACTGGCAGGTAAAATTTTATAGCTGACCATCTCAATAGCAGAGCACTCGACAATGGTTTGCAGATATGTATTGTCAACAACAAGCCAAGCATAGGAGTGCTGATCTTGGACACTAATAGTCATGCTGGGACCATATGTCTTCAGAGGCAAGAGAAGACGAGAAGAGATTATGTGCATAGTTCTAGTTATCTTGGCAAATAACATATCACTTGAGTGATCAACCAGACACCCATGATATAATTCTTTCACCCATGTACTTTCTAGAATTCCAATGTTGAGCTTGATAGTGGATAATTCCAAGAGCTCATATTTGTTGAACATAGGTCAACCATTGGAACAACCAAGAAGAGACCCTTTTCTTGTGTGCTGCCCCTGGAGAGTTTCACGAACTGACGTGTGCTAGGTTGGCTTTGCAATTCATCACCAATAACAACAAGGACCATAGGGAGTGTTAGAATTGGAGTCTGTAACAATTTCTGACGGTTGTAGTGCTAAATGCCCATGTAATCCTGCCTGTACAGCACATGTACCAGGCAACAACATGACTAACCCAATAACTACCAGTTTCAGAGCACTCCCCATTAACTGACCATGCAATTGTCCATTGATATTTATCAGAACCCGAGAAACTCAGGCATGAGCTAACACTGTCTTGCAAGAATCCATCAATCACCAGCTCAGGACCACGGACTAACTTGTATATTGGGCTTCCATCAGTAGATGTCAAATTGAGTAACGAAGCAATATGATCGTCGATAACTGAGATGAGCACACAGCAGCCTTCAACAACAGAAAAATAAATAGCTCCAAGTGTGAAGCTTACTTCTTGGTTGCAATGCAGACTATCATGCAAATTTTGTGAGAAAGCCACAGCCATTAAGCACAACATCCAAGGGGGCCACTGCTTGAGCTCCTCCAGAGCATGAGCACAAGGTTGCACTGATTTTCCAAATAGTGGATGCGCACACCATGTAGCTTTAGTTGGTAACCATGGAAACCTGAATATGAACTCATCTGGATGGAACACAAAACAAGGCCATCGCTTCAGGTCCACCAGTAAAAAGAAGCACTTACGTGATTTCTCAGCCTCCGGAACATACAACAGAAGCATAGTCGAGCAGGAACACCTTGCAAATTTTTCCATATATCGACCATAGGGATGCCTAATTCAGTGATTTTAGTCAAACGAGAAAATTGACCAACCTCGCCAAACCAAGGGAATGGGAGTGAATTAAGCATTTGAATTGGTATCCAACGAAATTCATACTGCCACAATTGTGATTTCAGCAACTCCATCAACGAACCCTACAATTTCACAGCTCCAGGAACTCCATCTGTCAGTTGCACAAATGGCCATGGTGGTTTCAATGGCAAGTCAGCAAGCAGTGACATGGTACAGAGTAGCTCGTGCATCAAGACCTTCTTGGCAACAATATGCTCAGGAGCTGTAGCAATTTGCTCTGGATATAAGCTCTCAGCGTCAAATTGTGCGTCAGCATCAATGGCTGCATGAACATGATTTATATCCTTGCAATTGTTGCTCTGCTCGAACAGGGGAGATCCACTCATGTCCAGTAATCTGCACTTATTCTGCTGCTCATACACTTGCAGATTAAATGCCGACACATTAGGAGAGAAAGAGGGCGGCCATATTTGCTTCTCAACCCATGGCAATGGCGGAAAACAAACTAATGTGGCAGCAAGTTCAGTCATCTTCTGAACAAAATTTCTACCATCCTCGTAGACATACTGTCGCTCAGTCATTATTGTATCAATGGTATTCAATGCAACAGGAGGGAGTAAGACCAGGCGCGAGTAGATACCGATAGTCAAGCACTTGGTAGGCAGCATCATGTGAAGTCCGCGGTCAACAAAGAACCACAGTGACTGGGATGTCCGGCTCTCTATCGGTGCTGAAATGGTCAAAGACTTGGCCTCCATGTCATAGGCGCCGTCAGTGTCGAGGGTGTTCTTGTGCACGGAGACGGTGGAGAAGGTCGATGGCGACACTGGAACTTGCACCGTGAGCTCCGGATTGAACGATGGTGTTGCTGTTGACAGCAGTCTTGTTGCAGTCCGTAGTGTAGTGTCCAAATCATTGCTCAAGCAATTGGTCGAGCATGTAGCAGGCAGCTTTGAGACTTGCTCAAGGACATGTAGCAGTTGGGTGGTCGTCCTCCGAGTAGGTGTTGGAGCAGTATGGGACATGCCCTCCGAAGCCACTGACACCTCTAGAACGCCAGTGTTGCTGGTGTTGAAACCCTGGCAATTCGTCGAGCAGATGGTGGGCGTCTTCATGGAGTGGCTGGTGGCCATGGCATCGTGGGTGATGTCGACTGCTGCAGGGGCAATGCTGAGCACTGAGGTTGATGTAGAGACCAACGACGCCACTGTGGGTAAGGGTGTGGTCATCGCCGTACGCACGGAGGTCGCGACCCAACTGGTGCTGCTCGCTGTTGAGGAAGCCGTCGCGGCGGACTTGAGCGTGTCGTCCAGCACGGAGATCGAGGCCAGATCTGCGATGACGCGTGGAGGTGTCACAGCAGCCGCAGATGGCGTGGTAGAACGGATGGTGGAGACGGTGCCGCGCGGGACAGGCGGAAACGCGGCCGACCTCGTCGTTGATGAAGCCGACGCCGCTGCAGTAGGGGCGCGCGTGGATGTCGCGGTGAGCACAAGGGTTGCGTCCCAATTGGTGGTCGAGGTGGTGCGATGCAGAGACGTTGCAGAGACGTTGTAGAGCTCGTCGCCGATGAAACAGAGGCCGCCGCTGCAGGGGCGCACCTACGGCCGTCGTCCCTACGCACCTTCCAGCGAAGCTCGTCGATAGTCCGGTCCAGCTTGGTGTGGAGGTCGCCGAACGCCGTCTCGACCGCCTTCTCTAGCCTCGCCTTGGAGGCGGCGAAGCTTCGGTCCAGATCACGAGCTAGCTGGGCCTTCAGAACCTCATACGTCGCCAAACCCTCCGGCGAGAGGGTCGCCAGGAGCTCCGCGCGCCGTTGTGAGTCCATGGACTTGATTGGGGAAAAGTTTTTGGTGGATTTTTGGTGGAGAATCGAACGGCTCTGATGCCAGTTGTGAGGTTCTCTCTACTAATTCACTCAATTCGCCATGGATTCGATTACAAGCTCAGAGGAGAAAGGGGAATTACAGCCAGAGGAGGAAGATGATAAGCTAGCCTATCGGCCGAAGCCGCCGTCCGGTCCAAGCCCAGTCGCTTCTCTAGTCATCTCTCTGTATGTATAGTGATCGCCCGCTTCTTTCCAAGCCCAGGAGCAGCTCGTAACCCGGCCCATGTAATAGGATAGGTCCAGCCTATGTGATAGGATAGGGGAGGATGCTGACAGGCTATCACCAGATCCCGCTCGTACACAGCTCTGCCTCGCCGTGGCCGGAGCTCCTCACACTGACCCCGTCTTCGGCCTCGCGTTGCACTTTGTAAAATGTGACTACGCAACAAAACAATCCAGACACATGATCTTAAGCAGAAACCAATGATGTTTCACTCAGCTCAGCTGCAATGATGGAAATGGATGCGACGACAGACCACCGGGGTCGTCACGCATGAGCCAAAATCGTTGTTTCGACCTTTTTTGCTAACTTTATCACGATCTGAACCCTCTTAGATTTTTTAGCGTGACCTGATTCTTTTGATAACACCAAGACCCATGCTATTTGTGCCTCACATAGATACGCCAAGGTAGCCAGCATTTCTACTTTGAATAGATAAGTGACCGCAGGCAGGTGAAAATGTCACAAGCTCTGGCGTTTTCTCGGGCAAAAACGCCAGGGCCTTTGGCATTTCCAGTAACGCGGCCCATTTCAGTGTTGCTGCCAGGCCAAAAACTTCAAAAGTCTCCTGGGTTGCATGGGTTGCAGAAACGCCATGGTTTTTAGCATTTTTAAAAAGGGTCAAATCATATTAAAGTGTTCAGCCAGGTTCATTATGTGCTAAAGTTACGGAAAAAGGTCGAAACAGTGATTCTGGCCTCAGGCATGTGCCCCCGGATAGAAAAACAGAAGAGCTTGAACCCAAGTCAAGTCTGCTCCATCCAGTAGTACGTGCATGACTCGCTGTGTTGACCCTTAGTCGCGCTTGACCCCAAGTCCAGTCTCGTCCATCCAGTACATGTACCGTTCCTCGTACCAGCCATGCATCGTGCTTCCCGCTTGGAAATTATGGCAATGTGCACGCCAACCGAACCAAGAAAACAGTCATGCACATTTCTATGTGCAAGCCATTGAAGACTCGATCATGCACATCATTTACAAACGTTAGTGGACGCGTCCAGACGCGTAGTGACCGTTCAGCACTCATTTTTGATCTGTTACAATCATATACCTCAAATGCCACTCGTCAAATTCATACTACATCATACAACACACAAAAGCTACGTAAATACATGCTATGTCGATAAACCTAGCATACTCGTCGTTCGAGATGTAGATGACGTCCGTGCCGGTAGTGCCGGACGGACCTGCCACCAGGCGGATGGCTGCCTCCAGCCGCGGCTCCGGCTCCCCGTCAGACTCCATGTCCACGAAGATTACGTCTAGTGACGGATCCAGGACCCAGGCCGGGGGGGTGCCTGGGCCTGGGGCGTGAGCATGAATTGTTTTGTTGACTGCAGCATATTGTTACTGTAGCAGCACTGTAGTTTCACTGTAGCAGTCTAGGGCCCTGGGCTTGGCCAAATCCTATGTCCGCCCCTGATTACGTCCACCTCCGCCCGTCGGTTGCAGATGTAGCGGTGGTTTCCCCCACATCCGCCTCCGAGCGGATGGAGTCTAGGATAGTCTGCTGCTCTGCCTCCTCCTCCGCTTGGGTGACCTCAAAGTCGCCCAGCGCGCCGGCCATGACGAATCCGGCTTGGGAAACCAGAAGCACCGGCTCCGCCTCGCCATTTTCCTCCTCCTCTATCGTCCAGCGCCTTCTCCTCCTCATGCTCCTGAGAATCCGGAGGCGGGCTGAATGCAAACCAAGCGGCGCACCATGCACGGATCTGCGCTAGGAGTTGCAGTAGGCGCTCCGGAGTGAGCATAGCGTAGGTCGTTATCCGTTGTTGGGCCATAGCTACGAACAGAGAGCTGCGAGCGGATGGATGGGTGGCAACACGGAGGAGAGGGAAATGGGATGCAGATAGGGTTGAGGTCGTCGTCTGTCTTAAATCGGCGGATTTGGCCCCTCGGGCAGCGCACCGAAGTGACATCCTCACTAGACCATTGGGTTTTGATGGGTATATGCGTGGGTCCCGCACATCAATCCGATGTCGCGGGCGCACTCGAGCGCATTCGGGCCTCCCATATCCGCACCAGATTTGGACTGAATATAAGGGGTGTCGGTCCGTCCGAACGTATAGGGCCAATCTGAGAAGCCGTCTGGGTCAGAATTTTGTGATCGGTCAGTGACCGAGCCGTCCATCTGGACATATGACAGTATGAGGGGAAGCCTGACTGTACATGCTCTTATAGTTTACATCTCCAAAAGAGCTTCCCAATCTCATCACAGAGGATGCATATATAAAACTGGCGGCTAACTTTTCTATTCTCTAAGAAAATGGACCAACAGTCCAACACTGTCCTAGCATAGAAAGGATAATATCTCATCTTCAACCACACATCATGACTACACATGCTGGATTTTTTTATCTTTGTTAATTTTCTTTTGATGACTTGTCATAGCTAAGTTGACTCTTTAAAACATCCGTGTGCTTTCATCGTTCTTCAACCAAGGTTCCAAATTCCCCTAAAAAAAAGAACCAAGGTTCCAAACACGATTCTGGCAGGAGTAAGATAGGTTCCAAACAGCAGCAGGTCGCTAGGCTTCATGCTTCTTGTTTTTTTGAGAAGATATCTCTATAATTATGGGAGGGTGATCCACATTTTGTAGGTGGGATATGCATCATGTATGTGTCTTATCTGTCAATGGTCTTAGCAGTCAACAGTCCTTTTGGTCAACAGTCAAGGTTCTCAATGGTCACAGTTTACTTTCTGAAGTCCCAAACAGTAAAAGTGAACGATTATCAATGGGTCGCGGCCCGCTATGGCGCGCGTGAGCGCCAACACCTTCGCGGCGCTGTTTAGGACGGGGGGCACTATTTGACGGATATTTTGTTAAACTAGCAAAATGGCCTGTGCGTTGCAACGGAAAAAAAATATACCATAATCTCCAATGCTCATGACCACATTTTACTACATCACCGTGATACACTATTACTCTCATTTTCATGAAATCATGAACAATTTTTCAAAATCATGAACATTTTTTTAAACTCGTGAACATATCTGAAATCATAAAAAAATAAAATTCGTGAAGATTTATACAAATTTTGGAACATTTCGAAAATCATGAACATTTATACAGATTTTTGAACATTTTCTAAAATCATGAACATTTTTTGAATTCATGACTATTTTAGTACTATCTTCAAACATTTTCTTTAAAATTGTGAACATTTCTTAAAACATTTTCCTTGAATAGGCAAACACTTATAGAATTGACACACATTTTTTAGACATTAGTGGAACAATTTTTGAAATACATGAACATTTTTCTATTTAATGAGGATTTTTTTGAAATGCATGATCATTGTCTGAATCAGCAAACATTTTATGAATCAATGAACTATTTTGTAAGTCACGAAAAGTTTTTGAATTTTTAGAATATTTTTCAATTCATGAACATTTTTTCAGTTGCCGATTTTTTTTCAATTTCATTTGAATATTTTAATACATTAACTTTTAATAAATAGCGAACATTTTCTGAATCCACAAATATTTATGAACTATTGAACATTTTATGGCCTGGGCACGAGTTCAACCTAGGGGTGACCTAGGCAATGTTGCCGTTTCCCTTAAATTTGTTTTGACCGATCTTCGGAAGTGGAGTAAAGAAAACTTTGGGCATATTGAGAAGCAAATTGCATCCCTGAGGCAGGAGCTGGAAACTTCGCAAATTAATAGTAATGATCGTCTGCTGATCCGACAGAAGATGGAGGAGCTAGATGAATTATTGTATCCTGAGGAAATGATGTGGCTCCAGCGTAGTCGTATTGCCTGGTTTAAAGAAGGGGACCGCAATACCCATTTTTTTCACCGTCAGGCAGTATGGCGAGCACGGAGGAATAATATAAGGCGGCTACAGAAAGTTGATGGCTCTTGGTGTTCAGTGCCAACAGAGATGGAACGCATGGCGGCATCCTATTTTCAGGAGGTCTATACAAAAGACCCTACTCTCTATCCTGATATACTATTAGATCGGATCATGCCCAAGGTTACTGACGCAATGAACGGGAGTCTTTTGGCTCCCTTTTCAGATATTAAGATTTCAGATGCACTCTTTCAAATTGGACCCTTGAAGGCACCTGGTCCGGACGGTTTTCCGGACCTGTTTTATCAAAGGAACTGGGGTTGTTTGCAAGAAGAAATCATAAAAGCGGTGCGACAGTTCTTTGAGACAGGGCATATGCCAAGTGGGGTAGATGATACTTCCATCGTGCTAATACCTAAGGTTCAACACCCCTCTTCGTTGAAAGATTTCCGTCATATTTCTTTATGCAATGTGATCTACAAGATAGCTTCTAAATGCATGGTAAATCGCCTTCGACCACTCCTTACGGAACTAATTTCTGAAAATCAAAGTGCTTTCATCCCGGGTAGACTCATCTCGGATAATTCCATTATTGCCTTTGAATGTATCCATCACATCCAAAGGCCTATGATCGTGTGGACTGGCTTTTCTAGAATGTGCCTTGTTGAAGTGGGGCTTTGCCCCTCGGTGGGTCTCTCAGGTTATGGAGTGTGTACGTTCAGTAAAGTTCTCGGTGAAGTTTAATGGCAGATCTTTGGAGCAATTCTCACCATCCCGCGGCCCGTGTCAAGGTAAACCATTACCACCTTTTCTTTTTCTCTTTGTTGTTGTCGCTTTCTCTGCTCTGTTACATGATGCCGTACAAGAGAGAGGCCTTGAGGCCCTCAAAATATGTAGGAGGGCACCGGAAATATCACACTTGGTGTTTGTGGATGATTCCCTTTTATTCTTTCGTGCAACCACGGATCAAGCGGAGATTGTCAAGGATGTTCTGAACACTTATGCTTCAGCGACGAGTCAACTTATTAATCCTTCAAAGTGCTCCATCTTGTTTGCAGACAGTTGTCCTAATCCAGTGGTTGATGAGGTGAAACATATTTTAGGCGTCACGCAACAAGAATTTGAACCTAAGTATCTGGGGCTCCCTGTTCCAGATGGTCCGATGCACAAGGTCCGCTTTGAGTCCCTGCAATCCAGATTAAGTAAGAAGCTAGTGGGCTGGAGCGAAAGGTATTCTTCGCAAGCTAGTAAGGAGGTGATGATCAAGTCCGTCGCACAAGCCATCCTAGTGTATGTAATGAGTATCTTTAAACTACCGTTCTCTGTTTGTGATGACTTGACAAAGATGATGAGACAATATTAGTGGGGTGTGGAAAATGGTAGGAGGAAGATGGTGTGGGTTGCATGGGACAAATTAACTCTGCCCAAGACAAAATGAGGGCTTGGTTTCCATGACATGCGAGCGTATAATCAGGTACTGCTTGCCAAACAAGCTTGGCGTCTCTTGATGGCACCGGAGTCGTTGTGTGCAAGGCTTCTTCGGGCCAAATATTATCCTGCTGGTCTTTTACTGGACGGTTTTCCCAAGCAATTCCTCGGCGGTATGGAAAGGAATTGAGTATAGACTCGAGCTGGTAAAGGAAGGAATGTTATGGCGTGTCGGAAATGGTGCAAACATTCGTGTTTGGAGGGACCCTTGGATTCCAATAGGTCCACCATATACGCCCATTCTGCCAAAGCGGAACTGCCGGCTCAACAGAGTTAAGGATTTTCTAGATGATCATGGTAACTAGAAGCTGGAACTACTACAACGATACTTCTGTCAAGCGGATGAAGATTCGATCCTGATGATCAGGATGTCTTCACGGCAGCAGGAGGATTTTTTATCATGGCCATGGGATAAATCTGGTAATCTAACTGTAAAAAGTGCTTACCATGTTGCCATGTTCAAACAGAGCGAACAATTTTGTCCAGGATCATCGAGTTCGTCTACATATGGTGACAGAACACTTTGGAAACTCGTTTGGAATGCTACAGTGCCACCAAAGATGAAAAACTTTGCTTGGCAGGTGTATTCGGGTGCTCTCCCCACGAATGCAGAAAAAAAGGCATCTGGGTTCAAATGGGTATTGTGGGGTGTGTGATCGAGAGCGGGAATTTTCATTTCACGCGTTGGTAGTATGTCCTAATGCCGCCAACATATGGGATGCAATGCAACATCACTGGCCTTTGCCAAACCGATTGGAAATAAAGCACACTGGCGACGAGTGGTTGCTCCATCTACTCGCAGACTCACAAGAGCACATCAGAAGCAGAATCATCATGGTGTTTTGGAGAACATGGCACCTACGTAATGAACTTACACATGGTAAGTCAACCCCACCGCTAGAAGTATCATGTTCGTTCCTTCTCACCTACTACAACACTTTCAACCAGATTTCCTTGGGAATTGATGAAACTAGATGATACCCTGCACGTTGCTGCGGAAGTACGAGTAAGCCTTTTGATTTGGATATAGGGGGAATTTATCAAACATGAATATATAAGCATGATCCAGATAAAAAAACAAGTTTTCAATCAAGATAATCTTTGGTCACTCCCCGCCAAATAAAAAAGTTAGTCATGTGATATATGAAACCAAACTCAAAAAACAGTTTCTACCGTAAGAGCAACAATTCTTAATGTGCGACGAAATAATATGTTGTTCTGACCTTTCATCATATATAACTTACAGTACAAAATAAATTATTTTATGCTCAAATATGTTGTTCTGACCTTATATTATAAAATAAATAATATGTTGTTCTGATCTTCCAGCATATATAACTTACAGTATAAAATATATTAAAATTGTTTTTACCTTTGTAAAATAAAAAAAGGTTGCGAAAATTCAGTATATTTGAGAACAAAGTTTCCTGAATAATCCACATATGCAGCTTCAACATGGGAGAGTGTGTCAGAGTTGCACTGGCGACATCTACTTTGCATCCACTTTGGATGCTCATCGAGAAAGGTGATAATACTATGATTGCGTACTTGTATACTGCCTTTTGTGGGTCAAATACCAGGAAACATATATAATATCTAAGACGCCGATATTCACCACACGTGTGATATAATAGGCATTTGCCCACACATCATGTGTGGCGAGAGTAGGGGGCAATCCACACGGCCTGTGTGTGGACAAACAGTAGAATTGCCCACACGTGTGGGCACAACTACTTCGTGCCATACGCCCAACAAGTACTACTCATCCTCACCCGCGCGTGTGGCACAAAACAAATGTGTTCACACATCCTGACGCAGCTATATTAGGTACCCGCGGGATGACGATTTAGTTGCTATCCGAGATGACAAATGTAGTTATCCGGGATGGCAAATATGTTTGTAAAAGCATGACAACTCTCTCTGTTTTGGTTAACTACTAGCAAGATGCCCGTGCATTGCACGGAACATCAAGATGCATTTTTTATAAAACACCTGTCGTGATTGACCCATGCGGGAGTAATCCCATGTGTAAAAACTAATCATATCTCGAGAAAGAGGAAAGATAAGGTAAGGAGGAGTGGGGCGTGGTGATTGGTGGTCGGACTGAGCGGAGGCATGGGGATGGAAGACGCTGGCAGCGGCCACCATGACAGATTGTTCCAGAGGCTTCCTTTTTTTAATTGCTCAACAATGAGGTTGTGGGAGATCAGGATGAACGAGGGAAGGCCTTATCTGCAAATGTGGAGAGAGGTGCGGGTATCTTTTTGCAAAATTGTCATAGTTTGCTTTCTGTCCGTCAGATATAGATCGGACGATATATATTGCAAGATGGCAGGCACACCATCATCATCAACTCGGTTTTTTATAAGAGTAGAGATAGTTGCCATGCCTAATTTATGGTAGTTGCCACGTGTAATCAAACCATAGTTGTCGTGTGTGATTAACTACTTGCCACATATGGTCAAACAATAATTGCCATGTGTGTTTACCTAGTTACCACGTGTGGTTAATCACAATTGTCATGTATGTTTATCTGATTGCCACGTACGCGCAACTGCAGTTGCCGTCTAGCAAACGAATCATAGTTGCCATGTCTGTTTGCCTAGATGCCATGTACGTGCAACTGCAGTTGCCGTCTAGCAAACGATCATAGTTGTCATATGTGTTTGCCTAGTTGCCATGTACGTGCAACTACAGTTGCCATGTATGTACGACTGCAGTTGTCATGTACGTGCAAAAGCAGTTCGCCCACACGCGGTGGACTAGGTGGTGGCTGTGTGGGAAGAAACTAGTTCGCCCATGCAGCGCAGCTGGCAACCGTGTGTTGTGGGGCGTATGGGCGACCTCTTCAACGCCCACACATCAGCCTTGTCCTACGTGGCACGCGAAAACTGCCTCGGTGTGTTAAGATTCGTGCAAACTTAACTGGATGGTGATTCAGACGTGTGAGCGAGTTGCAATGTTGTCACACGTGTGAGCGTTAGTGTTTTCGAACATCTAATTTCAATGAACTCAGTTTCAGAGATCATAAATATTTGATTGCTAGCTGCACCACCTCATGGGCCTGCATAAAATTCAGTTTGAGGTAAAACATAAGAGTTTTTAGTTTCAGTTGCAGGCACATAGTCGAAGAATAAGAAAGATACATGATAAGATTAGTAATAGATATAAGATAATACGGTGGAAGTAAAACAAAAATTACATTATGTTCAAGATGAATGGGCGTCTGTGCAGATTACCTGACGGCGTCCATATGGGGCCCTAGTTGTTCGAGACAAATCGGTGTTTGTGGATGCACTTGACGAATATACATACGGGTGGCCTCACATGAGGCGCCCGAAGATGAGGATGGATCATGACTGCCGGGACTGGGGGTAGGGGGACTGCTGCGGCTGGTGAAGATGAACACGGTGTATATGCTTCACCATCAATCAACAGATTCACCCGTGTGAGATGGCCATGGATCGTATGTGTGCCCACCTGGACCCGGCAGAGAATGGAAGCCTTGCCAGCGATGGATGGCATGCCAATAGGCAGACTTGTGACTGGAGCAGATTGGGACAGTCGTGGGAATGTAGAAAGAAGCACTGGCCATTATTGTCTATTTTAAGGGTTAGTGGCAGAGTGGGGAAATGAATTGGAAGGGAACGGAGGAAACACATTTGAGTGGGCTTTTAATCAGTTTCAGGAAGGGGAATCAGTGGTGATGTGATGCGTCGCACAATAGGGCACTAAATCTGAGGCCCGGTAAACAATTCGAGTACTTATTGTTCGTAGTGACGTGGGTTGCCATTTGCGAGAGCGCTCAATCGAGGGAGGTTGTGGTAGGTCCGGTCTGTGAGCCAGTAACAAAATACATGACATGGCATTAGAGTGGCTGATGTGGAAGGGCTGCTGATGTGGATAGCTTCATGCAAAGAGAAATAGAATTGTGTGGATGAACTATTTAGGTATTATAGATTATTAAGGGTAAATCTCCGATGCACGTTGAGATACATGCTGAGGCACCGAAGCGACAGGTAACTGTCCTACGGGGACCCTGACCAAATCCGCAGTCTGGCGTTGTGGCATTGTCAGTGAATGGATCAAGGATAGCTCAGCGGGTTCAGGTATTATCTTAAGAGATAATAAAGAAGGTGTGATATTTGCTGCCTACCGCAAGTTATTCCACTGCAATGAAGCGGTAGAAGCTAAACTACAGGCATTTCGGGAAGGGCTAAAATTGGCGATCGAGCATTTGAGCACCACGATTATGGTGCAGTTAGATTGTGCTACTGCTCTCAAAGCACTCTCTGATGCTTCTTTGGATAGATCATCTTACGACCACTTGATTCAGGAGATTAAGTTTTATCTGAATGATAGGGTTTTTATTCCTATAAAAATTACTCGAGAACAGAATAAGGTTTAGCAAAATTTGGGCGGCATGGGGATAGCACAACATATTGGCTAGGGCATCCACCGCCGTGTATCAATGCTTTAGTTGCTGAGGATTGTAACTCTATCACATAGGAATAAAGCCCTATGATTCTTCAAAAAAAGAACATTTTATGTCAAAATTCTTGTTTTTTTATTTTTCAGAACTTTATTTAGTCCCAAATTATTTAAAGTAGAAAAAAGGAAGATAAAAAGGAAAATGAAAAATAAAAAACGAAATTAAAAAAAAACAGATCTCCTGGACATGGCCCGGTCCAAACAGGCGCGCTGTGTCTTCTTCCGATGTGCAGAGCGCAGTATAGAACGTTCCTACTGCATGGGCCGGTCCAGGCAGAGATTCTCCTGCGTAAAACATTTTTTTATCACTCATAGGTGGTATCAGTAGGTAATATTTTTTGCAACTTCATGGCCAATTTCAATGACATACCGCCAGGAGCAATAGCCCCTTTATTATTTTCTTAAATAGTCGGTGGAACGCACGTAGGGAGCCCCAAGCTGGACTAGCCCATGTAGCTAGTCTGACCCAGCACCTGTAGAGGGTTGTGTAGCGTACCGACTGAGCTTTTTCATTCGATTTCCAGAAAAATGTGAAAAAATACTTTGCAAAATTGAATATGATTTCAGAACGTTTATTAAGAAACACGAACACAAACATTCTTTCAAAAATGCAAACATTTTTAGGGAAACATGAAATATTAAAATAAATTATTTTTTGTGAAACAACGAATATTCTTAAATGTTTGGAATCTTTTTTACAGGGTGATTTTTTTATTCTTTTTATTTTCTAAAATAGGTATATTTTGTGAAATTTAAATTTATTAACAAATATAAAAATGGATTTGTTTTTGAAATACTGATTTTTTTTTCTGAAAACACAAATATTTCTCTAATCCACAAATCATTTTTGCATTCTGTATAATTTTCTAGAGCGAGATATTTTTTTATACTGAACAATATTCGGAGCAATTTTTGAGAATCTGAATATTAAAAAATATGTACTTTTATTTTTAAAATTTGCAAACATTCTAAAAATTTGTGCCGGTTTTTGGAAATCATGATCTTTTGTGATTTCCAATTTTTCATTTTCACTTTTTTACAAATCGTGTTCATTTTCAATTTTTGGATTTTTTTAGTTTGTAGTCTTTTTTAACAACGGTGTTCACGGTCCATGGTCGTAGCAGTCATCAGTCTTTTGCAATCAGCGGTCAATGTGCTCAATCTATCTATCTATCTATCTATCTATCTATCTATACCTATACTAATTGCTGACTCCCTAAAAATTCTCACGTTAATTAGTAATTAGGGGCCGTTAATCTGGTGGGGCCAAATTATTACGGCGTAGATCAATCCTATCAGTTTCCACCTTAATAAAAAAAATAAACATGCGTTCTGCTCCTCTCTCCTAAACTCTCACGACTCCCATCTCCAAATATCTCACAATCTCTCACGACTCCCCTCTCCAAATATCTCCTCTAGGTTAGCAAAATAAAGAAAACACTTCCAATATCTCCCCTGACGTCCCAATATCTCTCCTGACGTCCCATGTATGCGGCCACGCCATGGCCGCCCAAGCCTTCGATCGATCAAGTCAGGCTTTGCTTCTCACGCCCATGTACGTCACCGCCATGGCTGCCCCAAGCCTTCTATCTCAATCAGCCAATCAAAATACATGTACAACACGACAGGCGGCGAATCTCTGCCTCTTCTGCTTCCAAAGCAAATCTTGTGGACTGTGGTAGGAAACTGTCGCTCCCTTCTATCATTGAAAATAATTCCATTACCATCGTCTCTCTGTTCTCCCATACAAAAAGGTCCATTGTTTGATGCAAGAAGATTGGGTCATGGATCAGCACTAGTAAAAAACAGGGCTTTGGTCCAGGCCGGGTCAGCCCATTAGTCCCGGTTCAGTCCAGAACCAGGACCAATGTGGGCATTGGTCCCGGTTCGTGAGCCCAGGGGGCCGGCCGGGCCACGTGGGCCATTGGTCCCGGTTCATTTGGACCTTTTGGTCCCGGCTGGTGAGATGAACCGGGACCAATGGGCCTCGCTCCTGGCCCACCACCATTGGTCCCGGTTGGTGGCTTGAACCGGGACCAAAGGCTCCCCTTTAGTCCCGGCTCATGTCACCAACCGGGACCAATGAGGTGCCTATATATACCCCTCGCTCGCGAGCAGAGCACCCTAGTGCTCTGTTTTTCTCTGGCCGAGGGGGAGAGGGCTTGGTGGTGCTCTAGCTCACCTCCTATGCACACAAGGTGTTCGATGGAATGCCCGAGCCACACTACTTAAGCTTTCTCCTCTCCAAGCTCGACCTCCAAGCTCCATTTTCCATAATATTTGTCTAGGTTTAGCGGTCCGTCACGCCCCGTCCCCGTCTTCACCGCCGTCGATCACCCGCGCCGAGCTCATCGCCGGCACCACCGTGGTGAGCCTCTTGTTCTTATCTTCTTTCTGAAAGGAAAAATATTCTTACTTGTATGTTTACATAGATACTTGTATTATTTTCTTACTTTTATTATTGCATCTTATATAGTGCGATGGTTTTGGTATCCGCCCCCGTCGGCCCTCGTCCTGTCTATGATTCGGATGTGGTATATATATTATCTTTATAACTATTGGTTCATTTATTGTTTATGAAAATTATGCCGACCAACGTGACATAGATTTTATTTATGTAGGATGTATGTGAATCGGAAATGCCAACCGACCCTATTGTCGAGAGGTTAAATTTAGTTGAAGAAGAAAACAATTTGTTGAAGGAAAGAATAAAAAAATTGAGGAGGAGAAGATGATATTGGAGTTGCATGTTGCGGATGTCGTCGATGATCACAAGATCAAGATGGATGCAATGCGCTTGAAGATTAGAAAGATTAGAAAATATGCCATTCATACCAAGGCTTGGTATCATTATGCCGTTGGATCAATTGTTACCTTGGTTGCGATTATGATCGCATTTGTTTTCGCATTGAAATGTTTTACATAGTTTCAATGTATGGTTTAATTAATTAGATGCTCTGGAGAGCTATATGTTGTTAGATGAGAACTATGTATGCACTTTGGTTTTAATGTGATGATGAACTTTTATTAATTTGTAAACTTAATTATATATAATGCACGCAGATGAACCGGCAATAGATGTACGGTGACAGACACACCTGCGAGTACATTAAGGGCATGTATGAGTTTCTCGATGCGGCTGAGGCAAACAAGCAAAATGGTTTTATGTGTTGTCCATGCACTGAATGTGGGAATACGAGGTCTTATTCTAACCGGAAAATCCTTCACTCCCACCTGCTTTACAAGGGTTTCATGCCACACTATAATGTTTGGACGAGGCACGGAGAAATAGGGGTTATGATGGAAGACGGCGAAGAAGAAGAGTACGATGACAACTATGTGCCCCCTGAATATGGTGATGCTGCAACAGGGGGAGCTGGTGAAGATCAAGAGGAACCAGACGATGTGCCCAATGATGTTGCAACGGGTGAAGCTGCTGAAGATCAAGAGGAACCAGACGATGTGCCCGATGATGATGATCTCCGCCGGGTCATTGTCGATGCAAGGACGCAATGCGAAAGTCAAAAGGAGAAGTTGAAGTTTGATCGCATGTTAGAGGATCACAAAAAAGGGTTATACCCCAATTGCGAAGATGACAACACAAAGCTCGGTACCGTACTGGAATTGCTGCAGTGGAAGGCAGAGAATGCTGTGACTGACAAAGGATTTGAGAAGCTACTGAAAATATTGAAGAAGAAGCTTCCAAAGGATAACGAATTGCCCGACAGTACATACGCAGCAAAGAAGGTCGTATGCCCTCCAGGATTGGAGGTGGAGAAGATACATGCATGCCCTAATGACTGCATCCTCTACCGCGGTGCATACAAGGATCTGAACGCATGCCCGGTATGCGGTGCATTGCGGTATAAGATCACACGAGATGACCCTAGTGATGTTGACGGCGAGCCCCCCAGGAAGAGGGTTCCTGCGAAGGTGATGTGGTATGCTCCTATAATACCACGGTTGAAACGTCTGTTCAGAAACAAAGAGTATGCCAAGTTGATGCGATGGCACAGTGAGAACCAAAAGAAAGATGGGAAGTTGAGAGCACCCGCTGACGGGTCGCAGTGAAGAAAAATCGAGAGAAAGTACTGGGATGAGTTTGCAAAGGACCCAAGGAATGTATGGTTTGCTTTAAGCGCGGATGGCATTAATCCTTTCGGGGAGCAGAGCAGCAATCACAGCACCTGGCCCGTGACTCTATGTATGCATAACCTTCCTCCTTGGATGTGCATGAAGCGGAAGTTCATTATGATGCCAGTTCTCATCCAAGGCCCTAAGCAACCCGACAATGAAATTGATGTGTACCTAAGGCCATTAGTTGAAGAACTTTTACAGCTGTGGAATGGAAACGGTGTACATACGTGGGATGAGCATAGACAGGAGGAATTTAACCTTAAGGCGTTGCTGTTCGTGACCATCAACGATTGGCCCGCTCTCAGTAACCTTTCAGGACAAACAAACAAAGGATACCACGCATGCACGCACTGTTTAGATGACACTGAAAGTATATACCTGGACAAATGCAGGAAGAATGTGTACCTGGGCCATCGTCGATTTCTTCCGACCAACCATCAATGTTGAAAGAAAGGCAAGCATTTCAAAGCCGAGGCAGATCACCGGAAGAAGCCCGCCATGCGTACCGATGATCACGTACTTTCTATGGTCAATGATTTACACTACGTAATCTTTGGAAAGGGTCCCGGTGGACTAGCTGTTCCGAATGACGCTGAGGGACACGCACCCATGTGGAAGAAGAAATCTATATTTTGGGACCTACCCTACTGGAAAGACTTAGAGGTCCGCTCTTCAATCAACGTGATGCACGTGACGAAGAACCTTTGCGTGAACCTGCTAGGCTTCTTGGGCGTGTATGGGAAGACAAAAGATACACCTGAGGCACGGGAGGACCTGCAACGTTTGCACGAAAAAGACGGCATGCCTCCGAAGCAGTATAAAGGTCCTGCCAGCTACGCTCTTACGAAAGAAGAGAAAGAAATCTTCTTTGAATGCCTGCTCAGTATGAAGGTCACGACTGGCTTCTCGTCGAATATAAAGGGAATAATAAATATGCCAGAGAAAAAGTTTCAGAACCTAAAGTCTCATGACTGCCACGTGATTATGACGCAACTGCTTCCGGTTGCATTGAGGGGGCTTCTACCAGAAAACGTCCAATTAGCCATTGTGAAGCTATGTGCATTCCTCAATGCAATCTCTCAGAAGGTGATCGATCTAGAAATCGTACCAAGGCTAAGGAGTGATGTGGCGCAATGTCTTGTCAGTTTCGAGCTGGTGTTCCCACACCATCCTTCTTCAATATCATGACGCACGTCCTAGTTCATCTAGTCGACGAGATTGTCATCCCGGGGCCCGTATTTCTACACAATATGTTCCCCTTTGAGAGGTTCATGGGAGTCCTAAAGAAATATGTCCGTAACCGCGCTAGGCCAGAAGGAAGCATCTCCATGGGCCATCAAACAGAGGATGTTATCGGGTTTTGTGTTGACTTCATTCCTGGCCTTAAGAAGATAGGTCTCCCTAAATCGCGGTATGAGGGGAGACTGACTGGAAAAGGCACTCTTGGAAGAGACTCAATAATATGCAGGGACGGATATTCTTGGTCTCAAGCACACTACACAGTTCTACAGAACTCTACCTTGGTGACCCCGTATGTCGATGAACACAAGAACAGTCTGTGCTCCAAACACCCGGAGAAGTGCGACGACTGGATTACATGTGAACACATCTGGACTTTCAGCAGTTGGTTGGAAACACGTCTTAGAGGTGACAACACTGTTTGTGATGAGTTGTACTTGTTGTCCAGGGGACCATCTTTGACTATATTGACTTACAAAGGATACGAGATAAATGGGAATACATTTTACACGATCGCCCAAGATCAAAAGAGCACCAACCAAAACAGCGGTGTCCGCTATGATGCAGCAACCGAGAGCGAAAAGGACACATATTATGGTTACATAGTGGACATATGGGAACTTGACTACGGATCTGATTTTAAGGTCCCTTTGTTTAAGTGCAAATGGGTCAATCTGTTAGGCGGCGGGGTACAGGTAGACCCACAGTACGGAATGACAACAGTGGATCTGAAAAATCTTGGGTACACTGATGAACTGTTCGTCCTAGCCAATGATGTGGCACAGGTTATCTATGTGAAGGACATGTCTACCAAATCGAGAAAAAGAAAAGATAAGGAAGCGAATACATCATACGATGAGCCAAAGCGCCACATAGTTCTTTCAGGAAAAAGGGACATCCTGGGAGTGGACGGCAAGACAGACATGTCTGAAGATTATGAAAAGTTTCATGAAATTCCTCCCTTCAATGTCAAGACTGACCCAAGCATCCTGATAAATAATGAAGATTATCCATGGTTACGGCGCAATAAGCAAATGACACAAGCGAAGAAAAAGTGAAGACTTTCTCCCGCAACTATTATGATGATACCATGCCAACTTTGTAACACACGAACATGCTACCATTGTCCGTTTTGTACATGCACATGCTATGTGGGTGAAATTATGATACCATGCCAACTTTCAACTTTTTTAGAATTCATTTGAAATGCTTTCATGTCTTATGGTTCAGCCCTCGTAATACCATGACCATTAGTCCCTGGCCCATGCCAACTTTCAACTTTCAACTTTCTAAAACTAATGGCACTAACAGAAAGTTTATAATTTTGCTCCTCGCCCCTGGCCCATGACCATTAGTCCCGGTTTGTGCCACAAACCGGGACCAAAGGGTTGGTCCTCGTTGCGGGCAGAGTTTAGTCCCACCTCGCCAATCGAAGGGGGCTCACACCGGTTTATAAGCCCTTCCCTCTTTGCCTTGTTGAGCTCCTCTTAAAGTGAAAATAGATGCCCTAATAGAGAAAAGTTTAACCTAAATTCATAGTGAATTTCTCTGAAATTCATAGAAATTTACTAGGAATTTAGGTTGAATTTTCTCTATAAGCGCATCTATTCTCATTTTTTAGTAAGTTAATCACAAACTTGTGATTCAAACAATTTTCAAAGAATTCAAATTTTAACTATTCAAATTTGAAAACTAATGTCACTAACAGAAAGTTTATAATTTTTCTAAAACTAATGGCACTAACAGAAAGTTTATAATTTTGCTAATCTAAAAGCAAACACAATTAAGAATTAAAGCAAAAAACAAAAGAAAATAAATAATGCAAAAAAAAAATCAAAAAACAGGAAAAAAAAACTATTTTTATAGTAAAGTTAATCACAAAATAAAATAAATAAAGCAACAAAGAAAACAAAAAAACTAAAAAAGTGTTTTCAAATTTGAAAACTAATGGCACTAACAGAAAGTTTATAATTTTCTAAAACTAAAAGAATAAAGAATAAAAAATAAAGCAAAAAACAAAAGAAAATAAATAATGCAGAAAACAAAACAAAAAAACTGGAAAAAATAGCAACAATAAGTATTTTGTTGTAAGTAGAAACAAAATAAAATAAATAAAGCAACAAAGAAAACAAAAAAAGTGTTTTCAAATTTGAAAACTAATGGCATTAACAAAAAGTTTATAATTTTTCTAAAACTAAAAGCATAAAGAATTAAAAAATAAAGCAAAAAACAAAAGAAAATAAATAAAGCAACAAAAAAACAAAAAGAGTGCCACCTACTGGGCCCCCACGGCCTGAATACGACTAGAAACCCATCCAAGGGCCAGGATTCAGGCCCGCAGGAGGCCGAGTAGGCCCACAGGCATAGCAGTGACAATTAGGCCCGTAAGCCTGTAATGGAGAGGAGCTCGAGAGGGGTGCGGCAGTGGGGCTTATAAACCACTGCGCACCCCTCTCAACTAGCGAGGTGGGACTAAACTTTCGACGTAGCAGCCGCACAAGGCCTTTGGTCCCGGTTGGTGGCATCAACCGTGACTAAAGGGGGGCATTGGTCACGGTTCGTGGCACAAACCGTGACCAATGCCCCCCTTTAGTCTCGGTTGGTGCCACCAACCGAGACCAAAGGTCGCCGCTTCCCTCCCTTTGGGCTGCTGAAAAGAGGCCTTTGGTCTCGGTTGGTGGCACCAACCGGGACTAATGCCCACCTTTAGTCCCGGTTGCTGCCATGAACCGGGACTAAAGGCTCTGCTATATAAGTCCACACTTAGGAAATTTTCGCCAACTTCTCCATTCCCCATCACCGACGCCGCCAGGCTGCTCGTCCTCCTCGTCGCCGTCGCCGCGCCCTGCCCCATCCCCGCGTGCTTGCCGTCGCTGCGCCCTGCCCCGTCGTCGTCGCCGCGCCCTGTCGCTGTCGTCGTCGTCGCGCCCTCCTGCCCGTCACCGGCCGCCCTGCCCCGAGCTCGCTGCTGTCCGCCCTGCCCTGAGCCCCGCCTCCTCGTCCCCGTCGCCGTGTGCCGTCTCGAGCCCACGGCCGTCCCCGTCGCCGTGTGCCACCCCGAGCCTGTCGTCCCCGTCACCGTGTGCCGCCCCGCGCACGCCGTCCCCGTCGCCGGCATCCCCGAGCCCACCGTCCTCCTTCCCGTCGCTGGCCTCCTCTCCCCATCGCCGCCCGCCCCCAGTGAGCTCCCCCCTTTCCCATCCCCGTCGCCGACGACACCACCCATTGCCGCCGCTGCTCTCTGTTTATGGATATGGCTATATATGCATGTATTTTCTCTGTGTATATATGTTCATATATGCAAAAGTTACATTTTTAGAAAATCATCTATATATGTTCATATATGGAAAAGTTCTATATGAATGTGGCTATATGTATGTTCATGGAAAATAATTTTGCTCGATGATCTTTTTGTTCACGATGTTCATATAATTTTTTTCATGTATGTATAAATGTTGATATGAATTGTACCTATGATGTTTTTTTATTCATAGATGAATATGTATGTGGCTATGTATGTGTATGTGGCTATGTGAATATGCAAAGAACAGGAGATGAAGAAGATGATATATTTTCTTATTCGTGGGTGTGTTGAGAGGGTCATCGATAACTTTAGTGAATTTTAGGTTATTTTCATTTTAGGTCATTTTAGTTCGTGGGTGTGTCGAGAGGGCGGCCAAGGGGTCGAGGATCGTCGAACATGAGAGGGGGGATGATAGATGATGATGAGGGGGGGAGGGGGGGACGTCAGACATTCATGAGAGAGGCGGGGAAGAAGGGGAAGAAGAGGGAGAAGAAGAGGGGGTCGAGAGGGGGTCTAGGGTCGCTGAGGGGTCAAGGGTCGTCGAACATGAGAGGAAGAAGAGGATAAAAAAAGAAGAGGAATAAGAAAAAAAAGAGGAGAAGAAAGAATAGAGGAGAAGATCTCCTCTATTCTTTCTTCTCCTTTTTTTTTTCTTCTTCTTCCTCTTTTTTTTTATCGGGAACGAGGGTCGTCGAAGGTCGCCGAGCGGTAGAGGAAGAAGAGGATAAAAAAGAAGAGGAAGAAAAAGAAGAGAGGGGTCAACGGTCGCCTAGGGGTCGAGGGTCGAGAGGGGGTCTAGGGTCGCCGAGAGGGGAGAGGAAGACGAGGAGAAATAAATAAGAAGAAGAAAAAAGAAGAAAAAGAAGAGGAGAAGAAGAAAGGAATAGAGGAGAAGAAGAGAAAAATAGAATATGTATTCTATTTTTCTCTTCTTCTCCTCTATTCCTTTGTTCTTCTCCTCTTTTTTTCTTCTTTTTTTCTTCGACACGTGGGGGCGGGGTCGAGAACGTCGGACATTCATGAGAGAGGCGAGGAAGAAGGGGAAGAAGAGAGAGAAGAAGAGGAGAGGAAGAAGAGGAAGTCTTCTCCTCTATTCTTTCTTCTCTTCTTTTTTCTTCTTCTTCCTATATGTATTAGTTTTTTTTATTTAGGTTGTTAATTAGTAGATATTAATTTTGTTCATATATGTATGGATGCATGTGATATGTATGTATGTATGCATGTATCGGGTATGTTGTTGTCGATATACCCCCTACCCGATAACTTCGACATGAGGGGGTCGAGAGGGGGTCTAGGGTCGCCGAGGGGTCGAGGGTCGTCGAACATGAGAGGAAGAAGAGGATAAAAAAAGAAGAGGAAGAAGAAAAAAAAGAGGAGAAGAAAGAATAGAGGAGTCTCCTCTATTCTTTCTTCTCCTTTTTTTTCTTCTTCTTCCTCTTTATTTTATCGGGAACGAGGGTCGTCGAGGGTCGCCGAGCGGTAGAGGAGAAACCCTAAATAGAAAGTATCGTCGATGTGAGATACATGTACCGTCGGTGTCGGACACTACATCCACGTCCCACAAGTGGCGCGGGCTTCGACGCCCACGTCACTTGTGGGACGTGGATGTAGTGTCCGACACCGACGGGCACATGTATCTCACACCCACGATACTTTCTATTTAGGGTTTCCTCTACCGTTCGGCGACCCTGACCCTCGACGACCCTCGTTCCCGATAAAATAAAGTGGAAGAAGAAGAAGAAAAAAAAGAGAAGAAGAGGAAGAAGAAGAAAAAAAAATAGAAGAAGAAATCTCGTTTCCGATAAAATAAAGAGGAAGAAGAATAAAAAAAAGAGAAGAAGAGGAAGATCTTCTTCTCTTTTTTTTATTCTTCTTCCACTTTATTTTATCGGGAACGAGGGTCGTCGAGGGTCAGGGTCGCCGAGCGGTAGAGGAAACCCTAAATAGAAAGTATCCTCAGTGTGAGATACATGTGGCCGTCGGTGTCAGACACTACATCCACGTCCCACAAGTGGCGCGGGCTTCGACGCCCACGTCACTTGTGGGACGTGGATGTAGTGTCCGACACCGACGGCCACATGTATCTCACACCCACGATACTTGCTATTTAGGGTTTCCTCTACCACTCGGTGACCCTCGACGACCCTCGTTCCCGATAAAAAAAGGAAGAAGAAGAAAAAAAGAGGAGAAGAAAGAATAGAGGAGTTCTTACTCCTCTTTTTTTCTTCTTCCTCTTCTTTTTTTATCCTTGAAGCGTTGTCGAGGCCACCCCAAACCCTAGAGAAGCAGCGTCGAGGCCACCCCAAACCCTAGAGAAGCAGCGTCGAGGCCACTAATTAATATTAGTTCTACGTTTGCCACTAATATATCCATCTGTTATGTTTGAATAATAATTGCCATGTTGTAAATATTTGTAGAAACTATGGACACCGCCCGAGACGAAGTACAAGAAGAGTTGTTGGGGGACATAATCGCACGAGGAAGTGATGCCGTCTGCTCGTTGTTTCTCAACGACACCGATGGTCTGGAAGCAGCTAACTATGATTATGATGGCTCCGGTGACCTAATGCCGGTGCAAGAAGGAGACCGTGAGGACGGCTCCAGTGACCCAATGCCGGTGCAAGAAGGAGACCGTGATGACGTCTCCGGTGACCGAACCGAGTCCGGCCAGGTATATATATTAGTTAAGCTTCTGTTGACTAGCTAATTGATGTATTCATTGTTTTGGTATGTACACATATTAATTAAGTCTTTGTTCTTTTTTCTAGCCCTTCGGATCGAGCACAACTTCGGTAAAGAGACGAGGCCCGAAGAAAAAGTTGAGCTCGGATGAAAAGTTTGAGATCATAGCAATCGCGCCCGACGGCCAACCGATTGAACCCCTCCAGACAAAGAGCGCATTTGTTGCTCAGTGCGGGGTTTTGGTTAGGGACAAGATCCCGATCAGCATCCAGCAATGGTTAAAGCCGGCTACAGAAGACCCTGAGGTGTCTTATGTCAATGATATGCAGAAAAATGATCTTTGGACTGAGCTGAAGTCAAATTTCACCGTACCGCCAGAGGATGATCCAGAGAAGCCAGTTAAAGAGCAATTAATCAAGTCTTTTGCTCTTAAGAGGATGGCAGAACTATTCAGGAGGTGGAAGAAAGAGCTGAATAAGTTTGTCGAAAATAAAGAGACACCAGAATTCAAGGGCAGATATGAGAAGATCAGAGATCACTGGCCCGCATTTGTGGCCCACAAGACATTGGAAAAGAGTAAGAAGATGTCGGCGACAAACAAGCAAAATGCTGCGAAGAAGAAGCATCACCATCGCACGGGGTCAGCTGGCTACCTCGTAGCCCGGCCTAAGTGGGCCAAGACTGAGAATGATCTGGTTGATAAAGGGATCGAACCAGAGACAATTAATTGGCCAGACCATTGCCGGACTTGGTTCTTCGGGGCTGGCGGAACCTTGGACCTTGTAACAGGGAAGTGCATTTGGACGAACGATCAAATGGACATACCAGTCAGGAAGCTTCAGCAGTATATCGAAGCAGCGCAGCAAGGGACGTTCTTTCTAGATAGAGAGAATGACGAGGTCACAATGGCCCTCGGGAATCCTGAGCACTCTGGACGGACACGAGGCACGCCAGGCTCCATTCTGTGGAAGGTTGGGTTTCCGGACGCAGGCGGTTACAAATCCCAGGAGAGGAGGAAAAAATTGCAGCAGACCCAAATGCAGGCGCTGCAAGCAAGGGTACAAGCGATAGAGGAACGAGAAGCAAATCGCAGCAAACGTACTGCCGAAGCTTCCCCCGAAGCTACCCCGCCATCTCAGCGGAGAAGCAGCGTGGCTTCCACCGAGCTGCTTCAGCCGGAGCATGCCTTGACGGCTCCTGCCAGCTATCCCGTGGATGCTATCACGGAGTCTCAAAATTGCCACCTTATGACACAATGGATGAATTTGAAGGTCAAGGCGGCTGTTGGCTCTGTTTATCCTACTGAACCCGGCGCAACTTTTCACTGCCGGCCGATTCCAGAAGGATATGCTAGGGTGATGGTGGATGAAATAACGGAGGGATTTGAGGACCTCCAGCTTGACCACCCTACCGGTGAAGGGGAGACTAGGCTAGGGTCTGCTCTGAAAACTCCATGCCTATGGCGGAAGGAGCTCATCAACCTTCCGAACTAGACGCCTCCGCCTCCTCCTCCTCCTCCGGCAAGTCAGGGAACTCCGCCTCCTCCTCCTCCTCCGGCAAGTCAGGGCACTCCGCCTCCTCCACCGCCTCCTCCTCCAGCGAGTGACGATTAGGGCACTCGACCGGCTCCTTCTCCGGTGCGTGGCGGCACTCCGCCTCCTTCTCCGCCTGCGCCGACGCGCCCGAGCAGCCAGCCTCCTCCTTCTCCGCCTCGTCAGCAAGGGTGGAAGAGACCTGCCGCCGCTCCGGCTGCTCCGGCGCGTCGTAGTCCTTCTCCTCCGCCTCGTAAGCAAGTAAAGAAGACATCCGCTCCGTCTGCTCGGCCGGCGTCTAGCAGTACAGCCAGAGGCGGGAGTACATACAGATTCAGTCCTTCTCTGAAGACTCCAGAGAAGTTACCATACGAGAGGACCCCAGAGGAGAACGCGAAGATCGCGCGAACCGAAGTGGATGACTGGTTTCAAGGGTTGAAAGCAAAGAGACATCCTCCTCCGGAGGAGAAGGTAGATCCGGTGAAAGCGAAGTGCACTCTGGCTGCCCTGACAAAACCACCCAAGTCTCCGTCGAAAGGAAACTATGAGCGCATTATTGGAAAGGAATTTGCCGAAGCGGAGCGGTCGGGAAGTACTGTCAGTGATCAAAGGCTGAAAGAACGACGAGCTGGGAAACAAATTTCCCAGCTCGGCGAACAAGCGAAGCAATCGTGCCCCCCGCTCAAGGTGCCTAGCGACAACGTCGCTAATGATCCGAGGATGGTGCCCGGTTATAGCAATCTTGCCGATTACCTGCCCGACGATGTACATTATGAACCCATGGAGGTGCAGATACAAAGATACGAGTACGGGAAGCCTCTCGTCAAAGATGAAAGATCTCTATCAACGATGATGCGAAGATTGCATGATTGGTACTTGAAAATCTGCAGAGACTCTGGGGGGAGGAGTACTTTGCATGTGAAAGTTAAAAAGGAGCATGACCTCGTCGGAATTGAATTGTTGACTGTTCCATTTGAGGAGTTCTTTCAGTTTTTCAATCAATTGGCCCTCGATAAAACAACGGTCACCTGCTACTGTCTGTAAGTAGTACTACTTCTGTCATTAAGTCTCTCTATATAGCTCAACTCTTTCATTGCATGTATTTATAATCATCCTCACTATATTATGCAGATTGAAGATCGCCGAATTGAAGAAAAGACAAGTCGGTGATATTGGGTTCATTAACACATATCTCATAGATGCAACTCAGGTTAAATTTCATGCCGCAGATACCGAGGCCAACTTGCTACGATCGTTGGTAATAAATGAAAACAAAGATATAATACTCTTTCCTTACAACTTCAAGTGAGTGTTACTGTCTTGTGCGTATTCGGTTTCCCTTATATATATTAGTCAAGGTTATAGTAATGTAATTGATGAGTTATACATGTGTGTGCAGTTATCACTATATTCTCCTAGAGATTAAACTTGAGCAGAGACTAGTAACTGTCTTAGACTCAAAACGAAAAGATCCCCAGGACTATGCGGACATGACTCAAATGCTCGAGAAGTAAGTTAAATCGATCATTATCCACCATATCAGCAACTTTGTTCATTTCCTAATATATCAAGTAATTGTTTTCTTTGTCTGGCAGGGTTTGGAAAAAATTCTCTAAAAAAGCTCCAGGACTCCCGAAGAAGCTGCAATTTAGACACCCGAAAGTAAGTACTATAGTAGCATGTTCCGCGCATCTCCTATTGATTTGGCGTTCTTGCTTATCAGTTTGATTGACCTCTATTTCTTGTAAAGTGGTTGTGGCAGGAAAAAGAGAATGATTTCTGTGGATACTACGTTTGCGAGTCCATCCGCCACACGACCTGTGAGCGGGGCTATACTGACGAACAATATGAAGTACGTAAATAACAACATTCACAATTTTATTTTATTACCATCATTTGTGTTGAGTTTCATTCATTCATATATATATGTATTGACCCCCTTCTTCAAATTAGGTGTTTCGGAAGCGGGATGAACTCCTAGCACCAGATCACATGCGAGCAATTCAAGAGGAATTGGCGGCATTCTTTCTTGACCACGTGATCGCTGAAGACGGAGAATACTATGTGGACCATGAGTCCGTATGATTATATTTGTAAGAGATAATTATTGTATATATGTAGCCGGTAGTGTCGGATAGATATACGAGAACTTGTTGTTCGACCAATCTCTCGGAGAAGGAGAGGTGGTCGATATCACTTCTCTCTTTATGCATATATGTTCATGACGATCTTCTGTTTCCTTCGTTTGCTTACTAGCTAGCTAGCGTGTCTAGTCCTCTCTATACGTATGTATAGTACGTAGCATCGACCAAGCACGGACATAAGAGAGGACACTTCTCTCTATTAATTATAGCTAGCTAACACAATATGTGAAACACCTAAATTAACCCCCCAAAACCCCCAACCCCCACCCCCCTTCAAAAACAAAAACAAAAACCCCAGCCACAGAAATGCTGACGCGTGGATGCCTATTAATTGGTCCCGGTTGGTGCCACCAACCGGGACCAAAGGGTCTCCTGCCTGGGCTCCGCGCACAGGCCACGTGGAGGCCCATCAGTCCCAGTTCTGGATTGAACCGGGACTAAAGGGGCAGGGCATTAGTACCGACCCTTTAGTCCCGGTTCAGGAACCGGGACAAAAGGCCCTTACGAACCGGGACAACAGGCCCTTTTTCTACGAGTGCAGGTATGCTCAAAAAGCTTATTCCTATGCATCATGTTTAGGCCGTCCATCAATAATCAATAAATTAAAGAAAACCGAGGCTAGGGCTGCCGTTGCCAAAGGATTTTCCTCTCGGAGTACCCATGTAGACATGCAACCGAATCCTAGCTCATTCATGCCTGCCCTCAATGCCCGCCTCCGCATGATTGATAAGGTCCGCCACTTTGATTTTTGATTACCAATGTTGTCATGCACAGTCCAAAGCAGTCGCCCAATATTGGCGCAATCCCAGCCTTGACGACTCATCCGAGTGCTTCACCGAGATAGGCACGTATGAGGCATTGAGGCCCAACCGATTGGTGTTGCGAGTTAGATGAAACTATATGTAAGATACACATATGTACAGAAGCTAGCAAGCTGCTCAATCTATTTGTGCGCAGTCCAAAGTAGTCGCCCAATATTGGCGCAGTCCCAGACTCGACGACGCAGCCCAGTGCTTCACCGAGATACGCAGGTATGTCCAAAGCAGTCGCCCAATATTGGCGCCATCCCAGCCTCGACGACACAGCCGAGTGCTTCACCAAGATACACAAGTATGAGGCATTGAGGCCCAACTAATTGGTGTTGCGAGCTAGATGAAACTATATGCAAAATACACGTATGTACAGAAGAGGTAACAAGGTGCTCGATCTATTTGTGCGCAGTCCAAAGCAGTCGCCCTATATTGGCGCAGCCGAGACTCGACAACGCGGCCGAATGCTTCACCAAGATACGCATGCATGAGGCATAGAGGGCCAGCCGATTGGTGTTGCCAGTCAGATGAAACTATATCTAAAATACATGCATGTACATAAGCTAGCAAGCTGCTCGATCTATTCCGCTGGAAGACTTAGGTATACAATGCAAATCCCTTAGATCAGTTTCGCAAAACAGACGCACACAAGGACACAATACTTTGCCATAGAGACTTCTGATGTTACATGCTTGGTTGAATCTAGCTAGCCTGTACATGCACATATTTCTTAGTGCGGCAGGGAAGAACTTGGCCGATTCAACGACTACGAGCGTGTTCTCGGTGGATTCTGATCATCTAGCTACGAGACTATGAGCGACGTTTTTCTTATTCCTGAAGATTTATAGATGTTTCAGTTATATGCATGCAAATGCAATCTGCATGGCAGTGGCTACATTTTGAAATTTGGAAGTTTATTGAGATCTGGGTAATAGATACCCTCAATCATGTGAGTGCTTGGCTAACAAGAGGTTTGTTCTATTGCACCAGTCTTTCATACTTGAAGTACAACACATTATGTTTCTTTTGATTTGTTCTTGCTTCTAGACTAGAGTGCATACATATATATCATGTGTAAATAACTTCATTGTTTTCTTCTCACTTCTATGTACGTAAAGCACAACAGATGGCTCACTGGGACTGTTTCGGGGATGTGCATTGATTAATTATCACATCATTAGGAGATGGCTCTAACCTCATCTACGTACTAGCTAGATATCTTTTTTCTTACTATCACAATCAGTTTTTGGAAGAACTTGGTCAATTCAATGAGTGCGAGCGTGTTCTCGGTAGATTGTTATCGTCTACAAGACTACGAGCGATGATCGTTTTATTCCTGAAGATTTATACATGCTTCAGTTTAATGCATGCAATCTGCATGGCAGTGGCTAGATTCAAATTTGGGAGTTTATTGAGATCAGAGTAATAGACACCTTCAATCATGTGAGTGCTTGGCCAACAGGAGATTTGTTCTATTGTACCAGTCTTTCATATTTGAAGTAAAACACATTCTGTTTCTTTTGATTTGTTCTTGCTTCTAGACTAGAGTGCATGCATATATATCATGTGTAAATAACTTCATTATTTTCTTCTGACTTCTATGTACGTAAAACACAACAGATGGCTCACTGGGACTGTTTCGGGGATGCGCATTGATTAATTATCACATCATTAGGAGATGGCTCTAACCTCATCTACGTACTAGCTAGATATCTTTTTTCTGACTATCACAATCAGTTTTTGGAAGAACATGGTTAATTCAATGAGTGCGAGCGTGTTCTCGGTGGATTGTTATCGTCTACAAGACTACGAGTGATGATCGTTTTATTCCTGAAGATTTATACATGCTTCAGTTTAATGCATGCAATCTACATGGTAGTGGCTAGATTCAAACTTGGGAGTTTATTGAGATCAAAGTAATAGATACCTTCAATCATGAGAGTGCTTGGCCAACAGGAGGTTTGTTCTATTGTACCAGTCTTTCATATTTGAAGTAAAACACATTATGTTTCTTTTGATTTGTGTTTGCTTCTAGACCAAAGTGCATGCATATATTTCATGTGTAAATAATTAAATTATTTTTTCTGGACTCTATGTATGTAGAACACAACATGGCTCACTCGGACTGTTTCAGGGATGCGCATTGATTAATTATCACATCATTAGGAGATGGTTCTAAACTCATCTACGTACTTAATATGTATTTGTCAGTACTACAATCAGTTTTTGAATTCGGGCATGGGAAACTTAGTTTTGTTTTCATGGAAATAGGCCACACCTAATTCCGTAACCAGCGCTTGATTCCCTCAATCCTTTTTTTTATCTCACATCACATGAATCGTGTTAAGCTCTTATATGCCTTCTAATTTGTCTTATTTTTCTTAGGTAGCCAAAGGATAATACTGTTGTTGGATGTTTGATCATGATGGTATGTTTTTATCAAGTTTTCATAAGGTATTCATTTTTAATTGACCATTTTATCAAGGACTATATCTTATACTCTTTTTTATACTATTTAACAATCAAATTTCTAAGACATTAGTCAATATGGATTTCTAGAACTAACTATTGTTTAAACAGCTGCGTATATTATATGTTTTTGCAAGGGAATATAAGCATATATAAAATTATGAACTCTATTCTTAGAAGAACTTCGATCAAATTAGTTATTACATGATGAAAAATATTTAAAGACGTTTTCAACATAAATAGGCACAATTAACAGTATTTTCCATTTATATTTGATATCAAGCATATAAGATGTTCAAAAAAATTCTAAAGTTATGTGATTATGAAAAAGTTTTTCGTAAAAATTCTCGGTTACCGTGCATTATCACTCGACCATGTCGAAAACTTTGCTATATATTAATATTCAAAGTTAGAGAAGTTTACCTGCGCATTTTATATGTGCCATGCATTTACTACAATATGCCAGTTTGAGTTTTAAATTGCATGATCATATATTATTGAAGATATACTAGCATACATGAAAAATATTTAGGGAAATGGAAATCAAATTGATCCACTAACCAAATTTTGTGTGGTTTAAACATATTCTAAATAGTTACCTGCATAAAATGTCACACCTATGCGTAATAAAGTAAGTAATGCATTCGATGGCTCCACATCCTTCCCAAATGAGACCAACAAACATATTATTAGGGAAATCCTTCACGCATAATTGCATCTTCATACAATGAATTTTGAGCAACTTAATAGATAATGGTTGTAGCATATACATTTCTTTTGTAAATACCAATGTCTATAAATGTATATGCTTCACAAACATCTCAACTGTAGTTATTCATAAAAGAAACCATATTCTTCATAATATATATTGAAATAAAATATTAGATAACCGGCCCGTGCGAATGCACGGGTTGACGACTAGTGGTCATAGTTTTTTCTCTCTAAACCAGCTATAAATTTTTCTCTCTAAATTATCACAGTCAAATAGGACTGTTGCCAATGGGCTGCGGCCCGCTACGGCACACGTGAGCGCCACCGCAGCTTCACTGCGCTAAAGGCGTTGTTTAGGAGGGGAACCCCTACTTGATGGATATTACGACAAATAGTCGGTCGTCTGACCTAGCGCTGTAGCGAGCTGGTCGGCACTGTAGCGAGTATTGGGACGTAACTTAGTATTTGAGAATGTTTTTTGAGTAACACAAATAATTTGTGAAAACTTAAAAAAAGGTTATAAATAGAACATTTTATGACAAGGCAAACATTTTTTCAATTGTTTGTTTTTCTTTAGTTTTGTAAATTTCATAATATTTTGTAAAAAAATAGAAATTTAAAATACGGGATATATTTTGAAATGCTAAATAATTTTGAGCATTTTTTGAACTTCCGAATTGTTTTTGAAAGAATACCATTTTTTCAAATTCCAAACTATATTAAGAACACTTTTTTTCTTTTGAAAATACCAACTCATTTGTTTGAAATGCTGTTTTTATAGAACCCAAATAATTAAAAGGAATACCCAAAGAACAAAAAAAAATGTAAAAATCAATCAAAACCAGACTGGAATCATCATTATTGTATTAGTGCCCCGCCACCGCCGCCTCTTCAAAAACAACCTAGGCTCCTTTGCCTCACAACGACGCCACCACCGGCCCATCTCATCTCCAGTAGCTCTAGGGCCATGGAGGCGTGGTGGATTCCTGCCCTTGCCAGCGGGAGGGATCCATTCTTTGATGTTTTTCTGAATTTTGTTAGGGTTTGTGTCCGGCTTACAAAGGCGAGACAACAGTTGCTTTCTGAAGATGGAATCAAAATTCTCCCCGCTATCCCCGTCCCGGCAGTGCATCTAGCATCGGCGCCATGTGGAGGTGTGACTCCGGCGGATCTCGCGGGATTCGTTCGCTGCTTGTCTTTGGTGGATCTATTTGGATCCGGTCTTCATTCGTCTATGTTCGTGTGTTTTCAGGTTGGACCCTTTTGATATCTGTCTCTTCATCAGCGGCGATTGCTATTCTGGTGCACTGGTCCAGCCTTAGCAGGACGAATTCTCGACTGTCTACTTCAACGAGTTTTGCCTGACTCCGGCAAGGGAGGGACGATGATGGCGGCGCATCTTCGACTCGCTTCAGTGTTTATGGTCGTCGTTAAGTGGTCTATGGATCCGGATGTACTTTTTATTATTTTCGATGTTTGTTTGTACTATCATGATTCAAGATAAATAGATTGAAATTTTTCTCGCAAAAACAAAACATACTAGAATCTTCTGGATGTTTCGCACACTATGCGCAAGCGAGACGGAGTGGGCCGCCCGTTAGCTTGAGTATATATATGTTATTTCTTTGTACAGGTTTTTTTACTGGTTCTAAGGGCATTGAGAAACAGTATAACAGAGCGACCACCGAGCCACCACAGTGATTTTGTTCGCCATCCATTGGATCCTTTAACAAGCGGTACAGATTTTGCCTGGCATCTCCTCATGCTGCAGCCGATCGTCTCTGGGGCCGCTGCTCCGGAGGTTGATTTAGTAGAGTTGTGGTTAACTGGGCTTATGTTGGGCTGGTAACATTATCTGCCCCGTTCATCTCGCATCGGCAGCAAAGCACATTCTCAAAGAAAAAAAAAGCAAAGCACATTCTCGCCCTAAAAAAATACAAATCGGATTCCTTTGCGGTGGCGGGCACAAATTGCCCGGCAGCAGCGGCGTATGGCGTTGCTCGCGGAGCCGACGAAAGGTGATGGCGATTGCTCATGATGGCTTCGCGAGCTGACGGCGGCGGCTCCTGCGTGAGGAGCTCATCGACGACCCCGCCGAGCGACAATCTGACGCCCCCTCTACCAACTGCAACGGCGGTACGGCAGCCATCGGGGCTCATGTTGATTGGCCCCGCGAAGCCGAACGGAGATAGGCGATGGTGCCTGATGTCGCCAGGGTAAAGACATCTGCAGAGAGAATATCGCCCCAAATCGATTGCTTGGTGTCGGGGATGCAAGGTGCAAGCAGGAGCGTGGGAATGGAAGGGTGAGAATGGCGACAACTGCTTCTCTCTGGTTGTGCTTTGTCTCGGAGCTCGCCGGTGGCGTTATCAATCCACTGCCATCCTCCGTCTCTCCTCAGTCTCGCCTCTGAATCCTTAATGGACACCAAACAGCATAACTGCACACTGCAGTTCCTGCCCTGCTCTCCGTGATCTACCTCCCTGTTTAGGTATCTTATGCATGCTAACTAAATGATTGCCTAATGTTTCTCATGAATCCAGCATTCAGTTTGAAGCGTAACAATGCAGAAGATTAACTGAACGTTTTCTGAGTACATTTTGCTGTGAAGCATTAAGTCATACATGCACCAAACCAAAGTTGAAAACTCCACTTCAACTGTCCATTGTTTTTGTTAGGACTTCAGAAACAAGAACCAGCCAGGTCATTCTTGTGCTAAATATGGCTACTAATTAAAGAAAGGATATTTCTTTAGAAAATCTGAAGAAATAACGCCTGAAGGAAAACTTCACCATGTCACATCACTAGTAGAAAAGGGGGCTTTGGTCTAGGCCGGGTAACCCCATTAGTCCCGGTTCAGTCTAGAACCGGGACCAATGGGGGCATTGGTCCCGGTTCGTGAGCCCAGGGGGCCGGCCGGGCCACGTGGGCCATTGGTCCCGGTTCATCTGGACCTTTTGGTCCCGGTTGGTGGGATGAACTGGGACCAATGGGCCTCGCTCCTGGCCCACAACCATTGGTCCCGGTTCGTGTCTCAAACCGGGACTAAAGATTAGACCATTATTCCGGTTTGAGGCATGAACCGGAACTAATGAGGATGAGACCTTTAGTCCCGATTCGTGCCACGAACCGGTACTAAAGGTCCCATTTTCAAACTCTATCCCCCCCCCATGGATCGCCTTTTCAGTTTAAAAAAAAAGAAAATGATGGAAATGTCAAAAAAATAAAAGAAAATAAGTTTCCCATGTGATATGTGGTCTAGTTGTTGGGAAAATTTGCAAATGTGAATTTTGACTTTATTTGCAAAATCTCTCTGAAATTTGTAAAAATGGGCATAACTTTTGCATACTAACTCGGATGAAAAAGTTTTTTATATGAAAAATCATCTACTCGAAAAGTTACATCCAAATTTAACACGGGGTACCCCGTTAAACATTTTCAAAATTCTCAAAAACCTAATAGAAAAAAAGTTACGGGGCTTTTAAGATCTAGAGTGAAAAAAATCGAAAAAAATTCAAACAGTGGGCAAACTGTGGTCAAACTAATTATTCTAGAATATTAGTGTTACTAAATAATTATTTCAGTTATTTCAATTTTGGTCAAATCTGGTCAAACTGTGGTCAAACAATGGTCAAACTAATTATTCAAGAAATATTAGTGTTACTAAATAATTATTGTTTTTTAAAACAATAGTTTCAAAATAAAACTATGAAATGTGTCACTTCATGCTCAAGCAAAATTCCTGAAGGTTAACAGGATTGACATCTTAGTATTGTCAGGAAAACAACAAGTGCAGACTTGGAGCGAGGGAGAATAGAACCCGGAAGTTAAGCGTGCTCATGATTCTACGGCGGTGCATGTACCCAGTCCTGATAAATCCACGACGCCATGACGGTTCATGCAGTAACAAGTTTGTACAGACAATTGAAGAAGATGACCCGTTGTAGAGGCTGTCTACAACATATCTACATCCCTCAAACCAGTACTAAAGGTCTTGGCCCACAATCATTGGTCCCGGTTCGTGCCTCAAACGGGGACTAAAGATTAGACCTTTAGTCCCGGTTTGAGGCACGAACCGGGACTAATGGGGATGAGACCTTTAGTCCCGGTTCGTGCCACGAACCGGTATTAAAGATCCCATTTTCAAACTCTACCCCCCCTGTGGATCGCCTTTTCAATTTTAAAAAAAATAAAAGAAAACGATGGAAATGTCAAAAAAATAAAAGAAAATAAGTTTCCCATGTGATATGTGGTCTAGTTGTTGGGAAAATTTGCAAATGTGAATTTTGACTTTATTTGCAAAATCTCTCTGAAATTTGTAAAAATGGGCATAACTTTTGCATACTAACTCAGATGAAAAAGTTTTTTATATGAAAAATCATCTACTCGAAAAGTTACATCCGAATTTAACAAGGGGTACCCCGTTAAACATTTTCAAAATTCTCAAAAACGTAATAGAAAAAAGTTACGGGGCTTTTAAGATCTAGAGTGAAAAAAATCGAAAAAATTCAAACAGTGGGCAAATTGTGGTCAAACAATGGTCAAACTAATTATTCTAGAATATTAGTGTTACTAAATAATTATTTCAGTTATTTCAATTTTGGTCAAATCTGGTCAAACTGTGGTCAAACAATGGTCAAACTAATTATTCAAGAAATATTAGTGTTACTAAATAATTATTGTTTTTTAAAACAATAGTTTCAAAATAAAACTATGAAATGTGTCACTTCATGCTCAAGCAAAATTCCTGAAGGTTAATAGGATTGACATCTTAGTATTGTCAGGAAAACAACAAGTGCAGACTTGGAGCGAGGGAGAATAGAACCCGGAAGTTAAGCGTGCTCAGGCTGGGGGAGTGGGAGGATGGGTGACCGTTCGGAAAGTTAGATGATTTGGAATGATGAGGGGTGATTAGAGGATAAATTGAGAAGTGATGAGGGGTGGTGATTACAGACTAGAGGTTAAAATAATCCAGAAATTTGAAAATAAAAAAGAAACTAAAAAAAATTCAAAATTTTTTTTCAAAAAAAAAAATCATAAAATTTCCTTTAGTCCCGGTTGGTGTTACCAACCGGGACTAAATGTGGAGCTCCACGTGGCCGCGCCCTTTAGTCCCGGTTCTGGATTGAACCGGGACTAAAGGGAGAGGCATTAGTACCGACATTTTAGCCCCGGTTCCAGAACCGGGACTAAAGGCCCTTATGAACCGGGACTGAAGGCCCTTTTTCTACTATTGCATAGAAATATCAAGGTAATCCTTCAGAAATTTTTGTTATGTTTTCCTGTGCTTTTTTTTCCAATAATGTGGTTGCCGAGGAAGGCTTCATATGATCTTCCTCACATTTTTCGAAGCTTTATTTACTAGCGCAATGCTCTGGCAAGAGTTCAAGTATCAGATCATCTTTTGTATGGCTATATGTATGTTTATTCTCTTCAATCTCATACCATGAATGAATGTTGGAATTTCAAATGAATTTAATTCGTCCACATTTAACATTCGTTCATCAAAACGGATGGTCGTGGCATGGCAATGTGCGCCCAATCTTCCTTCCACACTACAATGTGGAGCTCCACGTGGCCGCGCCCTTTAGTCCCGGTTCTGGATTGAACCGGGACTAAAGGGAGAGGCATTAGTACCGACATTTTAGTCCCGGTTCCAGAACCGGGACTAAAGGCCCTTATGAACCGGGACTGAAGGCCCTTTTCTACTAGTGCATAGAAATATCAAGGTAATCCTTCAGAAATTTTTGTTATGTTTTCCTGTGCTTTTTTTTTCCAATAATGTGGTTGCTGAGGAAGGCTTCATATGATCTTCCTCACATTTTTCGAAGCTTTATTTACTAGCGCAATGCTCTGGCAAGAGTTCAAGTATCAGATCATCTTTTGTATGGCTATATGTGTGTTTATTCTCTTCAATCTCATACCATGAATGAATGTTGGAATTTCAAAGGAATTTAATTCGTCCACATTGAACATTCGTTCATCAAAAGGGATGGTCGTGGCATGGCAATGTGCGCCCAATCTTCGTTCCACACTACAACCACAAACCCAAATGTATGAATTAAGGTATGCAAATTCAACATTCATGTTTGGTAACTTCATGTATTTACGGATATTTTAATTAATTCATTAAAAATGAATGGGCGCTGCAACGCGCGTCAACATGATCTAGTGTACAATAAGATTGACTCAGCTGTCTATAGGAGGTACCATCTATGATATTTGGTGAGGTGAAGGAGAGAGGAAGAGAAAAAGAAGAGGTCGTATGTAAATCGGCGGACGGTCGAATCGCATTAAAATCGCTGGCTAACGACGCCACTTTTCCCTTTATACATGGCTGGTATCGGTACTGGTGCAGTTGTGCGCCAAATTATCTTGTGATCCTTTCTTTTTCTAGATCCATGGCAGGCCCATCTCAGGTGCTCATGATTCTACGGCGGTGCATGTACCCAGTCCTGATAAATCCACGACGCCACGACGGTTCATGCAGTAACAAGTTTGTACAGACAACTGAAAAAGATGACCCGTTGTAGAGGCTGTCTATAACATATCTACATGCCTCAAACCGGTACTAAAGGTCCTGGCCCACAAACATTGGTCCCAGTTCGTGCCTCAAACCGGGACTAAAGATTAGACCTTTAGTCCCGGTTTGAGGCACGAACTGGGACTAATGGGGATGAGACCTTTAGTCCCGGTTCGTGCCATGAACCGGTACTAAAGGTCCCATTTTCAAACTCTACCCCCCCCCCCCCCCCCCCGTGGATCACCTTTTCAGTTTTAAAAAATAAAATAAAATGATGGAAATGTCAAAAAATAAAAGAAAATAAGTTTCCCATGTGATATGTGGTCTAGTTGTTGGGAAAATTTGCAAATGTGAATTTTGACTTTATTTGCAAAATCTCTCTGAAATTTGTAAAAATGGGCATAACTTTTGCATACTAACTCGGATGAAAAAGTTTGTTATATGAAAAATCATCTACTCAAAAAGTTACATCCGAATTTAACAAGGGTTACCCCGTTAAACATTTTCAAAATTCTCAAAAACCTAATAGAAAAAAAGTTACGGGGCTTTTAAGATCTAGAGTGAAAAAAATCGAAAAAATTCAAACAGTGGGCAAACTGTGGTCAAACAATGGTCAAACTAATTATTCTAGAATATTAGTGTTACTAAATAATTATTTCAGTTATTTCAATTTTGGTCAAATCTGGTCAAACTGTGGTCAAACAATGGTCAAACTAATTATTCAAGAAATATTAGTGTTACTAAATAATTATTGTTTTTTAAAACAATAGTTTCAAAATAAAACTATGAAATGTGTCACTTCATGCTCAAGCAAAATTCCTGAAGGTTAAGAGGATTGACATCTTAGTATTGTCAGGAAAACAACAAGTGCAGACTTGGAGCGAGGGAGAATAGAACCCGGAAGTTAAGCGTGCTCAGGCTGGGGGAGTGGGAGGATGGGTGACCGTTCGGGAAGTTAGATGATTTGGAATGATGAGGGGTGATTAGAGGATAAATTGAGAAGTGATGAGGCGTGGTGATTACAGACTAGAGGTTAAAATAATTCAGAAATTTGAAAATCAAAAAAAAAAATTAATTTTTTTTCAAAAACATTTTTCAAAAAAAAATCATAAAATTTCCTTTAGTCCCGGTTGGTGTTACCAACCCGGACTAAAGGTGGAGCTCCACGTGGCCGCGCCCTTTAGTCCCGGTTCAATTAGTACCGACATTTTAGTCCCGGTTCCAGCACCAGGACTAAAGGCCCTTATGAACCAGGACTGAAGGCCCTTTTTCTACTAGTGCATAGAAATAGAAATATCAGGGTAATCCTTCAGAAATTTTTGTTATGTTTTCCTATGCTTTTTTTCCAATAATGTGGTTGCCGAGGAAGGCTTCATATGATCTTCCTCACATTTTTCGAAGCTTTATTTACTAGCGCAATGCTCTGGCAAGAGTTCAAGTATCAGATCATCTTTTGTATGGCTATATGTGTGTTTATTCTCTTCAATCTCATACCATGAATGAATGTTGGAATTTCAAAGGAATTTAATTCGTCCACATTTAACATTCGTTCATCAAAAGGGATGGTCGTGGCATGGCAATGTGCGCCCAATCTTCGTTCCACACTACAACCACAAACCCAAATGTATGAATTAAGGTATGCAAATTCAACATTCATGTTTGGTAACTTCATGTATTTACGGATATTTTAATTAATTCATTAAAAATGAATGGGCGCTGCAACGCGCGTCAACATGATCTAGTGTACAATAAGATTGACTCAGCTGTCTATAGGAGGTACCATCTATGATATTTGGTGAGGTGAAGGAGAGAGGAAGAGAAAAAGAAGAGGTCGTATGTAAATCGGCGGACGGTCGAATCGCATTAAAATCGCTGGCTAACGACGCCACTTTTCCCTTTATACATGGCTGGTATCGGTACTGGTGCAGTTGTGCGCCAAATTATCTTGTGATCCTTTCTTTGTCTAGATCCATGGCAGGCCCATCTCAGGTGCTCATGATTCTACGGCGGTGCATGTACCCAGTCCTGATAAATCCACGACGCCACGACGGTTCATGCAGTAACAAGTTTGTACAGACAACTGAAAAAGATGACCCGTTGTAGAGGCTGTCTATAACATATCTACATGCCTCAAACCGGTACTAAAGGTCCTGGCCCACAAACATTGGTCCCGGTTCGTGCCTCAAACCGGGACTAAAGATTAGACCTTTAGTCCCGGTTTGAGGCACGAACCGGGACTAATGGGGATGAGACCTTTAGTCCCGGTTCGTGCCATGAACCGGTACTAAAGGTCCCATTTTCGAACTCTACCCCCCCCGCCCCCCCCCGTGGATCGCCTTTTCAGTTTTAAAAAATAAAAGAAAATGATGGAAATGTCAAAAAAATAAAAGAAAATAAGTTTTCCATGTGATATGTGGTCTAGTTGTTGGGAAAATTTGCAAATGTGAATTTTGACTTTATTTGCAAAATCTCTCTGAAATTTGTAAAAATGGGCATAACTTTTGCATACTAACTCGGATGAAAACGTTTTTTATATGAAAAATCATCTACTCGAAAAGTTACATCCGAATTTAACAAGGGTACCCCGTTAAACATTTTCAAAATTCTCAAAAACCTAATAGAAAAAAAGTTACAGGGCTTTTAAGATCTAGAGTGAAAAAAATCGAAAAAATTCAAACAGTGGGCAAACTGTGGTCAAACAATGGTCAAACTAATTATTCTAGAATATTAGTGTTACTAAATAATTATTTCAGTTATTTCAATTTTGGTCAAATCTGGTCAAACTGTGGTCAAACAATGGTCAAACTAATTATTCAAGAAATATTAGTGTTACTAAATAATTATTGTTTTTTAAAACAATAGTTTCAAAATAAAACTATGAAATGTGTCACATCATGCTCAAGCAAAATTCCTGAAGGTTAATAGGATTGACATCTTAGTATTGTCAAGAAAACAACAAGTGCAGACTTGGAGCGAGGGAGAATAGAATCCGGAAGTTAAGCGTGCTCAGGCTGGGGGAGTGGGAGGATGGGTGACCGTTCGGGAAGTTTTTGGAATGATGAGGGGTGATTAGAGGATAAATTGAGAAGTGATGAGGCGTGGTGATTACAGACTAGAGGTTAAAATAATTCAGAAATTTGAAAATGAAAAAAAAATTTAATTTTTTTTTCAAAAACATTTTTCAAAAAAAAAATCATAAAATTTCCTTTAGTCCCGGTTGGTGTTACCAACCCGGACTAAAGGTGGAGCTCCACGTGGCCGCGCCCTTTAGTCCCGGTTCTGGATTGAACCGGGACTAAAGGGAGAGGCATTAGTACCGACATTTTAGTCCCGGTTCCAGAACCGGGACTAAAGGCCCTTATGAACCGGGACTGAAGGCCCTTTTTCTACTAGTGCATAGAAATATCAAGGTAATCCTTCAGAAATTTTTGTTATGTTTTCCTGTGCTTTTTTTCCAATAATGTGGTTGCCGAGGAAGGCTTCATATGATCTTCCTCACATTTTTCGAAGCTTTATTTACTAGCGCAATGCTCTGGCACGAGTTCAAGTATCAGATCATCTTTTGTATGGCTATATGTGTGTTTATTCTCTTTAATCTCATACCATGAATGAATGTTGGAATTTCAAAGGAATTTAATTCGTCCACATTTAACATTCGTTCATCAAAACGGATGGTCGTGGCATGGCAATGTGCGCCCAATCTTCCTTCCACACTACAACCACAAACCCAAATGTATGAATTAAGGTATGCAAATTCAACATTCATGTTTGGTAACTTCAAATGATCTTCCTTCAGAAATTTTTGTTATGTTTTCCTGTGCTTTTTTTCCAATAATGTGGTTGCCGAGGAAGGCTTCATATGATCTTCCTCACATTTTTCGAAGCTTTATTTACTAGCGCAATGCTCTGGCACGAGTTCAAGTATCAGATCATCTTTTGTATGGCTATATGTGTGTTTATTCTCTTTAATCTCATACCATGAATGAATGTTGGAATTTCAAAGGAATTTAATTCGTCCACATTTAACATTCGTTCATCAAAACGGATGGTCGTGGCATGGCAATGTGCGCCCAATCTTCCTTCCACACTACAACCACAAACCCAAATGTATGAATTAAGGTATGCAAATTCAACATTCATGTTTGGTAACTTCATGTATTTACGGATATTTTAATTAATTCATTAAAATTGAATGGGCGCTGCAACGCGCGTCAACATGATCTAGTGTACAATAAGATTGACTCAGCTGTCTATAGGAGGTACCATCTATGATATTTGGTGAGGTGAAGGAGAGAGGAAGAGAAAAAGAAGATGTCGTATGTAAATCAGCGGACGGTCGAATCGCATTAAAATCGCTGGCTAACGACGCCACTTTTCCCTTTATATATGGCTGGTATCGATACTGGTGCAGTTGTGCGCCAAATTATCTTGTGATCCTTTCTTTTTCTAGATCCATGGTAGGCCCATCTCACGTGCTCATGATTCTACGGCGGTGCATGTACCCAGTCCTGATAAATCCACGACGCCACGACGGTTCATGCAGTAACAAGTTTGTACAGACAACTGAAAAAGATGACCCGTTGTAGAGGCTGTCTATAACATATCTACATATGACGTGGATATGTATTGCAGACTGTTGCTGTCTAAACCAATGTATTTGCCCTAAGAAATTCCTTGTTGGTTTCTTCTACTGGGTTTTCCAGGCTTGTTTTTTTTTTCATTTATTCAGTTTTCTTTCTTTTTTATTTTCCGTATTTATTTTCTCTTTTCTATCTTGTTTTTCATAAATTTTAAATTTTATGTAAATGTTAAAAATAAAATAAAATATCAGTTTGCAAAAAATGGCCGGAATTTCAAAGAATGTTCACATTTAATTAAAAAAAGTTTGGAATTTCAATATTTTTTCATATTTTTTGAACATTGTTCACATCTTCAAAATATTATTTGTAATTTTAAAATGTGTTCACTATTTTCAGTAAGTGTTTGAAAATTCAAAAAATGGATGAAATATCAAAATTTTATTTGCGTTTTCAAATTTTTTTCATGTTTTATAAAATGTTATCACTTTCTATAAAATTGGTTACATTTGTAAAAAATTCAGAATATTTTTAAAAACTGGAATTCCAAGAAAATGTTTGAAAGAATTTGAATAATATTTGGATATGCCGTGGTTGTTTGTTCTTATAAGTTCGCACTGCCTATTGTGACTAAGAGCAACTCTAGCAGACCCCGCATCCCGTCGGTCCGCAAAACGTGTTTGCAGTTCGCCGAAAAACGCCTTTGCGGTCCGGTGCGGATGGCCCCAGTTGCAAACCCCGCATAATGGACCCGTAAGAAAGGATATTCGCGGAATATGCTCTCTTACGGGTTGGCTTTGCGGGGTCTGATCTGGCGCAGTTCCTCCCGGCCCGGAAAACCTAAATTTACACCTTAATTTGATTCAACATAATGCATTTTTTTGTTTTTTCAATAACATTGGATACATAAGACATCACCAAATCTTTGCTAGAATAGCAAGACCAAAGAAAACAAGAACCACAGGTATGCATTTTAGAAGATTTTCAACTTCCATAACTGCTCCCACTAGTTGCATTAATATCTTCTCCATGCATTCATTGTTTATCTGCGGATTCTTGATTTTGCATTCTTCTTTCTTCATCTTTGGTTTGAAAGCAGTAGACATTGCTTCCCCTCTAGTTGCACATGCAGCCGCATCATTGCCTTTGATTCTTCTAAGGAGTGCGTCAATGTCTATTAAGTTTCTTCCTATCAATAAATCAATGTATTCGCCTTCCCAAAACCAAAATGAGAATCCATCTTCCTGCACACATGAATGAGCATGTTCGAAATGAGCTACCACAATTGAACCAAAAAATGAGCTATCAAAATGAGCTACCGCAAGTGCACGTACCCCGTCGTTTTTGCATTTGAAGAACACCCATCCAGGGTGCTTCAGCGTGCCCGAAGTTAGCTGCAGCACTGTTCGCATGCAGTCGTCGCACTGTATGAGCGGCATCGGCGAGCCACAGAGCCGTTGCGCGAGCGCCGAGCCCGGTGGACGGCCGAACGAATCCATGCCCCAAATGGTCGGCGGCGTCGGGAGGACGAACCCGTACCTGCATGCCGCGATGCGCCCTTGCCGGGGCTGCGGGAGATGCTCCCCGACCACTCCATCGCTTGGCACAGCCACCGGCGGTTGGAAAAGCCAAATCATGCGGCCCGCGATAAAGGTCCGCAGATCCGCAAATCCGGCGGCCCGCCGGCGCAGGGGGGAGAGGGGAGGCCTCGTGCGTGTGGCGGCCTTTCGGCGAGCTCCTGTCATCTTCTTTCACTGAAATCTTGGGCGGCGGCCCGGCGGCGGCGCGAGGGGGAGAGGGGAGTGAAGGAAATATGCCCTAGAGGTAATAATAAAGTTGTTATTTATATTTCCTTATATCATGATAAATGTTTATTATTCATGCTAGAATTGTATTAATCGGAAACTTAGTACATGTGTGAATACATAGTGATGTCTACTACACAACCTTCTTCTTGTAGACGTTGTTGGGCCTCCAAGTGCAGATGTTTGTAGGACAGTAGCAAATTTCCCTCAAGTGGATGACCTAAGGTTTATCAATCCGTGGGATGCGTAGGATGAAGATGGTCTCTCTCAAACAACCCTGCAACCAAATAACAAAGAGTCTCTTGTGTCCCCAACACACCCAATACAATGGTGAATTATATAGGTGCACTAGTTTAGCGAAGAGATGGTGATACAGGTGCATTATGGATGGTAGATAAAGGTTTTTGTAATCTGAAAATATAAAAACAGCAAGGTAACAAGTGGTAAAAGTGAGCGTAAAAGGTATTGCAATGCTAGGAAACAAGGCCTAGGGTTCATACTTTCACTAGTGCAAATTCTCTCAACAATAATAACATACTAGGATCATAAAACTATCCCTCAACATGCAACAAAGAGTCACTCCAAAGTCACTAATAGCGGAGAACACACGAAGAGATTATTGTAGGGTACGAAACCACCTCAAAGTTATCCTTTCTGATCGATCTATTCAAGAGTCCGTAGTAAAATAACACGAAGCTATTCTTTCCGTTCAATCTATCCTAGAGTTCGTACTAGAATAACACCTTAAGACACAAATCAACCAAAACCCTAATGTCACATAGATACTCCAATGTCACCTCAAGTATCCGTGGGTATGATTATACGATATGCATCACACAATCTCAGATTCATCTATTCAACCAACACAAAGAACTTCAAAGAGTGCCCCAAAGTTTCTACCGAAGAGTCAAGACGAAAACGTGTGCCAACCCCTATGCATAAGTTCACGAGGTCACAGAACTCGCAAGTTGATCACCAAAACATACATCAAGTGGATCACGTGATATCCCATTGTCACCACAGATAAGCACATGCAAGACATACATCAAGTGTTCTCAAATCCTTAAAGACTCAATCCGATAAGATAACTTCAATGGGAAAACTCAATTCATCACAAGAGAGCAGAGGGGGAGAAACATCATAAGATCCAACTATAATAGCAAAGCTCGCGATACATCAAGATCGTACCACCTCAAGAACACGAGAGAGAGAGAGAGAGAGAGAGAGAGAGAGAGAGCAAACACATAGCTACTGGTACATACCCTCAGCGCCGAGGGTGAACTACTCCCTCCTCGTCATGGAGAGCACCGTGATGATGAAGATGGCCACCGGAGAGGGATTCCCCCCTCCGGCAGGGTGCTGAAATGGGTCTAGATTGGTTTTCGGTGGTTACGGAGGCTTCTGGCGGCTGAACTCCCGATCTTGGTTATTTTCTGGAGGTTTCTGTATTTATAGGAATTTTTGGCGTCGGTCTCACTTCAAGAAGGTGCCCGAGTCGTCCATGAGGCAGGCCCACGTGCCTGGGGGGGGGGGCACCCTCGTGGACGGCCCGGGACTCTTCTGGCCCAACTCTTTTACTCCGGGGTCTTCTTTTGGTCAATAAAAAATTGTCAAAAATTGGCACGTCAATTGGACTCCGTTTGGTATTCCTTTTCTGTAAAATTCAAAAACAAGGAAAAAATAGAAACTCGCACTGGGCTCTAGGTTAATAGGTTAGTCCCAAAAATCATATAAAATAACATATAAATGCATATAAAACATCCAAGGTTGATAATATAATAGTATGGAACAATCGAAAATTATAGATACGTTGGAGACGTATCAAGCATCCCCAAGCTTAATTCCTGCTCGTCCTCGAGTAGGTAAATGATAAAAACAGAATTTTTGATGTGGAATGCTACCTAACATATTTATCAATGTAATCTTCTTTATTGTGGCAAGAATATTCAGATCCATAAGATTCAAGACAAAAGTTTAATATTGACATGAAAATAATAATACTTCAAGCATACTAACAAAGTAATCATGTCTTCTCAAAATAACATGGCCAAAGAAAGCTATGCCTACAAAATCATATAGTCTGGCTATGCTCTATCTTCATCACACAAAATATTTAAATCATGCACAACCCCAATGACAAGCCAAGCAATTGTTTCATACTTTTGATGTTCTCAAACTTCTTTAATCTTCACGCAATATATGAGCGTGAGCCATGGACATAGCACTATAGGTGGAATAGAATGGTGGTTGTGGAGAAGACAAAAAGGAGAAGATAGTCTCACATCAACTAGGTGTATCAACGGGCTATGGAGATGCCCATCAATAGATATCAATGTGAGCGAGTAGGGATTGCCATGCAACAGATGCACTAGAGCCATAAGTACATGAAAGCTCAAAAAGAAACTAAGTGGGTGTGCATCCAACTCGCTTACTCACGAAGACCTAGGGCATTTTGAGGAAGCCCATCATTGTAATATATAATCCAAGTTCTATAATGAAAGATTCCCACTAGTTTATGAAAGTGACAACATAGGAGACTCTCTATCATGAAGATCATGGTGCTACTTCGAAGCACAAGTGTGGTAAAAGGTTAGTAGCATTGTCCCTTCTCTCTTTTTATCTCATTTTTTTGTTTTTTGGGCCTTTTCTCTTTTTTATGGCCTCTTTTTTCTTTTCTTTTTTATTTTTCGTCCAGAGTCTTATACCGACTTGTGGGGGAATCATAGTCTCCATCATCCTTTCCTCACTGGGACAATGCTCTAATAATGAAGATCATCACACTTTTATTTACTTACAACTCAAGAATTACAACTCGATACTTAGAACAAAATATGACTCTATATGAATGCCTCTGGCGGTGTACCGGGATGTGCAATGAATCAAGAGTGACATGTATGAAAGATTTATGATCGGTGGCTTTACCACAAATATGATGTCAACTACATGATCATGCAAAGCAATATGACAATGATGAAGCGTGTCATAATAAACGGAACGGTGGAAAGTTGCATGGCAATATATCTCGGAATGGCTATGGAAATGCCATAATAGGTAGGTATGGTGGCTGTTTTGAGGAAGATATATGGTGGGTTTATGGTACCGGCGAAAGTTGTGCGGTACTAGAGAGGCTAGCAATGGTGGAAGGGTGAGAGTGCGTATAATCCATGGACTCAACATTAGTCATAAAGAACTCACATACTTATTGCAAAAATTTATTAGTTATCAAAACAAAGTACTATGCGAATGCTCCTACGGGGATAGATTGGTAGGAAAAGACCATCGCTCGTCCCCGACCACCACTCATAAGGAAGGCAATCAAAAAATAAATCATGCTCCGACTTCATCACGTAACGGTTCACCATACGTGCATGCTACGGGAATCACAAACTTTAACACAAGTATCTCTCAAATTCACAGCTACTAAACTATCATGACTCTAATATCACCATCTTCATATCTCAAAACAACCATCAAGTATCAAACTTCTCATAGTATTCAATGCACTTTATATGAAAGTTTTTATTATATCCCTCTTGGATGCCTATCATATTAGGACTAGTTTCATAACCAAAGCAAATTACCATGCTGTTTAGGACTCTCAAAATAATATAAGTGAAGCATGAGAGTTCAATAATTTCTTCAAAATAAAACCACCACCATGCTCTAAAAATATATAAGTGAAGCACTAGAGCAAATGACAAACTACTCCGAAAGATATAAGTGAAGATCAATGAGTAGTCGAATAATTAAGCAACTATGTGAAGACTCTCTAACATTTAAGAATTTCAGATCTTGGTATTTTATTCAAACAGCAAGCAAAACAAAATAAAATAAAATGATTCTCCAAGCAAAACACATATCATGTGGTGAATAAAAATATAGCTCCAAGTAAAGTTACCGATGAATGAAGGCGAAAGAGGGGATGCCATCCGGGGCATACCCAAGCTTAGGCTCTTGGTTGTTCTTGAATATTACCTTGGTGTGCCTTGGGCATCCCCAAGCTTAGGCTCTTGCCACTCCTTATTCCATACTCCATCGAATCTTTACCCAAAACTTGAAAACTTCACAACACAAAACTTAACAGAAAACTCGTAAGCTCCGTTAGTATAAGAAAATAAATCACCACTTAGGTACTGTTTTGAACTCATTATAAATTCATATTTGTGTAATATCTACTGTATTCCAACTTCTCTATGGTTCATACTCTCCGATACTACTCATAGATTCATCAAAATAAGCAAACAACACAATGAAAAGAGAATCTGTCAAAAACAGAACAGTCTGTAGTAATCTGTATCAAACATATACTTATATAACCCCTAAAATTCTGAAATAAATTGGTGGACCTGAGGAATTTGTCTATTAATCATCTGCAAAAAGAATCAACCTAATCGCACTCTCTAGTAAAAAAATGGCAGCAAATCTCGTGAGCGCTAAAGTTTCTGTTTTTTACAGCAAGGTCGCAAAGACTTCACCCAAGTATTCCCAAAGGTTCTACTTCGCACAAACACTAACTAAAACATAAAAACTCAATCATAACAGAGGCTAGATAAATTATTTATTACTAAACAGGAACAAAAAGAAAGGAACAAAAATAAAATCGGGTTGCCTCCCAACAAGCGCTATCGTTTAATGCCCCTAGCTAGGCATGCCAATTTCAATGATGCTCACATAAAGGATAAGAATTGAAACATAAAGAGAGCATCATGAAGAATATGACTACCACATTTAAGTCTAACCCACTTCCTATGCATAGGGATTTTGTGAGCAAACAACTTGTGGGAACAAGAATCAACTTGCATAGGAAGGTAAAACAAGCATAACTTCAAAACTTTAAGCATATAGAGAGGAAACTTGATATTATTCCAACTCCTACAAGCATATATTCCTCCCTCATAATAAATTTCAGTAGCATCATGAATAAATTAAACAATATAACCATCACATAAATCATTGCTCTCATGATCTACAAGCATAGAAAATTTACTACTCTCCACATAAGCAAAATTCTTTTCATTCAGAATAGTGGGAGTATCATAAGAAACTCGAATACTACAAATTGTTTCCACATTAAAAGAGTAATATTCAGGAAAAGGGTAATCATAATCATGACAAGTTTTAATATAATCATCACTACTTTTTATAGCATACGTGTCATCACAATAATCATCATAAGTAGCAACTTTGTTCTCATCATAATCAATTGAAACCTCTTCCAACATAGTGGAATCATTACTAAATAAAGTCATGACCTCTCCAAATCCACTTTCATAATTGTAAAAATAAGATTCAACATCCTCCAAAATAGTGGGATCATTACTTCCTAAAGTTGACACTCTTCCAAACCCACTTTCATCAATATAACCATCATAAATAGGAGGCATGCTATCATCATAATAAATTTGCTCATCAAAACTTGGGAGACTAAAAATATCATCTTCATCAAACGTAGCATCCCCAAGCTTGGGACAAACATTAATTGCAGCAAATACATTCTCAAACATGTCATTCTCATCAAACAAAGAATCCCCAAGCTTGGGCCTTTTCATATCATAAGCATAATCACTCTCATCATTAATAGTATGGATAGCACTAATAACCCACAAGTATAGGGGATCGTGATAACCCACAAGTATAGGGGACCGCAACAGTTTTTGATAAGTAAGAGTGTCGAACCCAACGAAGAGCTAAAGACAGAACAAATACTCCCTCAAGTTCTATCGACCACCGATACAACTCTACGCACGCTTGATGTTCGCTTTACCTAGAACAAGTATGAAACTATAAGTACTTTGTAGGTGTTGTTGGATAGGTTTGCAAGATAATAAAGAGCAAGTAAATAAAAAGTAGGGGCTGTTTAAGTAAAGACACAATAAAGTAAATATAGCGAGTGTGGAAAAGTAGTGGTAGGAGTTGCGAAATTGCCCCTAAGAAATTGACTACTTTACTAGACCGATAGCAAGTATTATGTGGGAGAGGCCACTGCTAGCATGTCATCCCTGACTTGGAATTCTATGCACTTATGATTGGAACTATTAGCAAGCATCCACAACTACTAATGTTCATTAAGGTAAAACCCAACCATAGCATTAAGGTATATTGGTCCCCCTTCAATCCCATGCATCAATTTCTATGCTAGGTTGAAGCTTCTGTCACTCTTGCCCTCCAATACATAGTCCTATCAACATACAACTAACCCTAGGGTGTGATCCACGTGCGCACTCATATGATGGGCACCAAAGGACAGCAACATAACCACAAGCAAATTAAATCAATCATAGCAATTCATTAACCACCGATAGGACAACGGAAATCTACTCAGACATCATAGGATGGCAACACATCATTGGGTAATAATATGAAGCATAAAGCACCATGTTCAAGTAGAGGGTACAGCGGGTTGCGGGAGAGTGGACCGCTGTAGATAGAGGGGGGGGGAGGTGATGGAGATGTTGGTGAAGACGGCGGAGGTGTTGGTGTAGATCGTGGTGATGATGATGGCCACGGCAGCGTTCCGGCGCCACCGGAAGAGAAGGGGAGAGGGGGGGCCTTCGTCTTCTTCTTCCTTGACCTCCTCCCTAGATGGGAGAAGGGTTTCCCCTATGGTCCTTGGCCTCCATGGCATGGGAGGGGCGAGAGCCCCTCCGAGATTGGATCTGTCTCTCTGTTTCTGCGTTCTGTTGTGCTGCCCTTTCACCATTTCGGGTATATATGGAGATCCGTAACTCCGATTGGATTGAAACCTTCGCCGTGATTTTTTTTTTTCCGAAAATTAGCTTTCTCGCAGCTGAAGAAGGGCATCAACCGCCTTACGGGTGGCCCACGAGGGTCAGGGGCGCGCCCAGGGGGGCAGGCGCGCCCCCTGCCTCGTGGCCACCTTGGGCACCGTCTCGCGTGGATTTTTATTCCAGAATTTTCCAAATATTCCAAAAATAAGCTCCATCCGTTTTTATCCCGTTTGGATTCCGTTTGATATGGATATTCTGCGAAACATAAAACATGCAACAGACAGGAACTGGCACTGGGCACTGGATCAATATGTTAGTCCCAAAAAAAGTATAAAAAGTTGCCAAAAGTATATGAAAGTTGTAGAATATTGGCATGGAACAATCAAAAATTATAGATACGACGGAGACGTATCAGCATTCCCAAGCTTAATTCCTGCTCGTCCTCGAGTAGGTAAATGATAAAAAAGATAATTTTTGATGTGGAATGCTACCTAGCATAATCTTGATCACATATCTAATCATGGCATGAATATTAAGATATGAGTGATTCAAAGCAATAGTCTATCATTTGACATAAAACAATAATACTTAAGCCCACTAATAAAGCAATCATGTCTTTTCAAAATAACAAGGCCAAAGAAAGTTATCTCTACAAAATCATATAGTCTGGCTATGCTCCATCTTCACCACACAAAATACTCACATCATGCACAACGCCGATGACAAGCCAAGCAATTGTTTCATACTTTTGACGTTCTCAAACCTTTTCAACTTTCACGCAATACATGAGCGTGAGCCATGGACATAGCACTACAGGTGGAATAGAATATGATGGTGGAGAAGACAAAAAGGAGAAGATAGTCTCACATCAACTAGGCGTATCAATGGGCTATGGAGATGCCCATCAATAGATATCAATGTGAGTGAGTAGGCATTGCCATGCAACGTATGCACTAGAGCTATAAGTGTATGAAAGCTCCAACTGAAACTAAATGGGTGTGCATCCAACTTGCTTGCTCATGAAGACCTCGGGCATTTGAGGAAGCCCATCATCGGAATATACAAGCCAAGTTCTATAACAAAAATTCCCACTAGTATATGAAAGTGATAACTCAAGAGACTCTCTATATGAAGAACATGGTGCTACTTTGAAGCACAAGTGTGGGAAAAGGATAGTAGCACTGCCCCTTCTCTCTTTTTCTCTCATTTTTTTATTTTTATTTTTTTATTTTTTTGGTGGGCTTCTTTGGCCTTTTTTTTATTTGGGCTTCTTTGGCCTCTTTTATATTTTTGTAAAGTCTGGAGTCTCATCCCGACTTATGGGGGAATCATAGTCTCCATCATCCTTTCCTCACTGGGGCAATGCTCTAATAATGACGATCATCACACTTTTATTTACTTACAACTCAATATTACAACTCGATACTAGAACAAAGATATGACTCTATATGAATGCCTCCGGCGGTGTACCGGGATGTGCAATGATCTAGCGTAGCAATGACATAAAAAAACGGACAAGCCATGAAAACATCATGCTAGCTATCTTACGATCATGCAAAGCAATATGACAATGAATGGTCAAGTCATGTATATGATGATGATGGAAGTTGGATGGCAATATATCTTGGAATGGCTATGGAAATGCCATGATAGGTAGGTATGGTGCCTGTTTTGAGGAAGATATATGGTGGGTTTAAGGTACTGGCGAAAGTTGCGCGATACTAGAGAGGTTAACAATGGTGGAAGGGTGAGAGTGCGTATAATCCATGGACTCAACATTAATCATAAAGAACTCACATACTTATAGCAAAAATCTATTAGTCATCAAAACAAAGTACTACGCGCATGCTCCTAGGGGGATAGATTGGTAGGAAAAGACCATCGCTCGTCCCCGACCGCCACTCATAAGGAAGACAATCAATAAATAAATCATGCTCCGACTTTGTTACATAACGGTTCACCATACGTGCATGCTACGAGAATCACAAAACTCAACACAAGTATTTCTACAATCCACAACTACCCACTAGCATGACTCTAATATCACCATATTTATATCGCAAAACTATTGCAAGGAATCAAACATATCATATTCAGTGATCTACAAGTTTTATGTAGGATTTTATGACTAACCATGTGAATGACCAATTCTTGTCATCTCTCTAAATAGATATAAGTGAAGCAAGAGAGTTTAATTCTTTCTACAAAAGATATGCCCACGCTCTAACAAATATAAGTGAAGCAAAAGAGCGTTCTACAAATGGCAGTTGTCTATGTAAAGAGAAACAGGCAATCCAAACTTCAAATGATATAAGTGAAGCACATGAAGCATTCTATAAAGCCATACTCAAAAGATATAAGTGAAGTGCATAGAGCACTCTATAAACCAACCAAGGACTATCTCATACCAGCATGGTGCATAAAATAAAAATGAAAACTAAATGCAAAAGACGCTCCAAGATTGCACATATCGCATGAATGAAACGAATCTGAAAACATAACGATACTTGTTGAAGAAAGAGGGGATGCCTTCCGGGGCATCCCCAAGCTTAGACGCTTGAGTCTCCTTGAATATTTACTTGGGGTGCCTCGGGCATCCCTAATCTTGAGCTCTTGCCTCTCTTCCTTCTTATCACATCGAGACCTTCTCGATCATCGAACACTTCATCCACACAAAACTTCAACAGAAAACTCGGTAAGATCCATTAGTATAATAAAGCAAATCACTACTCTAAGTACTGTTGCAAACCAATTCATATTTTTTTTTTGCATTGTGTCTACTGTAATATAACTTTTTCATGGCTTAATCCACTAATATAAATTGATAGTTTCATCAAAACGAGCAAACTATGCATCAAAAACAGAATCTGTCTAAAACAGAACAGTCTGTAATAATCTGAACATTCACCATACTTCTGATACTTGAAAACTTCTACCAAAATTAGGAAAAATATACAATTTGTATAGGAAGAGAGTGCAAAAAGAATCAGAACCAGTTGATGTTCCAGCAAAAACTGTAAAATCGCGCACTACAGCCAAAGTTTCTGTCCTGCACCGCACAAACCATCAAGCAAATGTAAACATCCTAAAGGCAAACCTTGGCACATTATTTTTATAATAAAATGAAATTGTACAAGGGGATAATTATTTTTATTGAAAAGTTTCTGTAATCAAGATTCACAAAGTTTCCGTGAGCATGAACAAAGTTCAAGGCTAGCTCCCACTTCAACAATGCTTGTCTTTCTCACTTTCGCTTTCCTTTTTGAAAAGGTTTTGGGTTCCCCTCTTTATTTTTGTTGTTTTTAAACTATATAAAAGCACTCAACAGAAATAAATGACTCTCTAAAAATTCCGGGTTGTCTCCCTAGCAGCGCTTTCTTTAAAGCCATTAAGCTAGGCATATAGTGCTCAAGTAATGGATCCACCCGGATCCCAAGGTATATCAAAGCCAATTTTAATTAACAATGATTTATAATTTAGTGGTGAGCACAAGGTAACATATATCATGTAATGAAGAAGTCTAAATCTCTTCCTATGCATCGGCATGTCATAAAATAACAATTCATGCACACAAAGTAAAGGCCAATGCATAGTATAAACAGTTTCTTGCAATTTTATCATATTGGAAACATAGAGAGCTGGAGATATAGTTGCTCTCTCATAATAATTGCAAGTAGGAGCAGCAAGCAAATGCATATTATATTCATCAAAATCATCATGTGCAATGGTAAAAGGCAACCCATCAATATATTCCTTAATAAGAGCAAACTTCTCCGATATAGTGTAGTTTGGAGAATTCAAAAAGATAATAGGACTATCATGTGTGGGTGCAATAGCAACAATTTCATGTTTAACATAAGGAACTATAGCAAGTTCATCTCCATAAGCATAATTCATACTGGCATCTTGGCCACAAGCATAGCAAGCATCATCAAAAAGGGATATTTCAAAAGAATCAATGGGATCATAACAATCATCATAGCAATCATCCTCCGATAAGCACGAAGGGAAATTAAACAATGTATGAGTTGAAGAGTTACTCTCATTAGAAGGTGGGCACGCGTAGCTAATCCGCTCTTCCTCCTTTTGTTCTTCGTTCTCCTCCTCATCTTTTTCATCCAATGAGCTCACAGTTTCATCAATTTCTTCTTCCATAGACTCCTGCAAAATATTAGTCTCTTCATGGACAGCGGAGACTTTCTCAATAAGCACATTAATATAGGAATTATATTCATAATTATCATAGAAATATTTCGAGATAGCTAAATTTTCAAGCCTATAAACATCATCATCATAAGCTTCATGCTTTTCAAACAAAGATTCAATTTCATAAGCACCCTTAAAAGCAACAAATTCTTCTATTTGTTCCACATCATAGTAATCATATATACCATTAGCATAATAAGCTAAGGTTTCATTATCATTAAATTCACATGAAAAGGGAAGGTGTGGAGCCTTCACCTTAGAGCAACAAGTATAATCATATCTCAAGCATAGTTGCCTAGCATACCAATTCAATATATGAATTTGATCCCATAATAGTTTCCCTTTTTGTGTCAAGCGGTAATCCCTAAAGTATTCACGTTGATCCAACGTTACTCCCATTACATAATTGAATGGGGTTTTCTCAGGATTATTAAAGTAGTACATAATATTTTTCACATAACCAGCATCGACGGTTTTAGGAGGTTCCCCATCTCCATGAGTAGCAAGTACACCTAATTTTTTTTGGTATTTCGTGCTCCATATCCATAACTAAAGATAGAGAACAACTAAGAACAGCAAATAAAAATTACTTAGTGATAAAGAAAACAAGCACACACGGGAATATTCACCCCACGCTATTGCTCCCCGGCAACGACGCCAGAAAAAGGTCTTGATAACCCACAAGTATAGGGGATCGCAACAGTTTTCGATAAGTAAGAGTGTCGAACCCAACGAGGAGCTAAAGGCAGAACAAATATTCCCTCAAGTTCTATTAACCACCGATACAACTCTACGCACGCTTGATGTTCGCTTTACCTAGAATAAGTATGAAACTAGAAGTACTTTGTAGGTGTTGTTGGATAGGTTTGCAAGATAATAAAGAGAAAGTAAATAAAAAGTAGGGGCTTTTTAAGTAAAGACACAATAAAGTAAATATAGCGAGTGTGGAAAAGTAGTGGTAGGAGTTGCGAAATTGCCCCTAAGCAATTGACTACTTTACTAGACCGATAGCAAGTATTATGTGGGAGAGGCCATTGCTAGCAAGTCATCCCTGACTTGGAATTCTATGCACTTATGATTGGAACTATTAGCAAGCATCCGCAACTACTAATGTTCATTAAGGTAAAACCCAACCCTAGCATTAAGGTATATTGGTCCCCCTTCAATCCCGTATGCATCAATTTCTATGCTAGGTTGAAGCTTCTGTCACTCTTGCCCTCCAATACATAGTCCTATCAACATACAACTAACCCTAGGGTGTGATCCACGTGCGCACTCATATGATGGGCACCAAAGGACAGCAACATAACCACAAGCAAATTAAATCAATCATAGCAATTTATCAACCACCGATAGGACAACGAAAATCTACTCAGACATCATAGGATGGCAACACATCATTGGATAATAATATGAAGCATAAAGCACCATGTTCAAGTAGAGGGTACAACGGGTTGCGGGAGAGTGGACCGCTGTAGATAGAGGGGGGGGGAGGTGATGGAGATGTTGGTGAAGACGGCGGAGGTGTTGGTGTAGATCGTGGTGATGATGATGATGGCCATGACAGCCTTCCGGCGCCACCGGAAGAGAAGGGGAGAGGGGGCCCCCTTCGTCTTCTTCTTCCTTGACCTCCTCCCTAGATGGGAGAAGGGTTTCCCCTCTGGTCCTTAGCCTCCATGGCATGGGAGGGCGAGATCCCCTCCGAGATTGGATCTGTCTCTCTCTGTTTCTGCGTTCTGTTCTGCTGCCCTTTCACCGTTTCGGGTATATATGGAGATCCGTAACTCCGATTGGATCGAAACCTTCGCCGTGATTTCCCCCCTGAAAATTAGCTTTCTTATGGCCGAAGAAGGGCATCAACCGCCTTACGGGTGGCCCACGAGGGTCAGGGGCACGCCCCCCTGCCTCGTGGCCACCTCGGGCACCATCTCGCGTGGATTTTCCTTCCGGAATTTTCCAAATATTCCAAAAATAAGCTCTGCCCGTTTTTATCCCGTTTGGATTATGTTTGATATGGATATTATGCGAAACATAAAACATGCAACAAACAAGAACTGGCACTGGGCACTGGATCAATATGTTAGTCCCAAAAATAGTATAAAAAGTTGCCAAAAGTATATGAAAGTTGTAGAATATTGGCATGGAACAATCAAAAATTATAGATACGACGGAGACGTATTAGATCGCAACAATTTTCGAGGGTAGAGTATTCAACCCAAATTTCTTGATTTGACACAAGGGGAGCCAAAGAATATTCTCAAGTATTAGCAGCTGAGTTGTCAATTCAACCACACCTGGAAACTTAGTATCTGCAGCAAAGTGTTTAGTAGCAAAGTAATATGATTGTAGTGGTAACAATGGTAAAAGGTAATGGTAGCAAAAGTAATATTTTTGGTGTTTTATAGTGATGGTAACAATAGCAACGGAAAAGTAATAAGCGAAGAACAATACATGGAAAGCTCGTAGGCAATGGATTGGTGATAGAGAATTATGCCGGATGTGGTTCATCATGTAATAGTCATAACATAGGGTGACACAGAACTAGCTCCAATTCATCAATGTAATGTAGGCATGTATTCCGAATATAGTCATACGTGCTTATGGAAAAGAACTTGCATGGCATCTTTTGTCCTACCCTCCAGTGGCAGCGGGGTCCTATTGGAAACTAATGGATATTAAGGCCTCCTTTTAATAGAGTACCGGACCAAAGCATTAACACATAGTGAATAGATGAACTCGTCAAACTACGGTCATCACCGAGAGTGGTCCCGATTATTGTCACTTCTGGGTTCCCGGATCATAACACATAGTAGGTGACTATAGACTTGCAAGATAGGATCAAGAACTCTCATATATTTATGAAAACATAATAGGTCCAGATCTAAAATCATGGCAGTCGGGCCCTAGTGACAAGCATTAAGCATAGAAAAGTCATAGCAACATCAATTTCAGAACATAGTGGATACTAGGGATCAAACCCTAACAAACTAACTCGATTACATGATAAATCTCATCCAACCCATCACCGTCCAGCAAGCCTACGATGGAATTACTCACGCACGGCGGTGAGCATCATGAAATTGGTGATGGAGGAAGGTTGATGATGATGATGGCGATGTATTCCCCTCTCCGGAGCCTCGAACGGACTCCGGATCAGCCCTCCGAAAGTGAATATATGGAGTCAAGTTTGAGGTCGGTGGAGCGTTAGGGGGCCCACGAGGCAGGGGGCGCACCCAGGGGGGTAGGGCGCGCCCCCACCCTCGTGGACAGGTGGAGGCCCCCCTGACGTGGATCTTCCTTCCAATATTTTTTATATATACCAAAATAATTCTCCGTTGATTTTCAGGTCATTCCGAGAACTTTTATTTCTGCACAAAAATAACACCATGGCAATTCTGCTGAAAATAGCGTCAGTCCGGGTTAGTTCCATTCAAATCATGCAAGTTAGAGTCCAAAACAAGGGCAAAAGTGTTTGGAAAAGTAGATACGACGGAGACGTATCAACTCCCCCAAGCTTAAACCTTTGCTTGTCCTCAAGCAATTCAGTTGATAAACTAAAAGTGATAAAGAAAAACTTTTACAAACTCTGTTTGCTCTTGTTGTTGTAAATATGTAAAGCCAGCATTCAAGTTTTCAGCAGAGATTATGAACTAACCATATTCACAATAATATTTAGGTCTCATGTTTACTCATATCAATGACATAATCAACTAGCGAGCAATAATAATAGATCTCAGATGACAACACTTTCTCAAAACAATCATGATATGATATAACAAGATGGTATCTCGCTAGCCCTTCCTGAGACCGCAAAACATAAATGCAGAGCACCTTTACAGATCAAGGACTGACTAGACATTGTAATTCATGGTAAAAGAGATCCAGTCAAGTCATACTCAATGTAAACTAACAGTAATGGATGCAAATGACAGCGGTGTTCTCCAACTGGTGCTTTTTAATAAGAGGATGATGAATCAACATAAAATTAAATAGATAGGCCCTTCGCGAAGGGAAGCAGGGATTTGTAGAGGTGCCAGAGCTCGGTTTTGAAATAGATAAGAATAATATTTTGAGCGATATACTTCCATTGTCAACATAACAACCAAGAGATGGCGATATCTTCCATGCTACACACATTATAGGCGGTCCCCAAACAGAATGGTAAAGTTTATACTCCCCCTCCACCAACAAGCATCAATCCATGGCTTGCTCGAAACAACGAGTGCCTCCAACTAACAACAGCCCCGGGGGAGTTTTGTTTGCAATTATTTTGATTTGATTTGCATAAAGCATGGGATTGGGCATCCCGGTGACCAGCCATTTTCTCGTGAGTGAGGAGCGCAGTCCACTCCTCTTGAGAATAACCCGCCTAACATGGAAGATACGGACAACCCTAGTTGATACATGAGCTATTTGAGCATACAAAACAGAATGCTTATTTGAAGGTTTAGAGTTTGGCACATACAAATTTACTTGGAACGGCAGGTAGATACCATATATAGGTAGGTATGGTGGACTCATATGGAACAAGTTTTGGGGTTTATGGAATTGGATGCACAAGAAGTATTCCCGCTTAGTATAGGTGAAGGCTAGCAAAAGACTGGGAAGCGACCATCTAGAGAGCGACAACAGTCATGAACATGCATTAAAATTAATCAACACCGAATGCAAGCCTGAGTAGGATATAATGCACCAGGAACATAAATATCGTAGAGGCTATGTTGATTTTGTTTCAACTACATGCGTGAACATGTGCCAAGTCAAGCCACTCGAATCATTCAAAAGAGGATACCGCCCTATCATACCACATCACAACCATTTTAATAGCATGTTGGCATGCAAGGTAAACCAGTATAAGCTTCTAGCTAATTAAGCATGGCATAAGCAACTATAATCTCTAATTGTCATTGCAAACATGTTTATTCATAATAGGCTGAATCAGGAACGATAGACTAATCATATTTACAAAAACAAGAGAGGTCGAGTTCATACCAGCTTTTCTCATCTAAATAAGTTCATCATATAATCATCATTATTGCCTTTCACTTGCACGATCAAATAGTGTGGATAATAATAATAGTGCATGTGTATTGGACTAAGCTGGAATCTGCAAGCATTCAATTCAAGAGAGAAGACAAGGTAATATGGGCTCTTTATCAGATCAACGATAATGCATATAAGAGCCACTCAACATTTTCAATATGGTCTTCTCCTCTCGACCCCCAAAGAACAAGAAAAGAAATAAAACTATTTACACGGGAAAGCTCCCAACAAGCAAAATAAGAACAAGAAATCTTTTTGGGTTTTCTTTTTTAATTACTACTACAAGCATGGAAAGTAACCTAATTAAAAGCTACAACTATTTTTTTTGTTTTTCTTAAGGTTTATTAAACACACAAGAAGAAAGCATAAAAAGGAAAATACTAGCATGGATGATACAATGAAAAAGTATGAGCACCGACAACTAGCAATGAGTGTGTGAACATGAATGTAATGTTGGTGAGAGATACGTACTCCCCCAAGCTTAGGATTTTGGCCTAAGTTGGTCTATTGCCACGGCTGGCCTGGCGGATATCCAAAGTAATAGTTGGGGTCGTACTGTGAAGAAGTCTCGGATTTCCACTGGTTGGCAATCACCTCCGGATTCCACTGGTAATCAGACTGTCGTGGAGGATCAAATTGTGGTTCCGGCTCGGGCTCTGTAGCTGATGTAGGGTTCCGGTAGGCGTGAATGGCCTCCAACGGAACAAGGTACTTGCCTGCAGATAAATCAAACAAGGAAGGAGCAGGCAAGGTAATAGTCTCAGGATGATTTTTACCAAATATTAATATGTACTTAAGCGCCTTTTCCCTATTCTAAACAATAAAATCATGTGCTACCATACTCTTATAATCTAGATAAACAGGAGGCATCAATTTTTCTTCTTTCTCATAATGCCTAATAGGTATGTTAAAGTGTGCAGCGAGGCGCGAGGCGAAGATGCCTCCAAGGACGGGGCCCTTTGTACGGTTAAGATTTAACCGACTTGCAACAGTAGCGCCCATACTAAATGTGTCATCATGGAACAAGGCATGGCACAAAATAACAATATCAGGGGCACAAAGGTTGCCACAGTTTCCGCGACCAATTATGCATCTACTAGCAAATATTGCGAAGTAACGTAAAACAGGAAAGTGTATGCTAGTAATTCGTGCATCAGAAACCTTCCTAGTTTCCCCTACAGTAATGGTATCAATAAACCCATCCACATCGTCACGATGTGGTTCCTCTACGCTGCCCTCGAAAGGGATCAAACAAACCCGACAAAAATCACGAAGTGACATCTCCTTATGCTCATCATATAAATAAAATTCCACTGTAGGTGGTGAGCTCCTAGCATGGAAATGAAAGTTTTGCACAAAGATATTGGTGAGTAAGAGATACTGTTCGCGTTGGTCGTGGAGGAAGGCGGTGAGGTCTGCATTCTGAGCCAATTCATAGAAATCATCATAAATCCCAATTGCTCTTAAGAAATCATCACAAGGCCATTCACATGGCCGAACCTCCGTGGTGCGAGGAAGATTATATTTAGGCCTCTTATCCTCCTCACTTTGCTTATCCTTCGAGCATCGGCTCGATGAGCCCCTCAAAAATCTCTTCATCTTTTTCTGAAAATTTCTGAAATTTTTAGTAACTTCAAAATAAAAGTGAACCAAACTCAACAAAATTGATAGCAACTACTCCTACAAGTGACTAGAGGCAATATCATGCATCAAAACTACTTTTGACCACATTAATTTGACATGCAAGCTCAAGAACAGGGTCACCTAAGCAGCAAAAATATGCAATGAATAAAGCACTAGAACAAAAACTAATTGGACCATTGGAGGAGTCACATACCAAGGAACAATCCCCCAAAGCAGTTTTGTGAATGGAGCTTTGAGCAAGGAGATCGAAAATGGCAGCAAGATGAGTTTGGACTCGGGTTTCAGCTGGCTAGTGATTTTTGTAGGAGCAAGGAGTGTATAGTAGTTGGAATAAGTGGAGGGGAGCCACCATGGGCCCACGAGGCAGGGGGGCGCGCCCAGGGGGTAGGGCGCGCCCTCCACCCTCGTGGCCAGGTGCTTGCTCCCCCTATAGTGTTCTCAGTGCCAGATATTCTCAAATATTCCAGAAAAAATCATATTTAAATTTCAGGGCATTTGGAGAACTTTTATTTTCAGGGTATTTTTTATTGCACAGATAATTCAGAAAACAGTCAGAAATTACTATTTTTACTTTATTTAATATAAATAACAGAAAGTAAAAAGAGGGTACAGAGAGTTGTGTTTTCTAAATTCATCCATCTCATGCTCATCAAAAGGAATCCACTAACAAGGTTGATCAGGTCTTGTTAACAAACTCATTCCGAATAACATGGAACCGAAGAATTTTCGAATAACACTAGGTTACCTCAACGGGGATATGCACATCCCCAACAATAAGAATATCATATTTCTTCTTGACAGTAGGAAGAGGAAATTCAAAACCTCCAAAAATAATTGATGGAATTTTTCCAATAGAGTTTATACTATTAACTTGAGGTTGTTTCCTGGGAAAGTGTATCGTATGCTCATTGCCATTAACATGAAAAGTGACATTGCCTTTGGTGCAATCAATAACAGCCCCTGCAGTATTCAAAAAGGGTCTTCCAAGAATAATAGACATGCTATCGTCCTCAGGAATATTTAGGATAACAAAGTCCGTTAAAATAGTAACGTTTGCAACCACAACAGGCACATCCTCACAAATACCGACAAGTATAGCAGTTGATTTATCAGCCATTTGCAAAGATACTTCAGTAGGTGTCAACTTATTCAAATCAAGTCTACGATATAAAGAGAGAGCCATAACACTAACACCGGCTCCAAGATCACATAAAGTAGTTTTAACATAGTTTCTTTTAATGGAGCATGGTATAGTTGGTACTTCGTGATCTCCTTGTTTCTTAGGTATTCCACTCTTAAAAGTATAATTAGCAAGCATGGTGGAAATTTCAGCTTCCGATATCTTTCTTTTATTAGTAACAATATCTTTCATGTACTTAGCATAAGGATTCATTTTAAGCATATCAGTCAAACACATACACAAAAAGATAGGCCTAATCATTTCAGCAAAGCGCTCAAAATCCTCATCATTCTTTTTCTTGGATGGTTTGGGAGGAAAAGGCATCGGTTTCTGAACCCATGGTTCTCTTTCTTTACCGTGCTTCCTAGCAACAAAGTCTCTCTTATCATAACGTTGATTCTTTGATTGTGGGTTATCAAGATCATTAGCAGGTTCAATATCTACTTCATTGTCATTACTAGGTTGAACATCAACATGAACGTCATCGTTAACATTAATACTAGGTTCATGCTCATTACCAGATTGTGTTTCGGCATCAGAAATAGAAATATCATTGGGATTCTCAGGTGTGTCATCAACTGGTTCACTAGAAGCATGCAAAGTCCTATCATTTTTCTTTTTCTTCTTCTTAGAAGGACTAGGTGCATCTACATTATTTCTCTGAGAATCTTGCTCAATTCTCTTAGGATGGCTGAGGGAGTCCTGGATTAGGGGGTCTCCAGACAGCCGGATTATATCCTTTGGCCGGACTGTTGGACTATGAAGATACAAGATTGAAGACTTCGTCTCGTGTCCGGATGGGACTCTACTTGGCGTGGAAGGCAAGCTAGGAAATACGGATATGTATATCTCCTCCTTTGTAACCGACCTTGTGTAACCCTAGCGCCCTCTGGTGTCTATATAAACCGGAGGGTTTTAGTCCGTAGGACAACATACAATCATACCACAGGCTAGCTTCTAGGGTTTAGCCTCTCTGATCTCGTGGTAGATCTACTCTTGTACTACCCATATCATCAATATTAATCAAGCAGGACGTAGGGTTTTACCTCCATCAAGAGGGCCCGAACCTGGGTAAAACATCATGTTCCCTGCCTCCTGTTACCATCCGCCTTAGACGCATAGTTCAAGACCCCCTACCCGAGATCCGCCGATTTTGACACCGACATTGGTGCTTTCGTTGAGAGTTCCTCTATGCCGTCGCCAGAAGGAAGGATGTCTCGTCTCGTCTTTAAAGATGGTACTACTGTTGGGGGAGCTTTGGCTGTCGGCCAAACTCTCCGGCTAGGCGGTTTCATCATGACCGCCTGTTCGGCCGCCGCGCCGACGATGACTTCTCGGGTCATCGAAAACAGCCTCCACGTCAAATCGGCACTCACCGAACAGATGGATCCAATGGAGCTCGCCTCCTTAAACGAGCTCTCGGATCACATCGCCGCCTTGGGAGTCGCTACGGACTATGATCGGATTGGGCTTAAACCCGATCAAAGGGAGATTAACTCTCCACTGGTCACCCATCATATTGCAGTGGTGGAGGAACAATGCGGCGACTTTTCCTCTATCTTGAGGACCAACTATATCCGGATTTCCGAGCTCTCCGAGCCGGACGCTCGTTCGCGGGAGGACAACATCCAATCCCTGAACTTAGAGTCAGGCAGCGGGCCAGGATTATCGGGTAACACCCCGGAACCGGAACTTCCAAAATTGGAAACTCCTCGGCCCCTGGATCCCAGATCAGGTAAGGGTTCGGATTCAATTCCACCCACCCACGCAAACATAAGCGATCTTTCCCACATCAGGCAAGAGCCCCAAGAAACAGTACATCACTATTAGGCCAGATTCCTCCTTGCGATGAACAAGGTTAAGGACTGTCGCGAGGAAGACACAATCCTATTATTCTGCAATAATTGCACGGACAAGGGAATCCTTAACGCCATAAATCGCCGTGAGATAACACGCTTCGCTGACTTGGCGTCCATAGTACGAAAGTACTGTGCGATGGAAAGTGCCTGGAAAATCGAAACAAACTTTTGGGATAATCTGGCCCTGAATACAAACCTAGTCCGAAATAAAAGGGTGCATTATCACAACACACCCGGGTGAACTACCAAAAAGCAAAAACCCTCTATAGGGCACGGAACCGTACTAGAGGGATGGCTCAATGGACCCTGCAAAATTCATAGTACAGCGGATACAATACCAACGCACAGCCTTACAGCATGTTGGATACTCCGGCAGGTGGCCAAAAGTGGTGAGGATCTTCTTATCCCAAATACCACAGAGCACCATCCCGTGGATAACAATACGGTGTTAACAGTCTTTGAGACCTTCACGTCAAATGATAGGTGCAAGTGAACACTCCGCAGCATGGCCGAAATCTGCCACGTAGCAGCAATAAATCCATGGAGTGACACGGCCATTACCTTCAATGCCAGTGATGAACCTAAATTCCGAACAGCCCGAGCACCAGCCGCACTGGTCCTCAGTCCAATCGTGGACGGCTTTCGACTCACCAAAGTACTCATGGACGGCGGCAGCGGATTAAACCTCATCTATGAGGAAACTCTTCAAAAGATGGAAATAGACTGGAACCGCATCGAGCAAAGTAGCACAACCTTTAGAGGAATCATCGCCAGTCGGGAAGCACGCTATGCTGGGAAAATCACACTAGATGTGGTATTCGGCACGCCGGATAATTACAGGTCCGAATAAATTACATTCCAAGTGGCCCCGTTCAGCAGCAGTTATCACGCTCTTTTATGATGGGAGGCATTCACAATCTTCCAAGCCGTACCCCATTACGGGTACATGAAGCTCAAAAAGCCCGGGCCCAACAGAATCATCACTCTCGCCAGCGATCCGGACACGACACTCCGTGCTGAAAACAAAACAGCCGCACTGGCCCTCGAGGCATTATCCGAAGCCCTCTCGGCCGAGGAATTAACCACGCTATGCTCCAAAGTGGACAGGGACGACGTGATACTCGACAAGAGATCCAAGTCCACCTCTTTTAAACCAGCGGATGAAATAGTCAAATTCCAAGTCCACCCAACGGACCCTACAAAAACAGCCTCCATTGGGGCACAGTTAAACCCCGCTGTGGACGCCGCACTACGAGAATTCCTGCGCGAGAACTGGGACATATTCGCCTGGCATGCCTCAGACATGCCAGGAATCCCATGCAGGCTGGCCGAGCATAGCCTCAATATCCTAAAGGGATTCAAGCCGGTCAAGCAGGCTCTTCGGCGTTTCTCCGAACCTAAGAGACATGCCATGGGAGATGAACTAGCCAAGCTATTGGAGGCCGGATTCATCAGAGAAATAAAACACCCGGACTGGGTAGCAAACCTGGTGATGGTACCAAAGAAGGACAAATCCTGGAGCCTTTGCGTTGATTTCAAAGACCTCAATAAAGCTTGCCCAAAGGATTCTATTGGCAGAAATTCACGCTGGACTCGGCGGTCATCATGCCGCAGCCCAGGCTCTTGTAAGGAAGGCCTTCCGTACAGGATTCTATTGGCCAACGGCCCGGGCAGATGCACAGGACTTGGTCCAACGTTGCGCCGGTTGCCAGCTCTTCGCAAATCAAAGTCACATGCCACCTACCGCCCTCCAAACAATCCCCATTACATGGCCCTTTGCGGTCTGGGGGCTTGACATGGTTGGACCCCTTAAAGGGGGAACCCACAAGAAAAAATACTTATTGGTCATGGTGGATAAATTCACCAAATGGATAGAGGGCAAACCTATTAAAATAGCCGAATCAGGACCGGTGATAGACTTCATATCTGGGGTTGTACACCGTTATGGCGTCCCCCACAGCATCATCACTGATAATGGCACGAACTTCATGGCCGACGAGGTAAAACTCTGGTGCAGCAAAATGGACATCAAGCTCGATTATGCTTCAGTCTATCACCCACAAACCAACGGTCAAGTCGAGCAAGCAAACAGTCTTATAATGAGCGGCATTAAACCCAGATTAGTGCGCTCCTTAACGGAGTCCAACACATACTGGGTAGAGGAGCTCGACTCCGTACTCTAGGGGCTGCGGACCATGCCGAATCGTAGTACCAGATATACACCCTTCTTTATGGTGTACGGTGTAGAGGCAGTCTTGCCCTGTGACATAATTGATGACTCACCTCGAGTGCGCATGTACGAAGAAAGAGAAGCTGAGCTCGATCGGCAGGACAGTTTGGACACCCTGGAGGAGGAGCATGACGTAGCCAAAGCCCGTTCCGCATTTTATCAGCAACAGTCTCGCAGATACCAAAGCAGAGAAGTACGGGCCAAAACTTATAACGTTGGTGAACTAGTGCTACGACTGCCGGATAAGAAAAAGAACAAGCTCGAGCCCAAATGGGAAGGTCCCTTCATTATTGACCAAGTTGTGACCGGTGGATCGTACCGACTATGGGATGCATCGACTAGTCGACTCGAGCTGAACCCATGGAACGCGGCCAGGTCCGAAGATTCTATGCCTAGCACCGGACTCTATGTTAGTCCCCTCCCTTTGTCCATTATTTTTTGCATATACATTATCTGTCTTGTTTCTCTTTCTTTCTTTCTTTTATTATTTCTCTAGGCCTTCAAGGGTCACCTCGTGCCTCGCTTGCACACTACAGATGCGCTAGCTGCACTCTTCATACCTGGGGGCTTCTTTCACAGAAGCTTAAATTATTTATCCGGGCCTCATGCCCCACACATGTGTTATACTTCCGCATGTACCTTTTTTCACCATTATATGCATCGATATGACTTAAGTTTTGGCCAAGCTGGGTTGCCTGCCTCTTGTATTTATGCTATACATTCTCGTTAATTCGGCTAGGGCATAAGGGGAGCACCTTTGCGATTGTTACTGCCGGGTCAGCCGGATGTGTACCTCAGACTGGGTGAAGCCGAAAGCTAGCGTTCTTAAGGGAATATTCGGTCGGTGAACAAAAGATGATTTTTATTTATTGTCCATATCTGCCCCCAGATGTTTTTCCTGCGTTTCCTATCGCAGTTCAGACATGCACTTTAGGGCATGCTTACCCAGGGAAAGGAACCCTTAACGGAACTATTCTCCCTGGAAGATGTTTCTTACTACCCATGTAATATAACATAAGTAGTTGGGCACTTGTCTGATAAAGCACTAATGACCCCTACGCCTAGTCTCCACGCATACCCCGGTTCTTATATAACTAAGAGGGTATTCGGATACACTCCAGACTATTGGGCCCAGAGGTTGAAGCGAAAAGGTCCGCAACGACAAATGATCTACAATCCGGCTAGAAGGCATTATACATGTCACTTTAATTACATAGTCATGCAGACTGACTAAATTCCTCTTCTATACCATCCAACAGGCGGTCTAGCTTACAATCCTGTTGAGAATACTTTGCGGCTAATTCTACTTGCCATAAACTAAGCTAACGGGGATCTCTTTTCCGTCGGGCCCCACAGGTCCGACCTCGGCCATGTGATTTGGGTCTGCCTTGGTATACCACGTCTTCACCATGGCCCAGGCTTCTCTGGCACCCTGTCGGCAGGCTGATATCTTCCACAATCGGAAGCGCCACCGTGCTCCCTTGAGCTTCTCCGCAAGCTCGGCAGCGCCCTCTGGCAGGGAGACGGACGGCCACAAGGCCTGGGCAACACCCTGCATCACCTCCCGAACTTGTTCGTGCAGATGTGACAGCTCGGACAGAAGATCACCCGCAGGCCCGGGCATTTCCTTCGCGGGACGACCCGTCAGCATACCTACAGACATAACCCTGTTAGTCGGCTTCTTCGCCGAACTCCTTTAAAAGGATTCATTCAAGCACTTACTGAAAATGCCGCGCTGAAGCTGCTTATTCTCCTTTTCGGAGTCTGCAAGCTGGCCCCGAACGTCTTTTAGTTCCACGCTCAGCTTAATATTGGCATCTTGGAGATTGTTTTTCTCCTGCCTAACCTCAGTCAGCACGCGTTTGCCAGCCTCTAGCTGTCGCATAACATGCTGGTCCTTCGGATTCTCTCCGGATTCATCTGCAACATCTGTTGTTAGATCTGCAGCCATGCCGCATGTTATATGGTAACCATCATTCTTTAAAGTAAATGTTACCAGAAGGTGACTTTTTCGGTTCCTGCAATGCAGCCACAGCAGCCCGCAGTTGGGTCTTGCATTCCTCCAGCTCGTGTGACAGCCTAGTATTCTTCTCTGTAAGAACCTGCACAATAAAGATGATCCTTAAATCAGTTCTGCTAACTATTTCAAGTCTCAGGGGCTACTGGTACATATAAATCGTCAGATTTACTCACCCGTACATCCTTTACATACTAATCCGTGGCTCTGGCTAGACCATCTTGAGCAGCACAGAGGTATGCCTCTCCAGAATTGAAGGCTTCAAACGCCTCTGGTGAGAAACAAGCGTCACGGAGTATGGCCCGCCGGCGCCTATGATTCATGGCGCTTTCCACTTCTGAGTTTGTAGCGGATAATCTATCCGCATCCTCTGTAGGGGGATTATCCGGCGCCTGCCCCATATCGGCTTCTGCCTCCATGTCCGGTCCTGGCGCCCGACTGGTGGAAGCGTGATTGGCAACATCGCCGGACATATTCTGGCGAGCATTTTTTCTGTTAAAGAAACACGGGCGTCATTACATTTCGAGAAAGACGACAACCACGGAGCGGGGTTTGTTATACCTTTGCGCCGGTGTCTCCGTCCTGACCGCCTTCCTTTTTGTCCTACCCGGCCTCGGTGCCTCCTGTTGACGCGTTGCCATGGGTTTAGCAGGGCGTCCCGAATGCCTTCCCTGTAAAATGCCATGTGTATATGGTGGGTGAAGTGTCTAAAAGGGGATCCTAGTTTTGGAGTTGAGATTTTTGGTTTTTCTTACGCGTGATGCAGGGAGCAGTCCGGGATAGTCGGCCGTAATGGCCACCATGGCATCGTCATAGCTTAACTGATAGAACTGCAGGTCTATCAGCTCCACAGATATAACCGAATCTTCTTCGAGTCCGGAGTCGAGGGCTCGGTCAGGGTCCTCTGGTTGTGGAGAAGGGCTGCTAACCTCCTTTATGGCTTTTCGCAGTTCTTGCCGCAAAGTGGAAGGTGAATACTTACGACAAAGAATGTGGGAAAAATGGGAGTAGGGAGATATAACTTACCCAGCTTGGAGGATTGTACATGGAGAACCCATCCCGTGGCTTGATGCGGGTGAACTCCTCTTCCTCACCCTTGAACAATTCGGACAGAATTTTTGCTAAAGTGGCGGCATTGTCCGGGCCCTTATGCCCGCAGCGGGTGGCGTCATCCGCCCCGTTATAACACCACAAGGGGTGCCCATGATATTGAAGTGGCTGCACTCCCCGCATTATGCAAATCGACATAACTTCGATTATTGTCAATCCTGATTGAGCCAGAGCTTTGATCCGGTTCATCAGATAGAGGACTTCTCTGTTGTCTTCCACCTGGGGGCTCCGTGGGCGCCAACTTCGGTGTTTCTTCAGAGGGGCATTGTTGAACTCAGGAAGGCCCCGCTGAATAGGGTCCGGAAGAGGAACGTCCTCCATATAAAACCATTCTGAAGGCCAGTCTTCGGGCGACTTCTTCGGAGTACCGGACAGGTATCCGGTATCGGCGATGCGCCATATTTTGGCTCCGCCCACTTGATAAAGTGACCCCCTCTGTGTGCGAGGGACGAGGCAAAATAGCCTTTTCCACAGCTCGAAGTGAGCCTGGCAGCCTAGGAACAACTCGCAGAGAGCCACATAGCCGGCGATATGTAGGATGGAGATGGGGGTAAAATTATGTAATTGGAGGCCGTAGAACTCCAGGAGCCCGCGTAGGAACGGATGAATTGGAAATCCGAGTCCCCTTAATAGATAGGGAACAAGGCAGACACGTTCCCCCATAGAGGGACAGGGAAAGCTCTCCACTTTCTCCCCGCCATTATAGGTGGCGAGCCCGGCTCGAATGGGCACCATGTACGCCAGAGGGAGAAATCCCTTAGTCTGCAGTTCGACTAGACGACTATGCGGGACTGAACACCTCTCCCAATCATCGGGCTTAGGGCTTCCGGGGCGGGAGGAGGAGTTGCAGAGGTCGGCCATGCTAGAATGGATCTTTCCGGAACGCGCTCTGATGGACTCTCGCTGGGGGAGGATGGTATGGATCGGATCCAAGGATCCCCATCCCTTTAATAGACAATTTATTTAGCTGGCTAGGGGGGCGAATGTAAAAATGCCCTAGCGCCTCGTATTCATTCGACGCGTGGGAGAAAGCCCTTATTGGGCACAAAAGCCAAGTGGTCCAAACATTTATGGGACCGGACACTGCTTTACAGACGTTCGATAGATGGAGAAGAACCCGCCTTGCAATGCCGAAGACAATACTGCGTGCCGGACTCGTCGTCATTGAAGCCTGGTTTGGGGGCTACTGAGGGAGTCCTGGATTAGGGGGTCTCCGGACAGCCGGATTATATCCTTTTGCCGGACTGTTGGACTATGAAGATACAAGATTGAAGACTTGGTCTCGTGTCCGGATGGGACTCTACTTGGTGTGGAAGGCAAGCTAGGCAATATGGATATGTATATGTCCTCCTTTATAACCGACCTTGTGTAACCCTAGCCCCCTCCGGTGTCTATATAAACTGGAGGGTTTTAGTCCGTAGGACAACATACAATCATACCATAGGCTAGCTTCTAGGGTTTAGCCTCTCTGATCTCATGGTAGATCTACTCTTGTACTACACATATCATCAATATTAATCAAGCAGGACGTAGGGTTTTACCTCCGACAATGGACCTCAGGATACAAAGGTTCCTGAGTCATTTTACCACCTCTAGTCATAACTCTAACAACATTATCATTTTTCTTAGTATTTAATTCATTGAGAAAATCATTTTGAGCTTTAAGTACTTGTTCTACTTGAGTGGTAACCATAGAAGCATGTTTACTAATAAGTTTAAGTTCACCTTTAATATTAGCCATATAATCACCCAAGTGTTCAAGCATATCAGCATTGCATTTTAATTCCCTACCAAAATAAGCATTGAAGTTTTCTTGTTTGACCATAAAGTCATCAAACTCATCCAAGCATGGGCTAGCAAACTTAGTAAATGGGACTTCAGCTTTATCATATCTATAGAGAGAATTTACCTTTACTACCTGTGTTGGGTTATCGAGACCATGTATTTCTTCAACGGGCGGTAAATTAAGACCATGTATTTCTTCAATAGGAGGTAAATTCTTAACATCTTCAGCTTTAATACCTTTTTCTTTCATAGATTTCTTTGCCTCTTGCATATCTTCAGCACTAAGAAATAGAATACCCCTTTTCTTCGGAGTTGGCTTAGGAGTTGGTTCAGGAATTGGATCAGGTATTGGACCAGGAAGTGTCCAATTATTTTCATTAGTCAACATATTATTCAATAGAATTTCAGCTTCATCTGGTGTTCTTTCCCTGAAAACACAACCAACACGACTATCCAGGTGGTCTCTGGAAGTATCGGTTTGTCCATTATAAAAGATATCAAGTATTTATTTTTTCTTAAGAGAATGATCAGGCAAAGCATTAAGTAATTGGAGAAGCCTCCTCCCAAGCTTGTGGGAGACTCTCTTCTTAAATTTGCACAAAATTATATATTTCCCTTAAAGTAGCTTGTTTCTTATGAGCGGGGAAATATTTAGCAGAGAAGTAATAAATCATATCCTGGGGCCTATGCACACAACCAGGATCAAGAGAGTTAAACCATATCTTATCATCACCCCTTAATGAGAATGGAAATAATTTAAGGATATAATAATAGCGAGTTTTCTCATCATTAGTGAACAGGGTGGCTATATCATTTAATTTAGTAAGATGCGCCACAATAGTTTCAGATTCATAGCCATAGAAAGGATCAGATTCAACTAAAGTAATTATCTCAGGATCAATAGAGAAATCATAATCCTTATCAGTAACAAAGATAGGTGAAGTAGCATAAGCAGGATCATATTTCATTCTAGCATTCAGAGTTTTTTGTTCCAGCTTATCTAATAATTTCTTAAGACCACTCCTGTCATTGCAAGCAAGAAAATCTCTAGTAGTTTATTCATCCATAACATAGCCCTCAAGCACAACAGGTAATTCATATCTAGGGGGAGAATCTTTATCATCACTTTCATCAATATTATCAGTTTCAATAATTTCATTCTCTCTAGCCCTAGCAAGTTGTTCATCAAGAAATTCACCAAGTGGCACAGTAGTATCAAGCATAGAAGTAGTTTCATCATAAGCATCATGCATAGCAGAAGTGGCAACATCAATAACATGCGATATATCAGAATTAATAGCAGAAGCAGGTTTAGGTGTCGCAAGCTTACTCAAAACAGAAGGTGAATCAAGTGCATAGCTAGATGGCAGTTCCTTACCTCCCATAAATCTTGGTTCTTGGATCTTTCAAGTTCTTCATAATGATAAGCAGATATAAATACCAAGTGACTCAAAGAATAGAGCTATGCTCCCCGGCAACGACGCCAGAAAATAGTCTTGATAACCCACAAGTATAGGGGATCACAACAGTTTTTGAGGGTAGAGTATTCAACCCAAATTAATTGATTCGACACAAGGGGAGCCAAAGAATATTCTCAAGTATTAGCAGCCGAGTTGTCAATTCAACCACACCTGGAAACTTAGTATCTGCAGCAAAGTGTTTAGTAGCAAAGTAATATGATAGTAGTGGTAACGGTGGTAAAAGGTAACAGTAGCAAAAGTAATATTTTTGGTGTTTTATAGTGATGATAACAATAGCAACGGAAAACTAATAAGTGAAGAACAATATATGGAAAGCTCGTAGGCAATGGATCGGTGATAGAGAATTATGCCGGATGCGGTTCATCATGTAAAAGTCATAACATAGGGTGACACAAAACTAGCTCCAATTCATCAATGTAATGTAGGCATGTATTCCGAATATAGTCATACGTGCTTATGGAAAAGAACTTGCATGACATCTTTTGTCCTACCCTCCAGTGGAAGCGGGGTCCTATTGGAAACTAAGGGATATTAAGGCCTCCTTTTAATAGAGTACCGGACCAAAGCATTAACACATAGTGAATAGATGAACTCCTCAAACTACGGTCATCACCGGGATTGGTCCCGATTATTGTCACTTTGGGGTTGCCGGATCATAACACATAGTAGGTGACTATAGACTTGCAAGATAGGATCAAGAACTCTCATATATTGATGAAAACATAATAGGTTCAGATCTGCAATCATGGCACTCGGTCCCTAGTGACAAGCATTAAGCATAGCAAAGTCATAGCAACATCAATCTCAGAACATAGTGGATACTAGGGATCAAACCCTAACAAAACTAACTCGATTACATGATAAATCTCATCCAACCCATCACCGTCCAGAAAGCCTACGATGGAATTACTCACACACGATGGTGAGCATCATGAAATTGGTGATGGAGGAAGGTTGATGATGACGATGGCGATGGATTCCCCTCTCTGAAGCGTGGAACGGACTCCAGATCAGCCCTCCCGAGAGAGTTTAGGGCTTGGCGGCGGCTCCGTATCGTAAAACGTGATGAATCCTTCTCTCTGGTTTTTTTCTCCCCGAAAGTGAATGTATGGAGTCAAGGTTGACATCGGTGGAGCGTCAGGGGGCCCACGAGGCAGGGGGCGCGCCCAGTGGGGTAGGGCGCGCCCCCACCCTCGTGGATAGGTGGAGGCCCCCCTGACATAGATCTTCCTTCCAATATTTTTTATATATTCCAAAATAATTCTCCGTTGATTTTCAGGTCATCCCGAGAACTTTTATTTCTGCACAAAAATAACACCATGGCAATTCTGCTGAAAACAACATCAGTCTGGGTTAGTTGCATTGAAATCATGCAAGTTATAGTCCAAAACAAGGGCAAAAGTGTTTGGAAAAGTAGATACGACGGAGACGTATCAAGCACCAATAGTATAACAATTATCATCATCACAGTGAGTAATAGGAGCAACATTATTTGGGAGGGATACATTTTTACCTTTGCTTCTCTGTCTTTTCTTTTTCTTCTTCACATCTTGTGTGGGTTTTATCCTCTTTTCGGAGCTCCTTATTAACGAGATTGGTTGAATAGGAGGCTCCTCCTCGTTACCTGATTCATCATAAGAAATATTAGAAGAATATTGGGAAGTCTCTTCCCTTTCATTAGTATTCTCTTCATCTTCTATTTGTTTTCTTGTCTTTATGTAATTGGCAATATAAGGATTTTCAATGCAATTCACCGCACAATACATAAAAATTTCTTCTAGATCAAAATCAAGAAATCTATCAAGATTAAATTTTGAAATACCCTCAGTTATACGTTTCGTTTCTTCATACCCCAAAAGAAGACTAAGCTCTTTATGATCCTCAAGGGTAATCAAGTTATCACAATTTTTGGACACGATTTGATCATGAAACAAATAGCATTGGAGCTTTAAATGACCATGTTCATTTCAAAGTTCACAAGGATGGCGATAAATATTGAATCTTTCAGCACAATCATCTAGCCTTTCTTGCAACCATTTAGTTTCCAAATACTTATGCCTCTTGCAAAATATATCTTCCCTATTTGGTGTGCGCTTGCAAGCTCTATGTATTCCACAAAAGTTGACATGCTTATAAGAGACATTTTCATCATGACTAGTGCAATCATCATTAGTACCATGCATATTCAAGGAATTCATACTAACAACATTGCAATCATGCTCATCATTCAAATATTTAGTGCCAAACATTCTAATGCATTCTTCTTCTAAGATTTTGGCACAATTATCGGAATCCTTATTTTCATGAAAGATATTAAAAAGATGAAGCATATGAGGTACCCTCAATTCCATTTTTTGTAGTTTTCTTTTATAGACTAAACTAGTGATAAAACAAGAAACTAAAAGATTCGATTGCAAGATCTAAAGATATACCTTCAAGCGCTAACCTCCCTGGCAACGGCGCCAGGAAAGAGCTTGATGTCTACTACACAACCTTCTTCTTGTAGACGTTGTTGGGCCTCCAAGTGCAGAGGTTTGTAGGATGATACGTCTCCGTCGTATCTACTTTTCCAAACTCTTTTGCCCTTGTTTTGGACTCTAACTTAAATGATTTGAATCAAACTAACCCGGACTGACGCTGTTTTTAGCAGAATTGCCATGGTGTTATTTTTGTGCAGAAATAAAAGTTCTCGTAATGACCTGAAAATCAACAGAGATTATTTTTGGAATATATAAAAAATACTGGAAGAAGAATCCATGTCAGGGGGCCCACACCCTGTCCATGAGGGTGGGGGGCACGCTTACCCCCCAGGGCGCGTCCCCTGCCTTGTGGGCCCCCTGACGCTCCACCGACCTGAACTCCAACTCCATATATTCACTTTTGGGGAGAAAAAAATAAGGGAGAAGGAATCATCGTGTTTTACGATACGGAGCCGCCGCCAAGCCCTAAACTTTCTCGGGAGGGCTGATCTGGAGTCCATTCGGGGCTCCGGAGAGGGGAATCCGTCGCCATCGTCATCATCAACCTTCCTCCATCACCAATTTCATGATGCTCACCACCATGCATGAGTAATTCCATCGTAGGCTTGCTGGACGGTGATGGGTTGGATGAGATTTATCATGTAATCGAGTTAGTTTTGTTAGGGTTTGATCCCTAGTATCCACTATGTTCTGAGATTGATGTTGCTATGACTTTGCTATGCTTAATGCTTGTCACTAGGGCCCGAGTGCCATGATTTCAGATCTGAACCTATTATGTTTTCATGAATATATGTGAGTTCTTGATCCTATCTTGCAAGTCTATAGTCACCTATTATGTGTTATGATCCGGTAACCCCAAAGTGACAATAATCGGGACCATTACCGGTGATGACCATAGTTTGAGGAGTTCATGTATTCACTATGTGTTAATGCTTTGGTCCGGTACTCTATTAAAAGAAGGCCTTAATATCCCTTAGTTTCCAATAGGACCCCGCTGCCACGGGAGGGTAGGACAAAAAATATGTCATGCAAGTTCTTTTCCATAAGCCCGTATGACTATATTCAGAATACATGCCTACATTACATTGATGAACTGGAGCTAGTTCTGTGTCACCCTATGTTATAACTGTTGCATGATCGATCGCATCCGACATAATTCTCCATCACTGATCCAATGCCTACGAGCTTTTCATATATTGTTCTTCGCTTATTTACTTTTCCGTTGCTATTGTTACAATCACTACAAAACCCAAAAATATTACTTTTGCTACTGTTACCATTATTATCATAATACTTTGCTACTAAATACCTTGCTGCAGATATTAAGTTTCCAGGTGTGGTTAAATTGACAACTCAGCTACTAATACTTGAGAATAATCTTTGGCTCCCCTTGTGTCAAATCAATAAATTTGGGTTGAATACTCTACCCTCGAAAACTATTGTGATCCCCTATACTTGTGGGTTATCAAGACTATTTTCTGGCACCGTTGTCGGGGAGCATAGCTCTATTCTTTGAGTCACTTGGGATTTATATATGCTTATCACTATGAAGAACTTGAAAGATCAAAGAACCAAGATTTTTCCCTCAACGACGAGGGGAGGTAAGGAACTGCCATCTAGCTCTGCACTTGATTCACCTTCTGTTTTGAGTAAACTTGCGACACCTACACATGCTATTGATTCCGATAGGTCGCATGTTATTGATGATGCCACTTATGCTTGGCATGATACTTATGATAAAACTACTTCTATGCTTGATAATATTGTGCCACTAGGTGAATTTCTTGATGAACAACTTGCTAGGGCTAGAGAGAATGAAATTATTGAAACTGATAATATTGATGAAAGTGATGATGAAGATTCCCCCCTAGATCTGAATTTCCTGTTGTTCCTGAGGGTTATGTTATGGATGAAAAAACTGCTAGAGACTTCTTAGCTTGCAATGATAGATCTGATCTTAAGAAATTATTAGCTAAGCTTAAAGAAAAGTCTTTGAATGCTAGAAAGAAATATGACCCTGCTTTTGCTACTTCACCTATATTTATTACTGATAAGGATTATGATTTCTCTGTCGATCCTAAGTTAATTCCTTTGGTTGAATCTGATCCTTTCTATGGCTATGAATCTGAAACTGCTGTGGCACATCTTACTAAATTAAATGATATAGCCACCCTCTTTACACATGATGAGAAAACTCGCTATTACTTTATCCTTAAGTTGTTTCCGTTCTCATTAAAGGGTGATGCTAAAACATGGTTTAACTCTCTTGATCCTGGTTGTGTGCGTAGTCCCCAGGATATGATTTATTACTTCTCTACTAAATATTCCTCGCTCATAAGAAACAAGCTGCTTTAAGGGAAATGTATTATTTTGTGCAAATTGAAAAAGAGAGTCTCTCACAAGCTTGGGGGAGGCTTCTCCAATTACTTAATGCTTTGCCTGATCATCCTCTCAAGAAAAATGAAATACTTGATATCTTTTATAATGGACTAACCGATGCTTCCACAGACCACCTGGATAGTTGTGATGGTTTTGTTTTCAGGGAAAGAACTGTTGATCAAGCTGAATTGTTATTGAATAATATGTTGATTAATGAAAATAATTGGACACTTCCTGAACTAACTCCTAAGCCAACTCCTAAAAAGGGGTATTCTATTTCTCAGTCCTGAAGATATGCAAGAGGCAAAGAAATCAATGAAAGAAAAAAGTATTAAAACTGAAGATGTTAAGAATTTACCACCTATTGAAGAAATACATGGTCTTAATTTGCCGCCTGTTTAAGAAACACATGGTCTTGATAACCCGACACAGGTAGTAAAGGTAAATTCTCTCTATAGATTAGATAATTGTGAAATCCCATTTACTAAGTTTGCTAGCCCATGCTTAGATGAGTTTGATGACTGATACGTCTCCGTCGTATCTACTTTTCCAAACACTTTTGCCCTTGTTTTGGACTCTAACTTGCATGATTTGAATGGAACTAACCCGGACTGATGCTGTTTTTAGCAGAATTGCGATGGTGTTATTTATGTGCAGAAACAGAAGTTCTCGTAATGACCTGAAACTCCACGGAGATTATTTTTGGAAATAATAAAAAATACTGGCAAAGAATCAAGGCCAGGGGCCCCACACCCTAGCCACGAGGGTGGGGGGCGCGCCCCTACCTCATGGGCCCCCTGGAGCTCCACCGACCTCAACTCCAACTCCATATATTCATGTTCGGGGAGAAAAATAATAGGGGAGAGGGATTCATCGCGTTTTATGATACGGAGCCACCGCCACGCCCTAAACTCTCTCGGGAGGGCTGATCTGGAGTCCGTTCGGGGCTCCAGAGAGGGGAATCCATCACCGTCGTCATCATCAACCTTCCTCTATCACCAATTTCATGATGCTCACCGCCGTGCGTGAGTAATTCCATCATAGGCTTGCTGGACGGTGATGGGTTGGATGAGATTTATCATGTAATCAAGTTAGTTTTGTTAGGGTTTGATCCCTAGTATCCACTATGTTCTGAGATTGATGTTGCTATGACTTTGCTATGCTTAATGCTTGTCACTAGGGCCTGAGTGCCATGATTTCAGATCTGAACCTATTATGTGTTCATGAATATATGTGAGATCTTGATCCTATCTTGCAAGTCTATAGTCACATACTATGTGTTATGATCCGGCAACCCCGAGGTGACAATAATCAGGACCACTCCCGGTGATGACTATAGTTTGAGGAGTTCATGTATTCACCATGTGTTAATGCTTTGGTCCGGTACTCTATTAAAAGGAGGCCTTAATATCCCTTAGTTTCCGCTAGGACCCCGCTGCCACGGGAGGGTAGGACCAAAGATGTCATGCAAGTTCTTTTCCATAAGCATGTATGACTATATTCGGTATACATGCCTACATTATATTGATGAATTGGAGCTAGTTCTGTGTCACCCTATGTTGGGGATATTACTATCAGTTATGACCCTCCCAGGAGGGGCCGGGTCAGCCCCAATGGCGGGTTACACAAGAAGCCCAGTAAATATTCAAGATTATAGTTTATTAAGTTTTATAGAAGGACCAAAGGCCTGAAGGCGGTTTAAGGTCCGATATTGTGAACCGCCGTATGTAGGGAAAGACTTGTGAAGAAAGGCATGTAAAGGAAGTCACCGAGCCAGACACGATTATGAGCCGGCCGGGACTCTGTAAGCCAGCAGGCGTCAACCCGTGTATATAAGGGGACGACCCGGTGGCGGCTTAGGGCAAGAAACAACAAGTCGATAACCAAGCCGGCGAATTGAGCCTCTTGGTGATCAAAACCCCAGCAATACTAATCCCAACTAGACGTAGGCTTTTACCTTCATCGTAAGGGGCCGAACTAGTATAAAACTCTCTCGTGTCCTTTGTCACGATTAACCCCTTTAAGCTTCCTAGTGCGATGGCCCTACGACTAAGTCCTTGCTCTAGGACATCTGGCGTGACAATTCCACAACAGTTGGCGCCCACCATGGGGCCAGCGCATGGTGGATTTGAGTTCTTGAAGGGCAACTTCGAAGGGCTCAAGGGATACGCTGTGGGCCGGATGACCAAGAGTCGTCGCGGCAAGCTCTACATCGACGACGAAGGCTGGGGCCCCGAGGCCGGTTCAATTGAGTATGGATACCGAGTCCCCTTCGGCGGAATTCACGTCTTCATAGGCCGGATCGGCGAGTCAGGACCTGAGCCAGACGTCCACGCCAACCTCATCGAAACGGCTCAGCACGCCAGGACCGCCTGTGTTCAATCTGCTGTGAAGCATGCCTTCGTGGGCTGCATCCACGGCGGAGAATATTGTGAAGGATCGGTGGAGGGCGGTGAGACGGCCGTCTGTTCTGACACTGCATCATCAACTGGCGAGACAGACTCTTTGTACCAGTTGCAGGACGGCATGCTCAGGGGCTGTTCCGATGGCAGCAGTATTCCGGACCCTCTTGAGCCGCCGAATTAGGCCGGAGTCTTCATGGCAGGGACGCAGCCCGGGCAGAATGCTACAGCAGCAGTGGCGACAGCTACCAGGTCAGCTGCAACCGGGTCAGGAGACCCCGCGCGCCCACCGACTCAGATCTTGATGGACCTCATGGATAAGCTGACGACTTTGTTGACTGCCATGGTAGAGCCGGCGGATAAAGCCCAGCATGACGCAGAGGTGGCACGCGTACGTGAAGAGATGGTGCAAGCTAAGGAAAATCTAGCCACAAAGGAAGTCAGGATGGCAGCAGAGCGGGCGGGTTTGGACGCTCGTGCTTAACAGCTTCAAGCGGAGACCTTTCAGCTCTCGGTGGATCTAAACGCATCATATGAGGTCATGAGGAGGATGCATCAGAAAACCCAATCACGTCTGCCTCTGACGCTCGATCCTAGGAATCTTTTCACACACCCGGGGCCGGGGGAAGTGACCCGCCGGAGGCACCCCGAATTACAACACCCGGCGCACCGATCCTGCAGCACGCCATGAATCCACGCATAAATACCGCTCCACCTCATTATGTCCCAACGCCGCCGGGTCACTTCTCCAACCCTTTGGAAAACCTCATTGCAGCATCGGCTTGTTTGGCGGCTCTTCCGATGGAAGGTGACTCACCGACGGCAATTGAAACACGGAGGGTAAGAGAACTTCTTCAAACAGCTCTGGCGCAGCAGGATGCATACTTCTACAGTCGAGACAGGATCCACTCAACTCCTCGCCCAAGCCGGAGCCCGAGTTACAGTAGGCATATGGAATCCGCAGAAATGTCAAGCAATGCTCAACGCCACAACTGGCCATACAGGCATGAGCCGGTGCGGGCTGGAGCCCTTCACTTGGCGGATCAGGAGAGGATTCGTCAAGAGGCGGAACGAGCAGCTCAAATGGCAGCAGATCAGGCGGCTCATCAAACTTTTCCGGCTTATCCAGCAACCTCGGTCGTGGCAGGAGTGGCCACAAGAACCGGAGGCGATCCTTGCTTGGTGCCGGCCATACGTAATGAGTGTTTACCAAAGGATTTTAAGGGGCCTCGTAAGGTGCCTAATTACAAAGCTGACTTACAGCCTGGGGCTTGGATTGAGAGTTACGAGATGGCTATGGAGTTATTGGAGGTTAGTGATGCTGCAATGGCCAAGTATTTCACTATGATGTTAGATGGAACAACTCGTACTTAGTTTAAGGGATTGCCACCCAATTCTATCGGCTCATGGGTGGAGTTGATGGCCCGGTTCATCCAGAACTTTAAGGACACATGTAAGCAGCCTATGTCGATTGTGGACCTAACCAATTGCAAGCAAGAGATGGTGAATCCACAACCCATTGGGTGCGCCGGGTCAAGGAGATCATACATTCATCTGATAAGATGGATGCCGGCTCAGCAGTCTTGATGTTGGAGAAAAATTGCCGTTTTGAACCTCCAAAGCAGAAGCTGGGGCGGCTCAAGTGTGACTGTAATGACATGGGAACATTGATGGCGGCTCTCGTCAAGTACGCTAATTCTGATACTACCAAGGACCCGGTGTCTGACGAATAAAAGACAACGAAGGGAAAGAAAAACGGCAATGGCAAGGGTCACCAGCATAACCCGGCAAATCAGGGAGGTAATAAATGTAAGGCTGATGAGTTTGTTGCTAACACCAATGCACAGGGAGGTAATCAACGGCGCCAGGGTAGACAGCCCCCTCGGTCGGGCGGGTCAGGTCCCACCCTTGAGCAGTTATTGAATGAACCCTGTCCAAAGCACGACACCCGGGAGAAGCCAGCTACCCACCTGTGGAAAGATTGTCCGATCATGAAGGCGTTTAAAAATTCAAACGCGTTTGATGGAGGTCACGGCCCAAGTGGCGGTTCAGGAGGAGGCGATTTTCATGGCCCGGGCGCCGGTTTAGGTGGAGGAGGTTTTCACGGTCAGGGCCATCCTGGTAACCAAGGAGGATATAATCAACAACCCGGCCAAGGTAATCAGCAGCAACAATTCGGTTATTGGAGCAACCCAAAACAGCCGAGTAGTGGGCAATACCATGTATTTACCACTAGTTTATGTAAGAGGGACCAGAAGCTCCACAAGAGGGTGATTCCACGTTATCTATGTTGGTCAGAGCAGCCTATTGTGTGGAGCAGAGAGGATCACCCACCCCGGGTTGATAATTTGGGTCACTTGGCCTTGGTAGTGGCACCTCAGGTTGGTGGATACAAATTCACTAAGGTACTCATGGATGGAGGCAGCAGCATCAACATCCTCTACTATGAGATGTTCCGCCGGATGGGGTTGACTGATAAAAATCTTAAACAATCCAACACTGTTTTTCACGGTGTGGTACCTGGTAAATCGGCATACCCAGTTGGTAAGATTGAGCTGGAAGTAGCCTTTGGGGATGAGTATGACTCCAGAGCAGAAAAATTAACCTTTGAGGTGGTTAAAATCAAAAGCCCATATCATGCTCTGTTTGGGCGGCCGGCTTATGCCAAGTTCATGGCTCGGCCGTGTTATGTGTATTTACAGCTCAAGATGCCGGGTCATAAGGGCACCATTACAGTACATGGGAGCCGGAAGATAGCCTTGGAGTGTGAAGAAGGTGATGCCGCCTATGCTGAATCTATTTGTGCAACAGAGGAGTTAAAGTTTTATAAGGATCATGTTGACCCGGCAGACATGACATCATTAAAGAAACCAACAACAGAGCATGAGCCGGTGTTGAAATTCAAATCAGCTGATGACACGAAGATGGTTGACTTTGTGCCTGGCGACTCATCCAAGCAGTTCATCATCAGTGCAAACTTGGATCCGAAATAGGAAGGCGCGCTCATCGAGTTCATCCGCGAGAACCGGGACATCTTTGCATGGAAACCTTCAGACATGCCGGGTGTCCCGAGGGAACTCGCTGCACACACTCTTAATATTGATCCAAAATTCAAACCTGCCAGACAGTTTCTCTGACGGTTCAATGAAGAAAGGCGCAAGGCTATTGGAGAAGAGGTGGCCCGGCTCTTGGTGGCCGGGTTCATTGTAGAGGTCTTTCACCCAGAGTGGTTAGCTAACCCGGTGCTTGTACTTAAAAAGAATGGCACCTGGCGGATGTGTGTAGATTACACCGATCTGAACAAGGCTTGTCCGGCTGATCCTTTTGCTCTCCCCCGTATTGATCAGATCATTGATGCTACGGCAGGTTGCACACGTTTGAGTTTCTTGGATGCTTATTCCGGTTATCATCAGATCAAGATGGTGGTCAAGGATCAGGAGAAGACATCTTTTATTACTCCTTTTGGAGTTTCTTGGATGCCTTTTGGGCTTAAGATTGCCCAGGCGACTTACCAACGGTGTGTGCAAAATTGTCTTCACAATCAAATTGGGCGTAATGTTCATTCTTATGTGGATGATAACGTGGTAAAATCCAAGAAAGAGGAAACCTTGGTCACAGATCTGGAAGAGACTTTCGATAATCTCCAGATCTACAAAATGATGCTTAACCCGCCCAAGTGTGTTTTTGGAGTCCCAGACGGCAAGCTCTTGGGTTTTTTTGGTGTCTAACCGAGGTATTGATGCTAACCCGGAGAAAATCAAGGCAATTACATCCATGGCTAGACCAACATGCATCAATGACGTTCAACGGCTAGCGGGCCGTGTTGCTGCTTTGAGCCGGTTCATAAGCCGGTTAGGGGAGAAGGCAACGCCTCTGTATCAGAAGATGAAGAAAACCGATGATTTTGTTTGGAGTGATGCTGCGAACTCTGCTTTTGAAGATCTGAAGACACAGCTTGCTGAGCCACCGGTCCTGGCTGCTCCAATTGAGAAAGAGCCGCTGCTGTTATACGTAGCCGCCAACTCACGAGCTGTTAGTGTGGCTATTGTGGTGGAGCGCAAGGAGACTGGCAAGGAGCATCCGGTTCAACGGCCGGTCTATTACGTCAGTGAGGTGCTAATTGAATCCAAGCAACGGTATCCACATTGGCAGAAGCTTGTATATGGGGTGTTCATGGCAAGCTGGAAGCTTAAGCACTATTTCCAAGGACATCCAATCACCATGGTTAGCTCTGCTCCTTTGGGAGACATCATTCAAAACAGAGAAGCCACTGGGCGAGTCACCAAGTGGGCAATTGAGCTTGGGTCTCATGGGTTGAAGTATGTGCCACGTACTGCGATCAAATGTCAAGCACTGGTTGACTTCATTAATGACTGGACAGAGATGCAGATGCCAGAAGAGAAACCAGACAACAAGTATTGGACTATTCATGTTGATGGGTCCAGACAGTTGGAAGGCTCGGGGGCTGGAGTTGTGTTAACCTCTCCGCGAGGTGACAAACTTGTTATGTGTTATGATTGATGTTTCCTTGCACTAACAACGCAGCAGAGTATGAAGCCTTGCTCCATGGTCTTCGAGTAGCAAAAGAGATGAGTTTGAGCCGGGTCAGATGTCTTGGCGACTCAGATCTAGTGGCTCAATAGGTATCGGGCAAGTGGGATTCCAAGGACCCTCTCATGGTGGCTTATCGTCGGGAGGTTGATGCTGTTGCAGGGCACTTTAAAGGCTATCAGGTGGAGCACATTGACCGTTGAAAGAACGAAGCGGCTGATGCCTTAAGCCGGTACCGCCTAACACCTTTTTGGATGTTTTGCATAACCTGTCAGGACCCCGATTCCAAGTCACATCGATCTAGCCGGTAACACCTCATATCACTTTGCTGCCTCACGCACGGTATCCCACGGGTGTCGCCTTACCATGGCCCGGGACCGTTTGCACCTTTTGGCTCACGTATATGATAGTGTCGCTAGCATCCATATGACAGAGAACCCGGGCCGATATGGCTAGTCATGAACCCAAAGCGGCACAGACCTATGGAGACAGGCATACATGAATCACATCAAACATGTCGGTCATCAACGAGTGATTCCGGGCTGTAGCACTGGGCTAACAGGACTCCGGGGAACCCCGGGCTGTAGCAGGCTAGGCAGGACTCCGGAAGTCACCGTGTGGACAAACGTAGGGACGAAGTGAAACACATGCCGGCCAGTCAAGTATCCTGAACAGTAGTGCTGGGCTAGCAGGACTCCGGTGAACCGGGCTGTAGTGGACTACTATGGCTCGAGGAACACTAGACTACATTTCCCCATAAGAAAGGCTGCCAAGGATAAACAACTAGATTGTCGGATCCCACTCATACCAAGCATTTCAATCATACACACAATATGCCCGATATGAGTACATACAACATGGCATCACAACAAAACTCTACAACTCAAGTACTTTATTTAAAGGCTCCAGAGAGCCATACATAACATGTTCATACAGATAGGGGTCACATGACCCGACACTCAAGTCATACAAACATACAAGCACATGCGGAAGCAACTAGTCTGAGTACAGACTCTAGAAAGAAAGAAGGCTTCTCGAAGCCTGTCTATCTACATAGGGCCCTCCATGGCCAGGATCACCACCTGGGTGGCTAGTCACTCGTCGACGTCAAGGTCTACATAAAACCCATCGGAGGGGGCAGTGTTGTCTTCTGAAAACAATAAATAAGCAAACATGAGTACAAAGGTACTCAGCAAGTCTTACATCAGAACCTACTATACATGCTTATTCTCAAGAAGGCGGTGGGGTTGATGCAGCAAGCCAGCTTTGACTCTTGGCTAAGCTATCCTACAGAACTCCACCAGTAAAATAGTTTTCGCACACGAGTCCACTACTCACCAACACAATACTCCACCGGGGATCCTCCCTCGTCATCCTACAAGAGGGCCATCCTCGGTACTCACACTTATCTTGAGTCTTTTAGTAGTATCCATTAACTTGTCTATGAACTGTATAGGCAACCAAGTAGTCCTTTACCGCGGACGCGGCTATTCGAATAGTTTATACCCTGCAGGGGTGTACTTCGTCATACACGCTTTCACCACTTACCGTCGTTTACACGACATGTACTCGGCAACCTTCAAGCGGAAGCCCAGCGAGGGTGTCGGCCACGGCCTACCTAAACACTTAAGTCTCTAGTCCAGGTTTATCGCCTATCCAGGTTCCATCCGCAGGGAGTCCGGCCGAGGTTTCCACATACGGCCCCGAACGATGTGAACAGGGTTCCCGAGACACCAAATGGGTGACTCGGTACACCGTGCCACGGTGTATCTACCGCAACATAGCCCACCCCTAGGGTCAGCGCTACGCACGGCCGCCAACACATAACCTACAAACACCAGAAACTAATTGCAACTCCTGGACAAAGTACTAGGGTTATTAAGAAGCCGAGAGGGTCCATTGGTTTCAGGCCCAATGTACGGTAGTAACTGCATCTTAAATCACACATACAGATCTCAGTTCTTATGGACGACCTCAATGAAACAACCCACCATGTACTCCTACATGGCCTCTCATCGATACCTTTACCAAAACATGTTCAATACATCCCTCATATTACCGACATAAGCATTTCACTCTAGCTCATCACCCAGATGAACCAGACCTGACTCAACTCTAAGCATAGCAGGCATAGCAAGGTAGGAATCACATACATGGCTCAATCAACTCCTACACATGCTAGTGGGTTTCATCTAGTTACTGTGGCAATGACAGGTCATGCAGAGGATAAGGGTTCAACTACCGTAGCACACAGCAGTTTGAATCGCGATGTCTTAATGCAGTAAACAAGAGCAGGAGCGAGAACATGGGTTGTATCGGAATGATCAATGGTTGCTTGCCTGATGGAGTGGTAACGGGATACTGCCCTTCAGTTGGATACTCGTGAATATCCTCGGAGGCAGAACCTACCACGAAGAACACATCGGAACACAATCAACACATGACGATATGCAACAATACGATGCATGCTATGACATGGCAATATGATTGTGTCTTGGCCTAATACAAGCTAAAATAGGAAGGGATGAACCCATTTGAATCAAAGATTCAAATATTAGCTCATTAAACATGGCATTTATAGTGCATTTCCTTATTCTGCTTAAACGGCAAGGTAAACTTGTTTTGTCATGCATGAAACCATTACAGATGGATAGATTGAATTTTTCTGATAATTTTTCATATATAATTTATCTCATTTGGAGCTATGGTTGAATTTCTATGAATTTTTGAAGTTTGAACAATTTTCTAGAATTTCCTGAATAAGAATAAAGCTAGAAAATCAATTACTGGGTCAGCAACGCGTCAGGGTGACGTCAGCAGGTCAAAGGCGCCAGTCCAGGTCAAACCTGACTGGTGGGGTCCACTGGTCAGTGTCTCTGTGCACTAACTACGTTTAGTTAGCCTAATTGACTGGCAGGGCCCACTAGTTAGTGACTATACTAATTAACTAACCTATTTAGTTAGCACTAACAGAGTAATTAGTCGGGCGGGGCCCGCATGTCGGTGAGAGAGAGGGGGGAGGTCAACCCACATCAGCAGGTCAACCTCGCCGGTCAGCGGGTCAAAACCTGCCGGCGTTTAGCCGCCGGCGAGGCCAGACGTGGTGGCGCGCTGCGGAAATCGCCCACAAGGCACCAATTGATGCGCAGAGAGTAGCTACGGGTAGCTGGGAACGAACCGCGGCGTTTGGTGGTGGTGGTTGGGCTCGGGGTGGCCGGAAACGTCGCCGGCGACGAGCCTTGCGGTCGCCGGAGTCGGGCGAAAGTGAGCCCGAGGCTACGGGGCACGGCGAGGCGTGTGGTGAGGTGCGTTGTGCCCCTAGGGATGCAGTGAAGTAGTTAGACTAGGTGGCGTGGCCGGTGTTTGGCCGGAGACACGTCGGCGATGAGCTCCACGGTGGCGCGTGCGGGTGAGCTTCGTGTGCTCGTTGTGGTGCACGAGAAGAAGAACGGGGAGGATGGGGAGGTGCAGCAGCTCATGTCGATCACGTAGAGGCAGAAGGTGCGGTCGGGGACGAGTCGATGCGGCGGCGACGTCGAAAGGGATCTCCGGCGATGCTCGGTGAAGATGAGGTCGAAGAAGACGTTGCAGAGCGTGTGAGCGCTCGGGGCTCAGCTGCTCGACGGAGTCGACGATGGCAGAGAGGATGGACACGGTGGTGCAACACGGGGATAACGGTGGATGCGGTTTCACGGTGGCGCGAGCACGGCAGCGTCGACCATGGCGGAGGAAGAGCGATGGAGAGGGACCAGGGGGAAAGTGCGGTGTCTGCGAGGTCGGGGGATGCAAGGGAGTTCGTCCCACGTCGACAGGTCGATGAGGGGAGCGGCGAGGCGGCGGCAGCTGCCTGGCGCGCATGCGGTGCTCGCCGTCGAGCACCTGCCTGCTTGGCCAAGCCAAGCTGCTCGCTGGCGGGGTGGCTGGGCTGGGCCGGCAGGTGGGCCTGGTAGGTCGCGCCAGGTAAGTTTTTTTGTTTTTTGTTTTCTTTTCTATTTTTTTCTGTAGCTTTAGGGCTTTATTTAAAATACCTAGGCACTTTCTAAAATCCTGAAAATAATTGTGGGCTCTGTTGGGATTATTCCTAACAGCCCTGACTTAATTCCAGAATTATTTGAACATTTAAAATATTTATTAGCATTTAAATGTCCAAAGGCAACATACATATGATTTAATCCAGTGACCTTTTGTTAACCTAGAAAATTGTGCACCTATTTTGCCAGAGGTTCTAACCCAAGGCAAAGAGGGTGAATATTTTAGAAGGGCATTTCAGGTTCATTGAAATTATTTTTAGTAAACCCTAGTTGATTTCAAGAGGGGTGCTGGGGGTTCTTCCTTCCCCATTTCTAGTTTCTGATGAAAAATAAACATGATGCACACTCTAATGCATGGACTAGCTAGGGTGTGACATAACCCCTCTATCAAGTTGCCCACAGAAGATGATTTAGCTGTTCCTGACCCGGAGGCGCAGTTGGTGGCGGCTCTTCATGTCATCCCAGATTGGACAGTACCATTCTTGGCTTACATGACCCGGGGAGAGTTGCCAGCAGATGAGGCCCTGGCTTGACAGATAACCCGGTGGTCTAAGTCAATGACGATTTTGGATGGAGAATTATACCATTGCAGTGTCTCCGAAGCGTTTCAGCGGTGCGTTTCCCCCGAAGAAGGTCAAGAAATACTTCGTGAGATTCATGAAGGCGATTGTGGTCATCACGCCAGGTCAAAATCTCTGGTGGCCAAGGCTTTTCGTCATGGTTTTTACTGGCTGATGGCTCATGCTGATGCAGAGGATCTGGTCAGCAGATGTGATGGATGTCAAAAGTTTGCATGACGAGTGCATGTGCCGGCTCAAGAGCTCCTGATGATTCCAATCACTTGGCCGTTTGCGGTCTGGGGGCTTGACATGGTGGGACCTTTCAAAAGGTCTAAGGATAAAAAGACACATCTCTTGGTGGCAGTTGATAAATTCACTAAGAGGGTTGAGGCGGAGCCTGTGAGTAAGTGTGACGCGGCCATGGCGGTTCAGTTCATGAAAAAGGTGATCTTCCGTTTTGGTTTTCTACATAGCATTATCACTAACAATGGCACTAATCTGTCCCAAGGAGCTATGGAGGAGTTTTGTCAACGTGAGCACATCCGGCTTGATGTTTCTTCTGTAGCTCATCCTCAATCCAATGGTCAAGCTGAGAGAGCCAATCAGGAAATTTTGAAAGGGCTCAAACCCCGGCTTATGGTTCCTTTACAGCGGACGCTTGGTTGTTGGGTAGAGGAGTTACCCTCGGTGTTGTGGAGTATCAACACCACACCCAATAGGTCTACAGGTTACACACCTTTCTTCATGGTTTATGGAGCAAAAGCAGTGTTGCCTAGTGACATCCGTCATGACTCACCCCGTGTGGTGGATTATGTTGAAGCTAATAATGAACAAGCCAGACAGGATGCACTTGACTTGTTGGATGAACAAAGAGACTTAGCAGCGGCCCGCTCAGCAATTTATCAACAGGACCTGCGCCGTTATCACAGCCGCCGGGTTAAGTCCAGGACTTTTCAGGAAGGCGACCTGGTGCTTCGGCTCGTCCAGGATCTGTCAGATGCACACAAGTTATCCCCACCTTGGGAAGGACCTTTTGTGGTCAGTAAGAAATTAAACAACGGGTCATATTACCTCATTGACGTTTGAGAGCACAAAGACTCACGTAAGTCAGAGGAGGAGACCCGCCGGCCGTGGAACATTGCTCAACTTCGGCCATACTACACCCGAGCCACCGACTCTCATCATGTAAATACTTTGACATTGTATATACCATGATAAGTAATAAAGTAAGACCATCGGTCTCTTTTCTTTTTTTAAAGATTATGCATCTGTGTTATTTCTTATTCTCAATGACTATTAAGGAGCTAATCATATTTCAATCAAGTCTATCCTTTTTTGGTCCGGCTTATGATCGTATTCGAATCTAGCTGCAATTATCATGATCACTTGGGGGCTTCCTGTTCAAACATAGGTCGTATACGAACCAAAGAGAACATAGCTGTCGTAACCCTCTTGATCAGCTCAAGGCCAAACTCACTTGGGGGCTTCTTGATCGTATCCGAATCATAGCTTAACCCCTTTTGGGTCCGACTTGGATCGTATTTGAATCAGGGTCGTTAAAAACCTCTCAAGGTCATTTGGGGGCTTCCTATTCAAACATATGTCGTATTCGAACCAAAGAGAACATAGCTGTCGGTACCCTCTTGATCGGCTCAATGCCAAAACCACTGGGGGCTATATGGTCATATTCAAACCTTATCTTAACCCCTTTGGTCCGGTTTACTGATCGTATTCGAATCAGAAACCCCCAACATTTTGAATACAAGGCTAAATTATGCTTATTATCTGTTGTTTGCCTTTTAGTTTTTTGTTATCTCAATATTACAAATAAGTAGCCTGGTCTTCTTCATCGGCTCGACTATTTGACAACACAGCTATCAAGGTATAATGATCATTGAGTATTCAAAAGCATTGACTTCTCATAAAGTTTGAATTATCAATTTCATCACCCAGGTTATTCAAGCCGGCGGTCTAAGGATCAAAAGGTACAAGATATGGTTATTACATATACGCAATTGCCTGCTGTATTAACTAAAAGAGTTAGTCTCAGCCCTTGTCCTTTGCTTATATCTGTTTCTGGTTCCTACTGTGGTAAACATATTTGTTCTAAACTGGGTGTTTTAACCCGTTTGGTTCTAAGCCACCAAGCCAGTCTTTTCTTTGTATCTATAGGAACAGAGTTCAAATATTGCAGAAACAAACATTAAATATGATGCATATGGTGGCATCAGGAAACACAGAATCACATAGAAGTGTTTTATGCGTGATGGCATAAGCAAAGCATACAGTGTTTTCACAACTAAGCTATTACAAGGCTTTATGAGCCCATGAAGATGATCATTGTTTCGCCCTTGCCAGTTCACTACCTTCTGTTGGCTGGAAGTTGGGTTTTGACCAATCAAAACCATTCACAATGAAAAATTCGGCTTCGTTGTCGATCAGGCCGACCGGGTCAACTTCCGGGGCAAATGTGTCTTCTCTTACCGGTGGAATCAAATTTGTTACCTTGTACAAGGGAGTGGCCATCTTCTTATTTTCAGCATCAAAACCCGGCTGGTATTTGTCAATATTAGTGTCATCTCCCAGGGTAGTTGCCTAAGGTCGGACTCCGCGCACGCAGGCCATGAAGTCATCCTGCCCAAAAGGAGAAACATCTTCCTTCACGGTGGGATAGCCTCTGGCCACGTCCGCCTGGTCTAGGTCTGGCACCCAAGCCTTGGAGCGGCTCAGGGCAGTCAAAGCTCCGGCTCGCGCGCAGGAGCGTTTCACTTCTTGAAACCTGGCAGGCAGGATTGACAGTTTCTTCAGGACGTCGATGAGCCAGTTGGGTCCTTGATTGACAGGAGAGATGGCGGCAAGAGCTCGCTGTGCGCCAATATACAGTTGTTCTACTAAAGTATACACTGCCTTCAGTTTAATCAAAGGGTCTTGGCTCAGGTTTGTGCTTCGAGGGCCTGCACATATTTTATACACAGTCAGCTGGCGGTTTATACTCTGGATTAGCAGAAAGCACAGAAAATTAAAGTTGGACGGCTTACCAAAGATGGCAGCCACCATTTGAGACACCCGACCCTTTAACCCGTTCAGCTCTGTTGAAATCTCTTCAAGGGTTGTTTCGTCCTTCTCAGCACGTTGGGTCAGAAGCGTTTTTTCCTATTCCCAAGTTTTCTTCTTGGCAGCGAAGCTGGTCTTTAAATTTTCTGTCTCAGAGAGACTTATTTGCAGTTTAGAGTTAGCAGATTTGATTTCTGCTTCCTGACTCACTAGCCGGGTCTTCGCATCAGTCAATTGCGAGTTCAATTCAGATAAGGCATTCTCCAAAACATTCAGCTGAGTCAAGATTTTGTTTCAAGTTCAAAGAGCAAGATTCAAGTCTCAAGTACTTTACAAAAAACCACTTGACACTTGGGGGCTAATGTATGTCAAATCAAATTTTTATGACTCTAAGGACATACTTTAAGTCCCAAGTCCCTTACAAAGTAACAACACTTGGCACTTGGGGGCTAATGTATGCAGTTCAGCACGTTTCTCAAGGTTAAGACAGAGTATTAAGTCTTTTGAATACGGTACCAAACAATTTAAAGTACCGGTTCATTTATGATCAAAATGAACCGGCCCTTGGGGACTACAGGTGAAGCTTTGTTCTATTGAATTCAAGACAAGTTTCAAAGGTAAAGGTCTCGGTCTATATTTTAAAGTCTACAGATCATTCCGGTTCTCTCATAAATTTGAAGACTTGGAGGCTGAAGGAATACAGATAAGCCGAAAGAACGTACCTCATATTTCAACTGCAGCTGCTTGACCATTTCAACCTCAGAGTCACGACTGGAGTGTACATGGCTAAGATAGCCGGATAGAATATCATTGGCATTTAGATGGTCATAGTTGGCAACGTCAAAGCGAACTTTCTGCCTCTCCAATGCCTCTTGTTTTGCTGTACACCGAGCCAACACGGTTGCGTTCCCCGGTTCAATAAAGCGGCGTCCGGTGATCTGAACATCTTGCGCAGATGGTGATGGCAGGTTGGCTGAGCTTGATGGTCCAGTAGCAGAAGGGTTCATAGTAGTCTCATCAAACAACGGCTTAGGAGGATTTGCTTCTATATCAACAGGCGGGTTTGCTGGAGCATCGTTTAATGGAGAAGAGGGCCTGGCCGAGTCAGATGCATGCATTGGCGGGTCTTCCACCGGCTTAGCTGCCTTCGCTTTCTTGGATTTAGCTTGGCCACTAAGAAAAATGTTGCAGGATTGTCAGTATAAAGATACAATTTGAACAACCTAGGAAGGATGAGGGTTTTTCATTACCCAGGGGCAGTCTTGAAAGCCGGAAATTGCGTCTGCGATGAGTCGCCAGAAGAGCGAGACACCTCCTGAAAGGATAAAATAGAGTTAAAAAAATACAAAAGGAAGGATCCATTAAACAGAGTTAAAGATAGAAAGAAGTAAACCTCATTTGGACGTTTCTAAGGAGTTTGTTGAAGAACGATAGCCGGCTCATCTTCAGTCCAAGCTTGACAGCAGCTTTGATGTTGCTACTTTTTCAAACGAAATTTGGGATCCAAGTGAGCTAAAGGGTTAGAAAACCTTACTTTACGGATCACTTGCCGAACTTTTTGTCTTGGCAAGGGCTCTGAGTTGGAGGAAATGATAGTTACCTCTACTTCCACAGCCTAACTGGCCCCGGTGTCATCCTGGTAATGATCAGTGTCAATAAGATTGTTAAAAAATTGGCCAAGGGAATCAAGGGCTACCTCCAAGTTAGATGTACCATCAAGCTTCATCAAGTCTTCAACAATACTATTTTTCTTCTTTTTCGACCTCCGGGTCATTTTCTTGGCGTTTATGGCGGCGGCTTTTGCTTTCTTGGCCGCCTCGTGGTCATACTTAACTTTCTAGAAGTCAGAGTTGGCCTGCAAACAGGTAAAAACAAGGTAAAGAGTCAGGCAAGTATTAAAACAATACGGCTGGAAAAATACAAAAGAGAGAAATAATGATATCCTTACTTCTGGCACCGGGCTAAGCTGGCAGAAGGGGTTAACCCGATGACACTGCAATCTTCATATTTCCCGTTTACCAGAAGAGTTGACATTGAGACAATATCTTCTTCTATCAATTTAATGGGGCTGTGATGAAGAGAGTCATCCGGGCCTCCACCATACTCATACATCAGCTTTGACCGGCGGCTCAAAGGGATGACCCGCCATGAGATCCAGCAGCGGGTCAGATCAACTCCAATTAACCCGTTCCCCAACAAAGCATTGATCCTTTTGATAGATGGTATCAGCCTCTTGCGTTCAGCGATGGTAAGTTTATCAGGAAGCGCGAACTTGGATTCAAGACGATTGGGGCGATAACCCGGCAGTGGCTTCTCGTTCGCTGGTGAAATGTCCTGGCAGTAGAACCAAGTCTGGTTCTAGTCCTTTGGATGACTTGGTAAGACAATGAGGGGGAAGACAGCACCCTGTCGGTGCTGAATCGATACGCCTCCGAGCTCTAAGCTAAGGCCGTTGGTGCACTCGTTCTGCCGGTTTGGATAAAAGTATTCTCTAAACAACTCCACAGTCGGCTCTTGTTGAAGATATACCTCACAGAGGACTTGGAAGTTATAGATGTTAGATATGGAGTTGGGACCGATATCTTGAGGGTGGAGCTTGAAAAAATGGAGGACCTCTCGGAAGAACTTTGAGTCGGGCGGTGAGAAGCCACGGTTCATGTGGTCAGTAAAAACGATCTCCTCACCGTCTCTCGGATTGGGCCGTTCTTCTTCCGGGTCAGGGGCATGGTAAGACATGACGGTTTTTGCTAGTAGAAATCCTACAATGAAGAGCTCTTTTAAAGGTTCCCCAGGTATGGTTGAGGGAACCTAGTTACAGATGGTTGGTGTTTTGGACAGCATGATGTGCAAGGAACTAAAAAAGCAATATGCCGGTTCAGTATAATGGTGAGATTAACAGTTAAGGGATAAAGATGCAGAACAAGTAATGGCGGCCTAGTTAAGGGCTAATGGCATATAAAGGAAAATTAAGCCGGCATGATAAGCCGCCATGACTACAAATATTTGAAGAAGGCAAATTCAGCTAAGTATTGAGACAAACAAGTTTCCTATGTTGCTTGGTATTATTCCATATCAAAATGGTTGTTCAAAATGAAAACAATTCTAGACCTAAAAAGTTCAGTACAGAGGAGTCGGTAAGTTCTGAAGCAGCCTTTTTAATCAGAGAAAGAGATCTGTGGGTCAAGAAGAGGTACAAAAACACTACCACGCGAGCATATATATGACTTTTGGATCAGAAAAAGCTAGCGGTGGAAGAACTATGAAGAACTACGAAGAACACGCAGGAGCTTGGAAACCCTAATGCAGATCTAAGAAACAAAGGAAAGAGAACTTACGGTTGTAGGTCCACTGCGGAGGTCGCTGTGGTTTCTCTGATCGGTTCAGGTTGATGCAGCGGCCAAAGTCGACGGAGACGGAGATGAGGCGCGACGGCGGCAGAACTCGAGTAGCAGAGGGTTTGCGCGAGGAAGAAGACGGAGCGAGAGAGGAGAATGAGAAGGCTGAGGCATGCCTATTTATAAGGAAAAGATGCGAACAAACGGGCGCGAAGATCAAGGAAGAACCGAACAAATGGTTATCCAGCTATACAGGCGCCTCGATTCTCGGGAAACATTAAAGATAAAAGATCCGTTGGAAGTTGACGTCATGAAAGTTTTTCGCATTTTCAAGAGGTGATGTCATGGCGGGTTACAACAAAATTTCAGCAAAGATAAGAAGATGGATTTTTTATTGAAGATTGACAAAGAACAAAGTTCAAAGTCAACCTGGGGCCTAATGTTGGGGATATTACTATCAGTTATGAGCCGCCCAGGAGGGGCCGGGTCAGCCCCAATGGCAGGTTACACAAGAAGCCCAGTAAATATTCAAGATTATAGTTTATTAAGTTTTATAAAAGGCCCAAAGGCCTGAAGGCGGTTTAAGGTCCGATATTGTGAACCGCCGTATGTAGGGAAAGACTTGTAAAGAAAGGCATGTAAAGGAAGTCACCGAGCCGGACACGATTATGAGCCGGCCGGGACCCTGTAAGCCACCAGGCGTCAACCCGTGTATATAAGGGGACGACCCGGTGGCGGCTTAGGGAAAGAAACAACAAGTCGAGAACCAAGCCGGCGAATTGAGCCTCATGGTGATCAAAACCCCAGCAATACCAATCCCAACTAAACGTAGGCTTTTACCTTCATCGTAAGGGGCCGAACTAGTATAAAACTCTCTCGTGTCCTTTGTCCCGATTAACCCCTTTAAGCTTCCTAGTGCGATGGCCCTACGACTAAGTCCTTGCTCTAGGACATCTGCCATGACAATTCCACGACACCCTATGTTATGACTATTACATGATGAACCACATCCGGCATAATTCTCCATCACCGATCCAATGCCTATGAGCTTTTCACATATTGTTCTTTGCTTATTTACTTTTCCGTTGCTATTGTTATCATCACTGTGAAACACCAAAAATATTACTTTTGCTACCGTTACCTTTTACCACCGTCGCCACTACTATCATATTACTTTGCTACTAAACACTTTGCTGCAGATATTAAGTTTCCAGTTGTGGTTGAATTGACAACTCAGCTGCTAATACTTCAGAATATTCTTTGTCTCCCCTTGTGTCGAATCAATAAATTTGGGTTGAATACTCTACCCTCGAAAATTGTTGCGATCCCCTATACTTGTGGAATATCAATGACTTTATGGTTAAACAAGAAAACTTCAATGCTTATGTTGGTAGACAATTGAAACACAATGCTGATATGCTTGAACACTTGGGTGATTATATGGCTAATGTTAAAGGTGAACTTAAACTTATTAGTAAACATGCTTCTATGGTTACCTCTCAAGTATAACAAGTGCTGAAAGCTCAGAATGATTTGCTCAATGAATTAAATAATAAGAAGAATGATAATGCTGTTAGAGTTATGACTAGAGGTGGTAAAATGACTCAGGAACCTTTGTAGCCTGAGGGCCATCCTAAAAGAATTGAGCAAGATTCTCAGAGAACTAATGTTGATGCACCTAGTCCTTCCAAGAGGAAGAAAAAGAAAAATGATAGGACTTTGCGTGCTTCTAGTGGACCTGTTATTGACACACCTGAGAATCCCAATGATATTTCTGATGCTGAAACACAATCTGGTAATGAACATGAACCTAGTGATATTGTTAATGATGATGTTCATGTTGATGCTCAACCTAGCAATTATAATGATGTAGAGATTGAACCTGCTGTTGATCTTGATAACCCACAATCAAAGAATCAACGTTATGATAAGAGAGACTTTGTTGCTAGGAAGCATAGCAAAGAAAGAAAACCATGGGTTCATAAACCCATGCCTTTTCCTCCTAAACCATTCAAGAAAAAGGATGATGAGGATTTTGAGCGCTTTCTGAAATGATTAGACCTATCTTTTTGCGTATGCGTTTGACTGATATGCTTAAAATGAACCCTTATGCTAAATATATGAAGGAAATTGTTACTAATAAAAGAAAGATACCGGAAGCTGAAATTTCCACCATGATTGCTAATTATACTTTTAAAGGTGGAATACCAAAGAAACTAGGCGATCCAGGAGTACCAACTATACCATGCTCCATTAAATGAAACTATGTTAAAACTGCTTTTTGTGATCTTGGAGCCGGTGTTAGTGTTATGCCTCTCTCTTTATATTGTAGACTTGATTTGAATAAGTTGAAACCTACTAAAATATCTTTGCAAATGGCTGATAAATCAACTGCTATACCTGTCGGTATTTGTGAGGATGTGCATGTTGTGGTTGCAAATGTTACTATTTTAACAGACTTTTTTATTCTTGATATTCCTGAGGACGATAGTATGTCCATTATTCTTGGATAACCCTTCTTGAATACTGTAGGAGCTGTTATTGATTGCACCAAAGGCAATGTCACTTTTCATGTTAATGGTAATGAGCATACGGTACACTTTCCAAGGAAACAACCTCAAGTCCACAATATCAACTCTATTGGAAATTTTTTAACAATTACTATTGGAGGTTTTGAATTTCCTCTTCCTACTGTCAAGAAGAAATATGATATTCTTATTGTTGGGGACATGCATATCCCCGTTGAGGTAACCTAGTGTTATATAAATTTCTTCGGTTTCACGTTATTCGAAATGAGTTTGTTAACAAGACCTGATCAACCTTGTTAGTAGATTCCTTTTGATGAGAATGAGATGGATGAAGTTAGAAAACACAACCTTCTGTACCCTCCTTTTAATTTTTGTTATTTATATTAAATAAAGAAAAAATAGTATTTTTTCTGTCTGTTTTCTGAATTATCCATGCAATAAAAAATACCCCAAAAATAAAAGTTCTCCAAATGCCGTGAAATTTAAATATTCTTTTTTCTAGAATATTTGAGAATATCTGGAATTGAGAACACAGCAGGGGGAGCAGCCACGTGCCCACGAGGGTGAGGGCGCGCCCACCCCCTGGGCGCCCCCCTGCCTCATGGACCCCACGTGGGTCCCCTCCACTTATTCCAGCCACCACACACTCCTTCTTCCTCCCAAAAAAATCACTAACCATCTCAAACCCGAGTTCTTGCTCATCTTGCTGCCATTTTCGATCTCCTTGCTCAAAGCTCCTCTCACAAAACTGCTTTGGGGGATTATTCTTTGGTATGTGACTCCTCCAATGGTCCAATTAGTTTTTGTTCTAGTGCTTTATTCATTGAAATTTTTTGCTGCTTAGGTGACCTTATTCTTGAGCTTGCATGTCAAATTTATGTGGCCAAAAGTAGTTTTAATGCATGATATATCCTCTAGGCACTTGTAGGAGTAGTTGCTATCAATTTTGTTGAGTTTGGTTCACTTTTATTTTAAGTTACTAAAAATTTCAGAAAATTTCAGAAAAAGATGAAGAGATTTTTGAGGGTCTCATCGAGCCGAAGCTCGGAGGATAAGCAAAGTGAAGAGAACAAGAAGCCCAAGTATAATCTCCCTCGTACTGCGGAGGTTCGGCCACGTGAATGGCCTTGTGATGAGTTCTTGAAAGAGGCCTGGATTTCTGAAGATTTTTATTATTTGGCTAAGAATGCAGGCCTCACCGCCTTCCTCCACGACCAGCGCAAACAATATCTCTTACTCACCAATATCTTTGTGCAAAACTTTCATTTCCATGCTAGAAGCTCGCTACCTTCGGTGGAATTTTATTTATATGATGAGCATAAGGAAATGTCACTTCGTGATTTTTGTCGGATTTGTTTGATACCTTTTGAAGGAAGCATAGAATCACTAGCATACATTTTCTGTGGGGGAAACGAGGAAAGTTTCCGATGCAAGAATCACTAGCATACATTTTCCTGTTCTACGTTACTTTGCAATATTTGCTAGTAGATGCTTAATTGGTCGCGGGAACTGTGGGAACCTTAGTGCTCCTAATATTGTTATTTTGCGCCATGCCTTGTTTCAAGATACTACTTTCAGTTTAGGCGCTATTGTTGCTAAACTCTGAACCATACTAAGGGCCCCGTCCTTGGAGGCATTTTTGCCTCGCGCCTAGCTGCACACTTTAACATACTTATCAGGCATTATGAGAAAGAGGAAAAGTTGCTGCCTAATATTTTTCTAGATTATAAGATCATGGTAGCACATGATTTTATTATTGAGAATAAGAATAAGATGCTTAACTATAGACTGATTTTTGGTAAGAATAACCTTGAGACTATTACCTTGCCTGCTCCCTCTTTGTTTAACATATTTTCAGGCAAGTAGCTTGTTTTACCGGAGGACGTTTATGCATACTGGAGTGTGACACCAGCTCCAGAGCCCGAGCCGGAACCACCCCAGGACCCTTATCGACAGTCAGTTTATCAGTGGAATCCCGAGGAGATTGCCAACCAGTGGCACCCAGAGGACACTCATCCTTACACCGGAGAGGGCCACTTTGATCCATGGGCATAGACCAACTTAGGCCAAAAGCTTAAGCTTGGGGGAGTACGTATTTCTCACCGACATTACATTCATGTTCACACACTCATGCCAATTGTCGGTGCTCATACTTTTTCATTGTATCATCCATGCTAGTGTATTTCCTTTTTAAGCTTTCTTCTTGTGTGTTTGAAAAACCTTAAGAAAAACAAAACAAAAATTAGTTGTAGCTTTTAGTTAGTTTACTTTCCATGCCTGTAGTAGTAGTAATTAAAAAGAAAACCCAAAAAGATTTATCGTTCTTGTTTTGCTTGTTGGGAGCTTTCCCCGTGTAAATAGTCTTATTTCTTTTCTTTCCTTTGGGGGTTGAGAGGAGAAGACCATGATGAAAATGTTTAGTGGCTCTCATTTGCATTATTGTTGGTCTAACAAAGAGCCCATATTACCTTGTCTTCTCTCTTGAATTGAATGCTTGCAGATTCCAGCTTAGTCCAATGCACGTCCACTATTATTATTATCGACACTATTCGGTCATGCAAGTGAAAGGCAGTAATGATGATTATATCACTAGTAGAAAACAGGGCTATGGTCCAGGCCGGCTCAGCCCATTAGTCCCGGTTCAGTCTAGAACCGGGACCAATGTGGGCATTGGTCCCGGTTCGTGAGCCCAGGGGGCCGGCCGGGCCATGTGGGCCATTGGTCCCGGTTCGTCTGGACCTTTTGGTCCCGGTTGGTGGGACGAACCGGGACCAATGGGCCTCGCTCCTGGCCCACCACCATTGGTCCCGGTTGGTGGCTTGAACCGGGACCAAAGGCTTCCCTTTAGTCCCGGTTCATGTCATCAACCGGGACCAATGAGGTGCCTATATATACCCCCTCGCGCAAGAGCAGAGCACAGTGCTCTGTTTTTTTTTGGCCGAGGGGGAGAGGGCTTTGTGGTGCTCTAGCTCACCTCCTATGGACATGATGTGTTGGATGGAATGCCCGAGCCACACTACTCTCCTCTCGAAGCTCGACCTCCAAGCTCCATTTTCCTCGAGATTTGTCTAGATTTAGCGGTCCGTCACGCCCCGTCCCTGTCTTCACCGCCGTCGATCACCCGCGCCGATCTCATCAGCGACACCACCGTGGTGAGCCTCTTGTTCTTATCTTCTTTCTGAAAGGAAAAATATTCTTACTTGTATGTTTAGATAGATACTTGTATCATTTTCTTACATTTATTATTGCATCTTATATAGTGCGATGGTTTTGGTATCCGCCCCAGTCGGCCCTCGTCCTGTCTATGATTCGGATTTGGTATGTATATTATCTTTATAACTATTGGTTCATTTATTGTTTATGAAAATTATGCCGACCAACGTGACATAGATTTTATTTATCTAGGATGTATGTGAATCGGAAATGCCAACCGACCCTATTGTCGAGAGGTTAAATTTAGTTGAAGAAGAAAACAATTTGTTGAAGGAAAAAAAATTGAGGAGGAGAAGATGATATTGGAGTTGCATGTTGCGGATGTCGTCGATGATCACAAGATCAAGATGGATGCAATGTGCTTGAAGATTAGAAAGATTAGAAAATATGCCATTCATACCGAGGCTTGGTATCATTATGCCGTTGGATCAATTGTTACCTTGGTTGCGATTATGATCGCATTTGTTTTTGCATTGAAATGTTTTACATAGTTTCAATGTATGGTTTAATTAATTAGATGCTATGGAGAGCTATATGTTGTTAGATGAGAACTATGTATGCACTTTGGTTTTAATGTGATGATGAACTTCTATTAATTTGGACACTTAATTATATATAATGCACGCAGATGAACCGGCAATGGATGTACGGTGACAGACACACCCGCGAGTACATTAAGGGCGTGCATGAGTTTCTCGATGCGGCTGAGGCAAACAAGCAGAATGGTTTTATGTGTTGTCCATGCACTGAATGTGGGAATACGAGGTCTTACTCTAACCGGAAAATCCTTCACTCCTACCTGCTTTACAAGGGTTTCATGCCACACTATAATGTTTGGACGAGGCACGGAGAAATAGGGGTTATGATGGAAGACGGCGAAGAAGAAGAGTACGATGACAACTATGTGCCCCTGAATACGGTGATGCTGCAACGGGGGGAGCTGGTGAAGATCAAGAGGAACCAGACGATGTGCCCAATGATGCTGCCATGGGTGAAGCTGCTGAAGATCAAGAGGAACCAGACATGTGCCCGATGATGATGATCTCCGCCGGGTCATTGTCGATGCAAGGACGCAATGCATTAGTCAAAAGGAGAAGCTGAAGTTCGATCGCATGTTAGAGGATCACAAAAAAGGGTTATACCCCAATTGTGAAGATGGCAACACAAAGCTCGGTACCGTACTGGAATTGCTGCAGTGGAAGGCAGAGAATGCTGTGGCTGACAAAGGATTTGAGAAGCTACTGAAAATATTGAAGAAGAAGCTTCCAAAGGATAACGAATTGCCCGACAGTACATACGCAGCAAAGAAGGTCGTATGCCCTCTAGGATTGGAGGTGGAGAAGATACATGCATGCCCTAATGACTGCATCCTCTACCGCGGTGCATACAAGGATCTGAACGCATGCCCGGTATGCGGTGCGTTGCGGTATAAGATCAGACGAGATGACCCTGGTGATGTTGATGGCGAGCCCCTCAGGAAGAGGGTTCCTGCGAAGGTGATGTGGTATGCTCCTATGATACCACGGTTGAAACGTCTGTTCAGAAACGAAGAGCATGCCAAGTTGATGCGATGGCACAGTGAGAACCGAAAGAAAGATGGGAAGTTGAGAGCACCCGCTGACGGGTCGCAGTGGAGAAAAATCGAGAGAAAGTACTGGGATGAGTTTGCAAAGGACCCAAGGAATGTATGGTTTGCTTTAAGCGCGGATGGCATTAATCCTTTCGGGGAGCAGAGCAGCAATCACAGCACTTGGCCCGTGACTCTATGTATGTATAACCTTCCTCCTTGGATGTGCATGAAGCGGAAGTTCATTATGATGCCAGTTCTCATCCAAGGCCCTAAGCAACCCGGCAACGAAATTGATGTGTACCTAAGGCCATTAGTTGAAGAACTTTTACAGCTGTGGAATGGAAACGGTGTACGTACGTGGGATGAGCACAGACAGGAGGAATTTAACCTTAAGGCGTTGCTGTTCGTGACCATCAACGATTGGCCCGCTCTCAGTAACCTTTCAGGACAGACAAACAAAGGATACCACGCATGCACGCACTGTTTAGATGACACTGAAAGTATATACCTGGACAAATGCAGGAAGAATGTGTACCTGGGCCATCGTCGATTTCTTCCGACCAACCATCAATGTCGAAAGAAAGGCAAGCATTTCAAAGGCGAGGCAGATCACCGGAAGAAGCCCACCATGCGCACCGGTGATCACGTGCTTGCTATGGTCAATGATTTACACTACGTAATCTTTGTAAAGGGTCCCGGTGGACTAGCTGTTCCGAATGACGCTGAGGGACACGCACCCATGTGGAAGAAGAAATCTATATTTTGGGACCTACCCTACTGGAAAGACCTAGAGGTCCACTCCTCAATCGACGTGATGCACGTGACGAAGAACCTTTGCGTGAACCTGCTAGGCTTCTTGGGCGTGTATGGGAAGACAAAAGATACACCTGAGGCACGAGAGGACCTGCAACGTTTGCACGAAAAAGACGGCATGCCTCCGAAGCAGTATAAAGGTCCTGCCAGCTACGCTCTTAAGAAAGAAGAGAAAGAAATCTTCTTTGAATGCCTGCTCAGTATGAAGGTCACGACTGGCTTCTCGTCGAATATAAAGGGAATAATAAATATGCCAGAGAAAAAGTTTCAGAACCTAAAGTCTCATGACTGCCACGTGATTATGACGCAACTGCTTCCGGTTGCATTGAGGGGGCTTCTACCGGAAAACGTCCGATTAGCCATTGTGAAGCTATGTGCATTCCTCAATGCAATCTCTCAGAAGGTGATCGATCTAGAAATCGTACCAAGGCTAAGGAGTGATGTGGCGCAATGTCTTGTCAGTTTCGAGCTGGTGTTCCCACCATCCTTCTTAAATATCATGACGCACGTCCTAGTTCATCTAGTCGACGAGATTGTCATCCTGGGGCCCGTATTTCTACACAATATGTTCCCCTTTGAGAGGTTCATGGGACCTAAAGAAATATGTCTGTAACCGCGCTAGGCCAGAAGGAAGCATCTCCATGGGCCATCAAACAGAGGATGTTATCGGCTTTTGTGTTGACTTCATTCCTGGCCTTAACAAGATAGGTCTCCCTAAATCGCGGTATGAGGAGACACTGACTGGAAAAGGCACTCTTGGAAGAGACTCAATAATATGCAGGGACGGATATTCTTGGTCTCAAGCACACTACACAGTTCTACAGAACTCTACCTTGGTGACCCCGTATGTCGACGAACACAAGAACAGTCTGCGCTCCAAACACCCGGAGTAGTGCGACGACTGGATTACATGTGAACACATCAGGACTTTCAGCAGTTGGTTGGAAACACGTCTCAGAGGTGACAACACTGTTTGTGATGAGTTGTACTTGTTGTCCAGGGGACCATCTTTGACTGTATTGACTTACAAAGGATACGAGATAAATGGGAATACATTTTACACGATCGCCCAAGATCAAAAGAGCACCAACCAAAACAGTGGTGTCCGCTTTGATGCAGCAACCGAGAGCGGAAAGGACACATATTATGGTTACATAGTGGACATATGGGAACTTAACTACGGACCTGATTTTAAGGTCCCTTTGTTTAAGTGCAAATGGGTCAATCTGTTAGGCGGCGGGGTACAGGTAGACCCACAGTACGGAATGACAACAGTGGATCTGAAAAATCTTGGGTACACTGACGAACCGTTCGTCCTAGCCAATGATGTGGCACAGGTTATCTATGTGAAGGACATGTCTACCAAACCGAGAAAAAGAAAAGATAAGGAAGCGAATACATCATACGATGAGCCAAAGCGCCACATAGTTCTTTCAGGAAAAAGGGACATCCTGGGAGTGGACGGCAAGACAGACATGTCTGAAGATTATGAAAAGTTTCATGAAATTCCTCCCTTTAATGTCAAGGCTGACCCAAGCATCCTGATAAACAATGAAGATTATCCATGGTTACGGCGCAATAAGCAAATGACACAAGCGAAGAAAAAGTGAAGACTTTCTCCCGCAATAAGCAAATGCTATGTGGGTGAAATTATGATACCATCCCAACTTTCAACTTTTTCAGAGTTCATTTGAAATGCTTTCATGTCTTATGGTTCGAAACTTTGATACTTCGAAAGTGATTGTCCATTTTGTACACGAAGTGCATCATGTTTTTGTCGTAACCCTCTCTACTTTTTGGAACATGCTATGTGGGTGAAATGATGATACCATGCCAACTTTCAACCTTTTCAGAGTTCATTTTGAAATGCTTTCCAATTTCAGAGTCATTTAGCTCAAAGAATGAATTAATAGCAAACAGAATGAACTACAAAACTTTTATGAAAATAAAAACAATCAATTAAAATATTATGTTATGATCAACTAAAATAAAACTATAATATTCTTCAATAGCAAAAAGAATATAATTTTTGTGACCTAAAATCAAACTATAAGTATTTAATTGTAAGTATAAATAAAAAATAAATAGCAAAGAAGAAAAAAAATTCTATTTTTATAGTAAAGTTATTCATAAACTAGTGATTCACACAAATTTTATAAAATTCCAATTTAAACTATTCAAAATTTTAAAACTAATGGCACTAACAGAAAGTTTATAATTTTTGTGACCTAATCAAAAAGAAATCACTAAAAAACTATAAGTATTTAGTTGTAAGTATAAATAAAAAATAATAGAAAAATATTTCTATTTTTATAGTAAAGTTATTCATAAAATAGTGATTCACACAAATTTTATAAAATTCCAATTTAAACTATTCAAAATTTTAAAACTAATGGCACTAACAGAAAGTTTATAATTTTTGTGACCTAAAATCAAAAAGAAATCACTAAAAAACTATAAGTATTTCATTGTAAGTATAAATAAAAAATAAATAGAAAAATAATTCTATTTTTATAGTAAAGTTATTCATAAACTAGTGATTCACACAAATTTTATAAAATTCCAATTTAAACTATTCAAAATTTAAAACTAATGGCACTAACAGAAAGTTTATAATTTTTGTGACCTAAAAGCAAAAAGAAATCACTAAAAAACTGCAAGTATTTAGTTTTAAGTAGAAATAAAAAAATAAAAAACCAAAAAAATGTAGAAATAAAAAAGAAAAAACCAAAAAAAATGCCACCTACTGGGCCTCCACGGCCTGAATACGACTAGAAACCCTACATGGGCCAGGATTCACGCCCGCAGAGGCCCAATAGGCCCACAGGCAGTAGCAAGTTTAGGCCCGAAAGCCTGCATTAGAGAGGAGCTCGAATGGAGAGGCACAGCAGGGCTTATAAACCAGTGCCGGCGCCCTTCCGCTAGCGATGTGGGACTAAACTTTTGGGCGCGGGCAGCACAAGGGCATTTGTCCCGGTTGGTGTCACCAACCGGGACTAAAGGGGGCATTGGTCATGGTTCGTGCCACCAACCGTGACCAATGCCCCCCTTTAGTCCCGGTTGGTGCCACCAACCGGGACCAAAGGCCGCCGCTTCCCGCCCTTTGGGCTGCCGAAAATTGGCCTTTGGTCCCGGTTGGTGGCACCAACCGGGACTAATGCCCACCTTTGGTCCCGGGTTGTGCCACGGACCGGGACTAAAGGCTTTGCTATATAAGTTCAGACTTTGGAAATTTTCACTCCCGTCTCTCGCAGTTGCCGCCCCGACGCCGACGCCGCCAGGCTGCCCCGCCGTCGCCGTCGCCTCGCCCGTGCCCGTCGTCGCCCGCGCCCTCGCCGTCGCCCGCCGTCGCCCGCGCCCTCGCCGTCGCCCGCGCCCTCGCTGTCGCCCGGGCCCCTGCCCCGGCCCGCCCCTGCCCCGACGCGGCCGCCCCGGCCCGCCCCCGTCGCCGTCGCCCGCGCCCCTGCCCCGACGCCATCCTCGCCGCCGACCTCTCCTTAGGTTGGTCCGGCCGCCGGCGCCATCCCTTTGCAAATTTTTGTTCATAGATGATAGAGATCAAATGATGATTTTTTTGTTCATAGATGCATGATAGATGATCAAATGATGTTTTTTTTGTTCATAGATGACCATATTATTTTTTTAGGTTATTTTCATTTGTAGAATTTTTTTATGTATCTAGGAATATTTTTGTTTATAGATGATAGATGATCAAATGATGAATATTTTTGTTCATAGATGATAGATGATCAAATGATGATTTTTTTGTTCATAGATGATAGATGATCAAATGATGTTTTTTTGTTCATAGATGATCATATGATTTGTTTAGGTTATTTTCATTTGTAGAAATTTTTTATGTATCTAGGAATATTTTTGTTCATAGATGATAGATGATATATATGATGATGTTTTTTTTCATTTATGCATTTTTTCATATATATGATGATGTTAGTGGAGAGGAAAAAGTAAAATAAGGAAAAGGAAAATAAGTAGAGAAAGAAGGAGAAGAAGAAGGAGAAGACGAGGAGAGGAAGAAAAGCAAGAGGAGAAGAAGAAAGGAATAGAGGAGAAGAAGAGAAAATTAGAATATATATTCTATTTTCTCTTTTCTCCTCTATTCCTTTCTTCTTCTCTTCTTTTTTTTCTTCTTTTTTTTCTTCGAAACATGGGGGGGGGGTCGAGAACGTCGGATCTTCATGAGAGAGGCGAGGAAGAAGGGGAAGAAGAGGGAGAAGAAGAGGAGAGGAAGAAGAGGAAGTATTCTCCTCTATTCTTTCTTTTCTTCTTTTTTCTTCTTCTTCCTCTTTATTTTATCGGGAACGAGGGTCGTCGAGAGGTCGAGGAGCGGTAGAGGAGAAACCCTAAATAGAAAGTATCGTCGGTGTGAGATACATGTACCGTCGGTGTCGGACACTACACCCACATCCCACAAGTGGCGCGGGCTTCGACGCCCATGTCACTTGTGGGACGTGGATGTAGTGTCCGACACCGAAGGCCACATGTATCTCACACCCACGATACTTGCTAACTATTTAGGGTTTCCTCTACCGAAAAGAAGAGGAGAAATAAATAAGAAGAAGAAAGAAGAAGAAAAAGAAGAGGAGAAGAAGAAAGGAATAGTGGAGAAAAGAGAAAATAGAATATATTCTATTTTCTCTTTTCTCCACTATTCCTTTCTTCTTCTCCTCTTTTTTTTCTTCTTTTCTTCTTCTTATTCTTCTTCTTCTTCTTATTCTTATTAGCCGGAAGTAGAGAGAGGTTTCCTAGTGTCAAAGTATTGAAGAAATACATGCCTTCATCATTAGCCAGAAGTAACCAGGGCATGTTGGTACGAAGTTCTGCAAAGTTGTTTTGGAATGGAGTCCCGGATAGAATAATCCGCTTTTTGGTACGAATTCAGCAAAGGCCTTCCAAATAGCGATATTCGGAAGGCTCTTGCTGAACTTTGTACCAAAAAGCGAATTATCCTATCTGGGACTCCGTTCCAGAACAACTTTGAAGAGCTTTATACCATCATGCACATGTTACTTTCGCCTAATGATGAAGACATGGTTTTGTTGAATCCTTTGACACTAGGCAACCTCCCCACCCCTCGGCGATCCTCTCGAACATGAGAGGAAGAAGAAGGTCGTCTAGGGGTCGAGGGTTCCAGGGTCGTCGAGGGGTCGAGGATCGCCGAGGGGTCGAGAGAGGTTTTCTAGTGTCAAAGTATTGAAGAAATCCATGCCTTCATCATTAGCCGGAAGTAACCAGGGCATGTTGGTACGAAGTTCTGCAAAGTTGTTCTGGAATGGAGTCCCGGATAGAATAATCCGCCTTTTGGTACGAATTCAGCAAAGGCCTTCCAAATAGCGATATTCGGAAGGCTCTTTCTGAACTTTGTACCAAAAAGCGAATTATCTTATCTGGGACTCCATTCCAGAACAACTTTGAAGAGCTTCGTACCATCATGCACATGTTACTTTCGCCTAATGATGAAGACATGGTTTTGTTGAATCCTTTGACTCTAGGCAACCTCCCGACCCCTTGGCGATCCTCTCGAACATGAGAGGAAGAAGAGGGTCGTCTAGGGGTCGAGGGTTCCAGGGTCGTCGAGGGTTCGAGGGGTCGAGGATCGCCGAGGGGTCGAGAGAGGTTTCCTAGTGTCAAAGTATTGAAGAAATCCATGCCTTCATCATTAGCCGGAAGTAACCAGGGCATGTTGGTACGAAGTTCTGCAATGTTATTCTAGAATGGAGTCCCGGATAGAATAATCCGCCTTTTGGTACGAATTCAGCAAAGGCCTTCCAAATAGCGATATTCAGAAGGCTCTTTCTAAACTTTGTACCAAAAGGCGAATTATCCTATCTGGGACTCCGTTCCAGAACAACTTTGAAGAGCTTCGTACCATCATGCACATGTTACTTTCACCTAATGATGAAAACATGGTTTTGTTGAATCCTTTAACACTAGGCAACCTCCCGACCCCTCGGCAATCCTCTCGAACATGAGAGGAAGAAGAGGGTCGTCTAGGGGTCGAGGGTTCTTCTCCTCTATTCTTTCTTCTCCTCTTATTTTTCTTCTTCTTCCTCTTTTTTTATCGGGAACGAGGGTCGTCGAGGGACATAGATGTAGTGTCGTCGTTGTCGATATATACCCCCTCCCGATAGCTTACTATGATTAGGTAGCTAGTTCTACGTTTGGCACTAATATATCCATCTGTCATGTTTGAATAATAATTGCCATGTTGTAAATATTTGTAGAAACTATGGACACCGTCCTAGACGAAGTAACAAAAGAAGCGTTGTTGAGGGACATAATCGCAGAAGGAAGTGATGCCATCTCGTTGTTTCTCAACGAAACCGATGGTCTGGAAGGAGAGGGTGAACAAGCTGGCTGCGGTGACCTAATGCCGGTGCAAGAAGAAGAACATGAGGACGGCTCTGGTGACCCAATGCCGGTGCAAGAAGGAGACCGTGATGATGGCTCCGGTGACCGAACCGAGTCCGGCCAGGTATATATATTAGTTAAGCCTATGCTGACTAGCTGATTGATGCATTCATTGTTTTGGTATGTACACATATTAATTAAGTCTTTGTTCTTTTTTCTAGCCCTCCGGATCGAGCACAACTTCGGTAAAGAGACGAGGCCCGAAGAAAAAGTTGAGCTCGGATGAAAAGTTTGAGATCATAGCAATCGCGCCCGACGGCCAACCTATTGAACCCCTCCGGACAAAGAGCGCATTTGTTCATAAAGGGATCTGGTTCATAAAGGGATCGAACCAGAGACAATTAACTGGCCAGACCGTTGCCGGACTTGGTTCTTCGGGGCTGGCGGAACCTTGGACCCTGTAACAGGGAAGTGCATTTGGACGAACGATCAAATGGACATACCAGTCAGTAAGCTTAAGCAGTATATCGAAGCAGCGCATGAAGGGACGTTCTTTCCAGACAGAGAGAACGACGAGCTCACAATGGCCCTCGGGAATCCTGAGCACTCTGGACGGACACGAGGCACGCCAGGCTCCATTCTGTGGAAGGTTGGGTTTCCAGACGCAGGCGGTTACAAATCCCAGGAGAGGAGGAAAAAAGTGCAGCAGACCCAAATGCAGGCGCTGCAAGCAAGGGTAGACGCGATAGAGGAACGAGAAGCAAATCGCAGCAAACGTACTACCGAAGCTTCCCCCGAAGCTACCCCGCCATCTCAGCGGAGAAGCAGCGTGGCTTCCACCGAGCTGCTTCAGCCGGAGCATGCCTTGACGGCTCCTGCCAGCTATCCCGTGGATGCTATCACGGAGTCTCAAAATTGCCACCTTACGACACAATGGATGAATTTGAAGGTCAAGGCGGCTGTTGGCTCTGTTTATCCTACTGAACCCGGGGCAACTTTTCACTGCCGGCCGATTCCAGAAGGATATGCTAGGGTGATGGTGGATGAAATAACGGAGGGATTTGAGGACCTCCAGCTTGACCACCCTACCGGTGAAGGGGAGACTAGGCTAGGGTCTGCTCTGAAAACTCCATGCCTATGGAGGAAGGAGCTCATCAACCTTCCGAACTGGACGCCTCCGCCTCCTCCTCCTCCTCCGGCAAGTCAGGGAACTCCGCCTCCTCCTCCTCCTCCGGCAAGTCAGGGCACTCCGCCTCCTCCACCGCCTCCTCCTCCGGCGAGTCAGGGCACTCCGCCTCCTCCACCGCCTCCTCCTCCAGCAAGTGACGATTAGGGCACTCGACCGGCTCCTTCTCCGGTGCGTGGCGGCACTCCGCCTCCTTCTCCGCCTGCGCCGACGCGCCCGAGCAGCCAGCCTCCTCCTTCTCCGCCTCGTCAGCAAGGGTGGAAGAGACCTGCCGCCGCTCCGGCTGCTCCGGCGCGTCGTAGTCCTTCTCCTCCGCCTCGTAAGCAAGTAAAGAAGACATTCGCTCCGTCTGCTCGGCCGGCGTCTAGCAGTACAGCCAGAGGCGGGAGTACATACAGATTCAGTCCTTCTCTGAAGACTCCAGAGAAGTTACCATACGAGAGGACCCCAGAGGAGAACGCGAAGATCGCGCGAACCGAAGTGGATGACTGGTTTCAAGGGTTGAAAGCAAAGAGACATCCACCTCCGGAGGAGAAGGTAGATCCGGTGAAAGCGAAGTGCACTCTGGCTGCCCTGACAAAACCACCCAAGTCTCCGCCGAAAGGAAACTATGAGCGCATTATTGGAAAGGAATTTGCCGAAGCGGAGCGGTCGGGAAGTACTGTCAGTGATCAAAGGCTGAAAGAACGACGAGCTGGGAAACAAATTTCCCAGCTCGGCGAACAAGCGAAGCAATCGTGCCCCCCGCTCAAGGTGCCTAGCCACAACGTCGCTAATGATCCGAGGATGGTGCCCGGTTATAGCAATCTTGCCGATTACCTGCCCGACGATGTACATTATGAACCCATGGAGGTGCAGATACAAAGATACGAGTACGGGAAGCCTCTCGTCAAAGATGAAAGATCTCTATCAACGATGATGCGAAGATTGCATGATTGGTACTTGAAAATCTGCAGAGACTCTGGGGGGAGGAGTACTTTGTATGTGAAAGTTAAAAAGGAGCATGACCTCGTTGGAATTGATCTGTTGCCTGTTCCATTTGAGGAGTTCTATCAGTTTTTCAATCAATTGGCCCTCGATAAAACAACGGTCGCCTGCTACTGTCTGTAAGTAGTACTACTTATGTCATTAAGTTTCTCTATATAGCTTAGCTCTTTCATTGCAAGTATTTATAATCATCCTCACTATATTATGCAGATTGAAGATCGTCGAATTGAAGAAAAGACAAGTCGGTGATATTGGGTTCATTAACACATATCTCATAGATGCAACTCAGGTTAAATTTCATGCCGCAGAAACCGAGGCCAGCATGCTAGAATCGTTGATAATAAATCAAAACAAAGATATAATACTCTTTCCTTACAACTTCAAGTGAGTGTTACTGTCTTGTGCGTATTCGGTTTCCCTTATATATTAGTCAAGGTTATAGTAATGTAATTGATGAGTTATGCATGCGTGTGCAGTTTCCACTATATTCTCCTACATATTAAGCTTGAGCAGGGACTAGTAACTGTCTTAGACTCAAGACGAAAAGATCCCAAGGACTATGCAGACATGACTCAAATACTCGAGAAGTAAGTTAAATCGATCATTATCCACCATATCAGCAACTTTGTTCATTTTCTGATATATCAAGTAATTGTTTTCTTTGTCTGGCAGGGTTTGGAGAAAATTCACCAGAAAAGATCCGGGACTGCCGAAGGAGCTGCAATTTAGACACCCGAAAGTAAGTACTAGCTATAGTAGCATTTTAAGCGCATCTACTAGTCATTCAAGCGCTAGTTTCATCAATACCATTTGGCATTGCTTATCAGTTTGATTAACCTCTATTTCTTGTAAAGTGGTTGTGGCAGGAACAAGGGAATGATTTCTGTGGATACTATGTTTGCGAGTCCATCCGCCACACGACCTGTGAGCGGGGCTACACTGACGAACAATATGAAGTACGTAAATAACAACATTCACAATTTTATTTTATTACCATCATTTGTGTTGAGTTTCATTCATTCATATATATATATGTATTGACCCCCTTCTTTAAATTAGATGTTTCGGAAGAGGGATGAACTCCTAGCACCAGCTCGCATGCGAGGAATTCAAGAGGAATTGGCAGCATTCTTTCTTGACCACATGATCCCTGAAGACGGAGAATTCTATGTGGACCCTAAGTCCATATGATTATATTTGTAAGAGATAATTATTGTATATATGTAGCCGGTAGTGTCAGATAGATATACGAGAACTTGTTGTTCGACCAATCTCTCGGAGAAGGAGAGGTGGTCGATATCACTTCTCTCTGTATATATGCATATATGTTCATGACGATCTTCTGTTTCCTTCGTTTGCTTACTAGCTAGCTAGCGTGTCTAGTCCTCTCTATATACGTATGTATAGTACGTAGCGTCGACCAAGCACGGACATAACAGAGGACACTTCTCTCTATTAATTATAACTAGCTAACACAATATATGAAACACCTAAATTAACCCCCCAAAACCCCCAACCCCCCCCCACTTCAAAAAAAACAAAACCCCCAACCACAGAAGTGCTGACGCGTGGATGCCTATTGGTCCCGGTTGGTGCCACCAACCGGGACCAAAGGGTCTCCTGACTGGGCTCTGCGCACTGCCCACGTGGAGGGCCTTTAGTCCCGGTTCTGGATTGAACCGGGACTAAAGGGGGGAGGTATTAGTACCGACACTTTAGTCCCGGTTACGGAACCGGGACTAAAGGCCCTTACGAACCGGGACTATAGGCCCTTTTTCTACCAGTGTATGATGAACTTATTGAGATGAGAAAAGCTGGTATGAACTCGACCTCTCTTGTTTTTGTAAATATGATTAGTTCATCGTTCCGGATTCAACCTATTATGAAAGAAACATATTTGCAATGAAAATTAGAGATTGTAGTTGCTTATGCCATGCTTAATTAGCTAGGAGTTTATAATGGTTTACCTTGTGTCGCTGTCAAAACCGCCGGATCTCGGGTAGGGGGTCCCGAACTATGCGTCTAAAGCAGATGGTAACAGGAGGCAGGGGACATGATGTTTTACCCAGGTTCGGGCCCTCTTGATGGAGGTAGAACCCTACGTCCTGCTTGATTTATTCTTGATGATGTGAGTATTACGAGAGTTGATCTACCACGAGATCGGAGAGGCTAAACCCTAGAAGCTAGCCTATGGTATGATTGTATGTTGTCCTACGGACTAAAACCCTTCAGTTTATATAGAAACTGGAGGGGGCTAGGGTTACACAAGGTCAGTTACAAAGGAGGAGATATACATATCCGTATGGCCTAGCTTGCCTTCCACGCCAAGTAGAGTCCCATCCGGACACGAGGCGAAGTCTTCAATCTTGTATCTTCATAGTTCAACAGTCCGGCCAAAGGATATAATCCGGCTGTCCGGATACCCCCTAATCTAGGACTCCCTCAGTAGCCCCCGAACCAGGCTTCAATGACGATGAGTCCGGCGAGCAGTGTTGTCTTCGACACTGCAAGGCGGGTTCTTCTCCACATTTCGAACGTTTGTAAAGCACTGTCCGGTCCCATAAATGTTTGGACCTCTTGGCTTCTGTGCCCAATAAGGGCTATCTCCCACGGGTCGAATGAATACGAGGCCCCAGGGCATTTTTACATTTGCCCCCCTAGCCAGATAAATAAATTGTCTATTAAAGGGATGGGGATTCTTAGATCTGATCCATACCATCCTCCCCCAGCGAGAATCCATCAGAGTGTGTTTCGGAAAGATCCATTCCAGCATGGCCGACCTCCGCAGCTCCTCCTCCCGCCCCCGTAGCCCTAATCCCGGTGATTGGGAGAGGTGTTCAGTCCCGCACAGTGGATTAGTCGAACTGCAGACTAAGGGATTTCTCCCTGCGGTGTATATGGTGCCCGTTCGAGCCGGGTTTGTCACCTACAATGGCGGGGAGCAAGCGGAGAGCTTTCCCCGTCCCTCTATGGGGGAGTGGGTCTGCCTTGTTCCTTATTTATTAGGGCCATTTGCATTTCTGTCCCTAACTCGAACCACCTAATCAGATATACCCCTAATTCGAAAGCCTACTCAAATTTGCCCCTCCGCCGTTAGGTGCCCTTATAGAAATGCCCTTATGCGCCGTTACCGTCCAGTCAAACAGCTTTGCCCGTCCTGAAAAAAATAGCAAAACAAATCTAAAAAATCTAAAATTTTGTGAGATCGAAGATACTCATGTGTCCAAGGTGTGTGTAAGTTTTCGTGCTATTTGGACATTCCAGGAGCTCGTGGCGAGGAAAAACAGTTAATCTGCATGCTTGTGAACAATAAATTTGAAATAAAATAGCAAGAAAATTTTAAAAAATATGAATTTTTTTGGCATTAAAGTGGCTTGGGTGCACAAGGTGCTTGCAAGTTTTTGTGATCAAATGACATGCGAGGAGCTCTAGCAAGAAAAAACAAAATAGTCATTTTTCCCAAGGTTTTTCCTGAGCCAAATTTTGTTTTTTTCTCCACAAGCCCCTCCAATGTCCAAACACAACAAAAATCTGCACGCAGCTTGCAGACTCGCGCCTCTTTGATGCCAAAATATTTCATATTTTTTGAATTTTCTTGCTATTTTTTTCAATTTACTGTTCACAGGCATACATATTTATTGTTTTTCCTCTGACACGAGCTCCTGGAATGTACAAACAGCACGAAACTTTTCACGCACCTTGCAAACCTGAGTATCTTTGATCCCACAAATTTTCAGATTTTTTAGAATTTTTTTGCTATTTTTTTCAGGACGGTCAATGCCCTTTGACCGGCTTTGACCTGCTTTGACCGGATGGTAACGGCACAGAAGGGTATTTCTGTAAGTGCACCTAACGACGGAGGGGCAAATTTGAGCAGGCTTTGAAATTAGGGGTAAATCTAAGAGTGGGCGCAAATTAGGGGCATAGATGTAAATGTCCCTATTTATTAAGGGGACTCGGATTTCCAATTCATCCGTTCCTCCGCGGGCTCCTGGAGTTCTACGGCCTCCAATTACACAATTTCACCCCTGCCTCCATTCTACATATCGTCGGCTATGTTGCTCTGTACGAGTTGTTCCTGGGCTGCGAGGCTCACTTCGAGCTGTGGAAAATGCTATTTTGCCTCATCCCTCGCACACAGAGGGGGTCACTTTATCAAGTGGGCAGAGCCGAAATATGGCGCATCGCCGGTACCGGATACCTGTCTGGTACCCCGAAGAAGTCATCTGAAGACTGGCCTTCAGAATGGTTTTATATGGAGGACGTTCCCCTTCCGGACCCTGTTCGGCGGGGTCCTCCTGAGTTCAGCAATGCTCCTCTGAAGAAACGCCGAAGTTGGCGCCCACGGAGCCCCCTCGTGGAAGACAATGGAGAAGTCCTCTATCTGATGAACCAGATTAAAGCACTGGCTTAATCAGGATTGACAGTAATCGAAGTTATGTCGATTTGCATAATGCGGGGAGTGCAACCACTTCAATATCGTGGGCACCCCTTGTGGTGTTTTAACGGGGCGGATGATGCCACCCGCTGCGGGCGTAAGGGTCCGGACAATGCTGCCGCTTTAGCAAAACTCTGTCCGAATTGTTCAAGGGAGAGGAAGAGTTGTTCATCCGCATCAAGCCACGGGATGGATTCTCCATGTACAATCCTCCAAGCTGGGTAAGTTATATCTCCCTACTCCCATTTTTCCCGCATTCTTTGTCGTAAGTATTCACCTTGCCACTTTGCGGTAGGAACTGCGAAAAGCCATAAAGGAGGTCAGCAGCCCTTCTCCACAACCAGAGGACCCTGACCGAGCCCTCGACTCCGGACTTGAAGAAGATCTGGTTATATTCGTGGAGCTGATAGACCGGCAGTTCTATCAGTTAAGCTGCGATGATGCCATGGTGGCCATTACGGTCGACTATCCCAGACTGCTTCCTGCATCGCACGTAAGAAAAACCAAAAATCCCAACTCCAAAAACTAGGATCCCCTTTTAGACACTTCACCTACCATATACATATGGCATTTTTACAGGGAAGGCATTCGGGACGCCCTACCGAACCCGCAGCAACTCGCCAACAAGAGGCACCGAGGCCGGGTAGGCCAAAAAGAAGGCGGTCAGGACGGAGACGCCGGTGCAAAGGTATAACAAAAACCCCGCTTCGTGGTTGTCGTCTTTCTCGAAATGTAATGACGCCCGTGCTTCTTTAACAGAAAAAACGCTCGCCGGAATATGTCCGGCGATGTTGCTAATCACGCTTCCACCAGTCGGGCGCCAGGACCGGACATAGAGGCGGAAGCCGATATGGGGCGGGCGCCGGATAATCCCCCTACAGAGGATGCAGATAGATTATCCGTTACAAAATCAAAAGTGGAAAGCACCATGAATCATAGTCGCCGCTGGGCCGTACTCCGTGACGCTTGTTTCTCACCAGAGGCATTTGATGCCTTCAATTCTGGAGAGGCGTACCTCCGTGCTGCTCAAGATGGTCTAGCCAGAGCCACGGATCAGTAGGTAAAGGATGTACGGGTAAGTAAATCTGACGATTTATATGTATCAGTAGCCCCTGACACTTGAAAAAGTTAGCAGAACTGACTTAAGGATCATCTTTATTGTGCAGGTTCTTACAGAGAAGAATACTAGGCTGTCACAGGAGCTGGAGCAATGCAAGACCCAACTGCGGGCCGCTGTTGCCGCATTGCAGGAACCGAAAAAGTCTCCTGCTGGTAACATTTACTTTAAAGAATGATGGTTACCGTATAGTATGCGGCGTGGCTGCAGATCTAACAATAGATGTTGCAGATGAATCTAGAGAAAATCCGGAGGACCAGCATGTCGTGCGGCAGCTAAGGCTGGCAAATGCGTGCTGACTGAGGTTAGGTGGGAGAAAATCAATCTCCAAGACGCCAATATCAAGCTGAGCGTGGAACTAAAAGACGTTCGAGCCCAGCTTGCAGACTCCGAGAAGGAGAATAAGCGGCCTTGACGCAGCATTTTCAGTAAGTGCTTGAACGAATCCTTTTGAAGGAGTTCGGCGAAGAAGCCGACTAACAACGTTATGTCTGTAGGTATGCTGACGGGTCGTCCCATGGAGGAAATGCATGGGTCTGCGGGTGATCTTCTATCCGAGCTCTCACATCTGCACGAACAAGTTCGGCAGGTGATGCAAGGTGTTGCCCAGGCCTTGTGGCCATCCGTCTCCCTGCCAAAAGGCGTTGCAGAGCTTACGGAGAAGCTCAAGGGAGCACGGCGGCGCTTCCTATTATGGAAGATATCGGCCTGCCGACAAGGTGCCAGAGAAGCCTGGGCCATGGTGAAGATGCGGTATACCAAGGCTGACCCAAATCACATGGCCGAGGTCGGACCTGTGGGGCCCAACGGAAAAGAGATCCCCGTTAGCTTAGTTTATGGGCAAGTAGAATTAGCCGCAAAGTATTCCCAACAGGATTGTAAGCTAGACCGCCTGTTGGATGGTATAGAAGAGGAATTTAGTCAGTCTGCATGACTATGTAATTAAAGTGACATGTATAATGCCTTCTAGCCGGATTGTAGATCATTTGTCATGGCGGACCTTTTCGCTTCAACCTCAGGACCCGATAGTCCGGAGTGTATCCGAATACCCGCTCAGTTATATAAGAACCGGGGTATGCGTGGAGACCAGGCGTAGGGGTCATTAGTGCTTGAACAGACAAGTGCCCAACTAGGTATGTTATATTACATGGGTAGTAAGAAACATCTTCCAAGGAGAATAGTTCCATTAAGGGTTCCTTTCCCTGGGTAAGCATGCCCTAAAGTGCATGTCCAGACTGCGATAGGAAAAGCAGGAAAAACATTTGGGGGCGGATATGGAAAATAAATAAAAATCATCTTTTGTTCACCGACCAAATATTCCCTTAAGAACGCTAGCTTTCGGCTTCACCCAGTCTGAGGTACACATCTGGCTGACCCGGCAGTAACAATCGCAGAGGTGCTCCCCTTATGCCCTAGCCAAATTAACGGGAACTTAGGGCATAAATACAAGAGCCAGGCAACCCAGCTTGGCCAAAACTTAAGTCATATCGATGCATATAATGGAGAAAAAAGGTACATGCAGAAGCATAACACATGTTCGGGGCACGAGGCTCAGATAAATAAATAAGCTTCTCTGAAAGAAGCCCCCAGGTATGATGAGCGCGGCTAGCGCATCTATAATGTGCAAGCGAGGCACAAGTTGGCCTTTGAAGGCCTAAAGAAGGAATAAAAGAAAGAGAGAAAGAAAAACAAGGCAGAAAATGTATATGCAAAAAATGGATAGAGGAAGGAGACGAACATAGAGTGCGGCGCTAGGCGTAGAACCTTCGGATCCTGGCCGCGTTCCATGGGTTCGGCTTGAGTCGATTAGTCGATGCATCCCACAGTCAGTACGCTCCACCAGTCAGCACTTGGTCAATAATGAAGGGACCTTCCCATTTGGGCTCGAGCTTGTTCTTTTTCTTATCCGGCAGGCGTAGAACTAGTTCGCCAACGTTATAAGTTTTGGCCCGTACTTCTTTGCTTTGGTATCTGCGAGCCTGTTGCTGATAAAATGTGGAACGGGCTTTTGCTACACCACGCTCCTCCTCCAAGGTGTCCAGACTATCCTTCCGATCGAGCTCGGCTTCTCTTTCTTCATACATGCGCACTCGAGGTGAGTCATGAATTATGTCACAGGGCAAGACTGCCTCTGCGCCGTACACCATAAAGAAGGGTGTATATCCGGTACTACTGTCACATCCCTAGTTCTAGTATGACCTAGACCAGCTAGTCATTTGTGCATCATGTTTAAATTCCATTTAAATTTGAAATGGGGATTTGTGAAACCCTCAGAACCATTTCTGGAAATGACCCAGATAAAAATTGCTCCAAAAAGGTCCAAGAAAATGTTCATGTTGCTCTCTGAAGATATTGGACAGAGATAAAATTGAACCAATATTTTCAGGAGCTCATAAGTATTTATTTTGGGCATTTGGAATTAATACAGTAATTATTTGCTTTGGATATATATTTGTTATATAATCTATATGTGTCCAATAATTCTGAATTTTGGTGAGGGGCTTTGGAATAATCCCTTAGGCCCCTGCAAAAATTGTCAGAAGGAAATAAAATGATTTAGTATTTTATTAAATCATAAAAAAAATGTCAGAAAATAGAAAAGAAAACAAAAGTGGAAAACCGCTTACCTGCACTTACCCCCTTGTGTAGCCCGTCACTTTGCAGCCTGGCCTGGCCCAGTGGCCAACAGGCCGGCCCAGCCGACTGGCACTGCCAGTCGTCCCCTTCCTCGCGCCAGGAGGACAGGGGCACGCGCTCGCCGCCCGCGTGCATGGGTGCCACGCCACCAGCCTGCCTGCGTGCCCTCCCCCTCGACGCTCTGGCCTCCCTGGACGACGCCACGTGCCGCCCCGTACCCCTTTCTCTCTCCCTCCTCCCCTGGATCGCTCTCTCTATCCGCGGCCGAAATGCTGCCGTCGCCACCGTGCGCCATTGCCGTGCCCAGAACCACTGACTCGCCTCCTCTCCATGCCCATGAGCTCCGTCTGCTCGCGCTGAAGCTCTTCACTGAGCCACGCATTGCCGGAAGCCCCACAACGGCTTCACCAACCTCGTCTTCAACCTCGGCCATCCGAGATCTCCACGACCGTGCGGCCGCTCCAACACCTCCCCCGAGCCACTGAGCATGCCCGGCGAATCGCCGTGAGCTCTTCTACCGAACCCCCCTTTTCCCCCTTGCTAACGCGCGCTATAGCACCGTTTCCCCGCCACGGCCGTAGCTCCTCGCCGCCGTCCATGTCGCCGCCGTCGTTTTGGCCTGCCTCCGCCCAAACCGAGCACCCCATCATGCTCCTGGTGGCACGAGGGTGCCGCAGAGCCCCTCGGGTGGCCTCCCCGTGCCCCGCAGCCTGATTCCGCTCGAAGCCGAACTCCAGCCGCCGCCCCGAGCTTCGCTCCGGCGAGCTCCGGCCGCCCCCGCCTCTCCCACTTGCTCCAATCGGTGCGGACGAGCGCGGGCTATGCCCCGGTGGTTTCCCCTGTCCTTTTGGTCGCCGGAATGGTGATCCCGAGCCCTCCGCCGCGTTCGGCCTCGCCGGCGGCTAAATGCCGGTGGGGTTGACCTGGTCTAACCCCCCGAGTTGACCTAGTGTCTGACCGCCCAGGGTCAATGACATGTGGGGCCCGGCTCTGCTAATTTTAGTTTAGGATTAGTTTAAAAATTAATTAACTCTGTTAATTAACTATGGCACTGACATGTGGCCCCCACACATCAGATTTGACCTGGACAGCCATGTTGACTCGCTGACGTAGTGATGACGTCATGCTGACGCAGTTATTCTTTTTCTGGAATTATTTTAAAACAGGAAATTCCAAAAAATGTTCAAAACTTCAAAAATTCATATAAATTCAACCATAGCTCAGATTGAAATAATTTATATATGAAAAATTATCAGAAAAATGCAATCTATCCATCTGTACCAGTTTCATGCATGAAAAACCAAGTTATACCTACTGTATAAGTGAAACATTAAAATGGCTAATATAAAGAGCTTATTTTGGAGATGCATTTGAATCTTTGGTTCAAATGGACTTCATGCAAATGAATGCTAGTTGCATTAGCTCAAATAACACCACATCTTCATGCCATCTTCATGCATCATATTATTGCATATGATTGTGTTTTGATTGCCGACACCGTTCCTTCTCGATAGGTCCTGCTCCGGAGACCGATCCAGAGTACCTGTCTGAGGAGCAGTGCCCCCTTGTTGATCTACCAGGCAAGAAAACCCCCTTGTTCATTCCGATACAATCCCACTCTCTCGCTCCTGCTCTCTTTTATTGCATTAGGACAGCAATGATTCAGCTGCTACTTTATGCTGCGGTAGTTGAACCCATTCCTCTGCATGACCTTTCATTGCCACAGTAAATAGTTGAAACCCACTAGCACGTGTAGGAGTTGATTGAGCCATGTGGTGTTCCTACCATGCCATGCCTGCTATTGCTTAGAGTTGTGTCAGGTCTGATTCATTGTGAGTGGATTGGAGTGTTATGCTATGTTCTGATGCTGAGAGTTAAGCGTGTGAACACGATTTGGTAAAAGGTAGCGGTGAGAGGCCATGTAGGAGTACATGGTGGGTTGTCTCATTGGGACCGTCCTTAAGAACTGAGTTCTGTGTAAGTTGTCCAATGACTAGCTACTACCACACATTGGGCTCCGGGCGCTCCAAGCTCTCTCGACTTATTAACCAACTTGATCTCTGTCCAGGACTCGCAACTAGTTTCTGGTGTTTGTAGGTAGTGCTATTTTTCTACCGAGTGGCACCCGGCAGGGTGGGCTCGGGACAGACTAGGCACAGGTGGCACGGTGTACCAAGTGGCACCCGGATGGTGGGCATGGGAACCCTACTCACATCATATGGGGCCGTGAGCGACACCCCGTCCGGATCTCCTTGCGGATGGAACCCGAATAGGCGATAAACCTGGGCTAGAGTCTTGTGTGGTTAGTCAGGTCGTGGCCAACACCCTCGCCAGGCTTCCGCTTGAAGGTTGCCGAGATACATGACGTGTACATGGTGATAAGTGGTGAGAGTGTGTGTGAAGAAGTACACCCCTGCAGGGTTATCATGATCTATTCGAATAGCCGTGTCCTCGGTTATGGACTTCTTGGATGCTTACGTGGTACATAGACAACTTTAAGTGGATACTCTAAAATGCTCAAGACAAGTGCGAGTGCTACGGATGGCCTTCTCGTAAGGAGACGAGGATGAATCCATAGTAGTGTATTGATGTGGTGATTAGTGGACTCGTGTGCGCTGCCTCATCTCAAAGAAGTTTCTCGTTGTCGTAGAACAGGATAGCCACTGAGTCAAAGCTGGCTTGCTGCAACTAAACCCCACATTACCTTCTTGATACAAATGCATGTATGATAGGATCTGAAGTAAGTCTTGCTGAGTACCTTTGTACTCACGTTTGCTTTATTTATGTTTTGCAGGTGAGACATCTGTCTCACTAGTAGTACCGCTTGGACTTCGACGAGTAGCTTGTTACCTCAGCTACGATCTTGTACCCTTGGGAGGGACTTGTAGATAGTCAGGCTTCCCAGCCTTTTTCTTTTGTAGTTGTCTGTACTCAGACATGTAATGCTTCCGTTGCTTGTATGCTCTGAATGATGGGTCATGTGACCCATGTTTGTATTTAATGCTATGTGGCTCTTCTGGGCATTTATCTATATGAGTTTGCGTTATGTTGTGATGCCAGGTTGTACAGCACATACTTGCATGTTATGCGTACGTGTGACGTGTATTGCTATGTGTGGGATCCGACAATTTAGTTGTTTATCCTTGGCAGCCTCTCTTATGGGGAAATGTAGTCTAGTGCTTCCTTGAGCCATAGTAGTCCGCTACAACCCGGTTCACCGGAGTCCTGCTAGCCTAGCACTACTGCTCAGGACACTTGACTGGCCGGCATGTGTTTCACTTTGTTCCTGTGTCTGTCCCTTCGGGGAAATGTCACGCGGTGACATCCAGAGTCCTGCCTAGCCTGCTACAGTCCAGGTTCCCCGGAGTCCTGTTAGCCCAGTGCTACAGCCCGGATTCACACGCTGCTGACCGACATGCTCAATGTGAATCATATATGCCTGTCCCCATAGGTTAGTGCCGCTTTGGGTTCACGATAGCCATGTCGGCCCGGGTTCTCTGCCATATGGATGCTAGCGAGAACAATCATATACGTGAGCCAAAAGGTGCAAACGGTCCCGGGCCAGGGTAAGGAGACACTCATGGGGATACTGTGCGTGAGGCCGCAAAGTGATATGAGGTGTTACCGGCTACATCGATGTGACTTGGAATCGGGGTCCCGAAAACTATGATTCGGCGTGGTTCGCAGCCCCCAGAGTACGGAGTCGAGCTCCTCTACCCAGTGCGTGTTAAACTCCGTTAAGGAACGCACTAATCTGGGTTTAATGCCGCTCATTATAAGACCGTTTGCTCGCTCAACTTGGCTGTTGGTTTGTGGGTGATAGACTGAAGCATAATCGAGCTTGATGCCCATTTTGCTGCACCAGAGTTTTACCTCATCAGCAGTGAAGTTCGTGCCGTTGTCAGTGATGATGCTGTGGGGGACGCCATAACGGTGTACGACCCCGGATATGAAGTCTATCACCGGTCCGAATTCGGTTGTTTTAACAGGTTTGGCCCCTATCCATTTGGTGAATTTATCCACCATAACCAGTAAGTATTTTTTCTTGTGGGTTCCCCCTTTAAGGGGTCCAACCATGTCAAGCCCCCAGACCGCGAAGGGCCACGTAATGGGGATTGTTTGGAGGGCGGTGGGTGGCATGTGGCTTTGATTTGCAAAGAGCTGGCAACCGGCGCAACGTTGGACCAAGTCCTGTGCATCTGCCTGGGCCGTTGGCCAATAGAATCCTGTACGAAAGGCCTTGCTTACAAGAGCACGGGCTGCGGCGTGGTGACCGCCGAGTCCGGCGTGAATTTCTGCCAAAAGGTTCCGCCCTTCCTCTTCGGACATGCACCTTTGAAGGACTCCACTAGTGCTTTTTTTATACAATTCTCTCTCATGGACCCTGCAGGCCTTAGATCGCTGCACTATGCAGCGTGCCTCATTTTGGTCCTTCGGAAGTTCCTGCCTAGTTAGGTAGGCCAGGAATGGTTATGTCCACGGGGCTATTATGGCCGTCATTACGTGGGCTGAAGGTGTTATTTCGGTGGCGGAGGCTCCGATTGTGTCAGAGTGTTCGGTATCGAGTATTTTCGCTGAGTCCGGACTATTGTTACCGGTGTCCCCTTCCCATACTACGGATGGCTTGAACAGCCTCTCCAAAAATATGTTGGGGGAACCACATCGCGTTTTGCGCCGATGCAGGCGAGGATATCCGCCGCCTGATTGTTTTCCCGAGCCACATGGTGAAATTCGAGCACCTCAAACCGAGCTGACATTTTTAGGACGGCGTTTCGGTAGGCCGCCATTTTCGGATCCTTGGCGTCAAAGTCTCCATTTATTTGGGATATTGCAAGGTTTGAATCCCCACGCACGTCCAGGCGTTGAATGCCCATGGAGACTGCCATCCGAAGACCATGCAACAGAGCTTCGTATTCGGCTGCGTTGTTGGAGTCTGTATACAATATTTGTAGTACGTACTGAACGGTATCTCTAGTTGGGGACGTCAGGACGACGCCAGCCCCTAGACCAGCCAGCATTTTAGAACCGTCGAAGTGCATGATCCAATTGGAGTATGCGCCGTACTCTTTAGGGAGTTCGGCCTTCGTCCATTCGGCGACAAAGTCGGCCAATACTTGCGACTTAATGGCTTGTCGAGGTTTTTATGTTATGTCGAACGGGAGGAGCTCAATGGCCCATTCGGTAAACCGGCCCGTAACGTCATGGTTGTTTATAATATCATTAAGTGGCAATTCCGAGGCTACTGTAATCGAACACTCTTGAAAGTAGTGTCGCAGCTTCCGGGATGCCATGAATACCGCATAGGCTATCTTTTGATAATGTGGGTACCGTGATTTGCATGGAGTGAGGACAGTGGATACATAGTATACCGGCTTTTGAAGAGGGAATTTATGTCCATCCGCTTCTCGTTCGACGACGAGCACTGCGCTTACAACTTGATGAGTTGCCACAATGTACAACAGCATTGGTTCGCTGATGTTTGGCACGGCCAGGATTGGGTTGGTTGCCAAAATGGCCTTTATTTCTTCCAATCCGGTTGTGGCAGCGTCCATCCACTCGAAGTGTTCGGTGCGCCGAAGGAGGCGATAAAGGGGTAAAGCCTTTTCTCCTAAGCGGGAGATAAAGCGGCTTAGAGCCGCCACGCATCCAGTTAACTTCTAGATTTGTTTGAGGTCTGTTGGGGTAGCCAACTGTGACAAAGCTCGGATTTTGGCCGGATTAGCTTCAATACCTCTACAGGAGACAATGAAACCCAGGAGCTTTCCGGCTGGTATGCCGAAAACGCATTTTTCCGGATTGAGCTTGATATCGTATGTTTGGAGGTTGTCGAATGTGAGCCTCAAGTCGTCTATCAAAGAGTCGACGTGTTTGGTTTTGACGACCACATCATCTACATATGCCTCTACCATTTTGCCGATTTGTTTCTCCAGACATGTCTAAATCATGCGCTGATATGTTGCGCCGGCGTTTTTGAGCCCAAAAGGCATTGTGTTGAAACAGAAGGGACCGTATGGTGTGATGAATGCCGTTGCGGCTTGGTCGGACTCCGCCATCTTGATTTGCTGGTAACCGGAGTATGCGTCGAGGAAACACAATGACTCGTGTCCTGCGGTAGCATCGATAATTTGATCGATGCGGGGGAGGGGGGAGGGATCCTTTGGGCAAGCTTTATTGAGGTCCTTGAAATCGACACAAAGGCGCCAGGATTTACCCTTCTTTGGTACCATCACCAGGTTTGCTAGCCAGTCCGGGTGTTTTATTTCTCTGATGAATCCGGCCTCCAATAACTTGGCTAGTTCCTCTCCCATGGCCTGTCTCTTAGGTTCGGAGAAACGCCGAAGAGCTTGCTTGACTGGCTTGAATCCTCTTAGAATATTGAGGCTATGCTCGGCCAGCCTACGTGGGATTCCTGGCATGTCTGAGGGATGCCAGGCGAATATGTCCCAATTCTCACGCAGGAACTCCCGTAGTGCGGCGTCCACGGCGGGGTTTAACTGTGCCCCGATGGAGGCTGTTTTTGTAGGGTCCGTTGGGTGGACTTGGAATTTGACTATTTCATCCACTGGTTTAAAAGAGGTGGACTTGGATCTCTTATCGAGTATCACGTCGTCCCTGTCCACTGTGGAGCGTAGCGTGGTTAATTCCTCGGCCGAGAGGGCTTCAGATAATGCCTCGAGGGCCAGTGCGGCTGTTTTGTTTTCGGCGCGGAGTGCTGTGTCTGGATCACTGGCGAGGGTGATGATTCCGTTGGGCCCGTGCATTTTGAGCTTCATGTACCCATAATGGGGTACGGCTTGGAAGATCGGGAACACCTCACATCCTAGAAGGGCGTGGTATCCACTGCTGAACGGGGCCACTTGAAATGTAATTTCTTCGGACCTATAGTTCTTTGGCGTACCGAATACCACATCTAGTGTGATTTTCCCAGTGCATCGTGCCTCCCAACTAGGTATGATTCCCCTGAAGGTTGTGCTACTTTGCTCAATGCGGTTCCAGTCTATTTCCATTTTTTGAAGAGTTTCCTCATAGATGAGGTTTAATCCGCTGCCGCCGTCCATGAGTACTTTGGTGAGTCGAAAGCCGTCCACAATTGGACTGAGGACCAGTGCGGCTGGTGCTCGGGCTGTTCGGAATTTAGGTTCGTCACTGGCATTAAAGGTAATAGCCGTGTCACTCCATGGATTATTGCTGCTACGTGGCAGATTTAGGCCATGCTGCGGAGTGTTCGCTTGCGCCTGTTATTTGACGCGAAGGTCTCAAAGACTGTTAACACCATATTGTTATCCACGGGATGGTGCTCTGTGGCATTTGGGATAAGAAGATCCTCACCACTTTTGGCCACCTGCCGGAGTATCCAACATGCTCTAAGGCTGTGCGTTGGTATTGTATCCGTTGTACTATGAATTTTGCAGGGTCCGTTAAGCCATCCCTCCAGTACGGTTCCATGCCCTATAGAGGGTTTTTGTTTCTTTGCAACTAGCTCGGGTGTCTTATGATAGTGCACCCTTTTACTTTGGACTGGGTGTATATTCGGAGCCGGATTATCCCAGAATTTCGTTTCGGTTTTCCAGGTGCTTTCCATCGCACGGTAGTTTCGTACTATGGACGACAAGTCAGCAAAGTGTGATATGTCACGGTGACTTAAGGCATTAAGGATTCCCTTGTCCGTGCAATTATTGCAAAAAAGTGAGACTGCATCTTCCTTGCGACAGTCCTTAACCCTGTTCATCACGAGGAATCTGGGCCAATAATGATGTACTGTTTCATGGGGCTCTTGCCTGATGTGGGAAAGATCGTTTATGTCTGGGTGGGTGGGTGGATTTGAGTCCGAACCCCTACCCAATCTGAGACCCAGGGGCTGAGGAGTTTCCAATCTTGGAAGTTTGGGTTCCGGAGTGTTGCCCGATAAGTCTGGCCCGCTGCCTGATTCTAGGTTCAGGGCTTGGGTGATGTCATCCCGTAAGCAGGTATCCGGCTCGGAGAGCTCAGGAATCCGGACATAGTTAGTCCTCAAAATAGAGGAAGAGTTGCCGCATTGTTCCTCCACCACCGCAATGTGATGGGTGGCCGATGGAGAGTTAATCTCCCTTTGATTGGGTTTAAGCCCAATCTGATCATAGTCCATGATGACTCCCGAGGAGGCGATGCGATCCAAGAATTTGTTTATGGAAGAGAGCTCCATTGGATCCATCTGCTCGGCGAATTCCGAGCCGACGTGGAGGCTGTTTTTGATGACCCGAGAAGTCATCGTCGGTGCAGCGGCCGAATAGGCAGTCATGACGAAACTGCCTAGCCGGAGAGTTTGGCCGACAACCAGAGCTCCCCCGGCGGTAATGTTGTTTTTAACAATGAGACGAGGCATCCTTCCTTACAACGACGTCACAGAGGAACTCTCAATGAAAGCACCAATGTCGGTGTCAAAACCGGCGGATCTCGGGTAGGGGGTCCCGAACTGTGTGTCTAAGGCGGATGGTAACAGGAGGCAGGGGACACGATGTTTTACCCAGGTTCGGGCCCTCTTGATGGAGGTAAAACCCTACGTCCTGCTTGATTTATTCTTGATGATATGAGTATTACGAGAGTTGATCTACCACGAGATCGGAGTGGCTAAACCCTAGAAGCTAGCCTATGGTATGATTGTATGTTGTCCTACGGACTAAAACCCTCCGGTTTATATAGACACCGGAGGGGGCTAGTGTCGTGGAATTGTCACGGCAGATGTCCTAGTGTAAGGACTTAGTCGCGAGGCCAACACATCTAGGTGGTAGCTTGAAGGGGTTGAGCGGAATCGAGAGACGCAACACACAAGACGAGGATTTAGACAGCTTCGGGCCCCGGGAAACATCATCCGGTAATAATCCTACATGCTGTTTGTGGCTAGGTCTCATTATGATTATGAGGAAGTCGCCGTAAGCCGGCTCTCCTCTTGGTGTCTAGCCCTAGATATTGTTGCTCTTCCCTATCCCTCTTTGGGGAGCCCTGCCCCTCCTTATATAAGTTAGAGGGGCGGGTTACATGTGGAGTCCTAGTAGGACTAGGATTAGTCTATCTTCTCTTACAAGTTGATTACAAGTCCGGGTCTTGCTTCCTCGTAAAGGAGATATTCCTCATGCCTTTCCTCTTAAGCCGGCCTACCATAACATAGCCGGCCTTCTGGGCCTTGAGCCTCTTGGCCCCCCGGGTCTTGTCGCTCCTTTGTTCCGCTTGCCAGGTCACCCATAAGTCGCCAGGCTCGGGCGGGTCACTTAGTGAGTCGTCCAGTCAGGGCGGGTCATTAGTGAGTCGCCAAGTCCGGCCGGGTTATACATCTGGCCGGGTCATACCGCGGGGTATATCCCCGACATTAGCCCCCAAGTTTAATTTGGATTTATCCATATTAAACTGATCTGCAGCATAAACACAAGAACAAATTGACAGGTTGCACTCCGGGTTAAATATTCTTGTAAGCCAGCACTTGATCATCCTTAAGTCCTTGTCATCTCCTCCTTCTGGAAAATCCGGGTCAATGGACCAACTTCGTAGTCAATTTTCTCGTAGAAGAAATATTGTAAATAAAGCATCCATTTGAGTCGGCCTTCAATGCTCTGACTTGACAAAAATATTGGTCTTCAAATATTCAACTTATATTCAGCCGACTTGAGATATAAAACTTGCCGGTTTATGATTACCAAAATTGCCGGGTTATAAATAGATGATGCCGAGTCATAATTGTCGCCGACGCTGGTTTATGATTTTTGCAGACACCGGGTCAATCTGATTTACTCAAACTGAAAATTTGAAGATATTTCTCCCTTATATCCATAATACCTGTAGCCCCTAAGGGCCGGTTTAATCAACATGAATAAGCCAAGACTTATCACCATGGCTTTAAATGAAATTTAGTTGTGTAGCCCCGATGAGTCGGCTATAGTCATAGTAGTGTAGCCGGGTCATCCTAGAATTGTCTTAAGCAAAGAGCAATATGCATTAGCCCCCAAGTGTCGGGTCATTATGTAATAGTGAGCAGGGACTTTGTAAATATGATGATGTAAATTTGAGCAGTAACGTGTAGCCCCAAGGGCCGGCTTAGTAAGATAATACTAAGCTGGGACTTTTCATTGAAAATAATATCATATGATGTAACCGCCATCCTGGGGCTTGAACCCACGTCCACAGGGTTAAGAGCTTTATGCTTTACCAACTGAGCAGTGGATCCTTCAATATATAATGGAATAAGGCTTGTGTATCTTGAATTTTAATAGGAGCAATTGGTATCCCCCAAGGGCCGGCTCATTACAATGGGATGAGTCGGGTCTTTAATAAGGCCAATAAAAATGACTTTGCATTAGCCCCCAAGTGTCATGGTGCATGCTTGCAGCGACATGAGACTTGCATATTTGATGTAACCTCAACTTGAATAATGTAGCCCCCAAGTGCCGAGTCGTAAGCCTGCAGCGACTCGGGACTATATCCTCCATTGTAAAATAAATCATGCCCATTGATAAAGATAATAGCTGTGGCGCTAAAGCGACTTTGAAAACCTCAATCATAATACTGGTTATTGATAATCATAATAGAAATCTAGCCATGTTGGCTATTCAAAATTTGAATAATATAATCCGGTATGAAAACCTCAATCATTCAATATCATCATTGAAAATCCAGCCATGTTTTCTATTTAAAGAATTCAAATACCTTATCTGTTGACAAGTAAATCCAGAGTTTAAATACCCGGCGGCTCTTGGCCGATGGTGATTCAATACGCCTTCATTGTAAACTAGAATTTTCATGACCCGGCGGCTTATAGCCTTTTGAGAAAAATCTAGAACGGATAACCATTTTGAAGCATCAACTTTGGTAATGAGCTTGAACTTAATCATTTACATGTCATATTTCTGCAAATCCTGCAGAGAGTTTAAACAACATATGCCCTGGCGACTTAGCGTCAAAACCAGGGCGGGTCATAATATCTCACATATAACTACTGTGATATTGAATTTGTACTGCCGGCTTACATAACCTGTGCAGTAAGGGTGATAACCCAATCCTTAGAAGCCAATGCTTCCACATAGATGATGATTGTCATAAACTGGCGACTTATAGTCAAAAGTCAAGTCGGGTTAAGCATAAAACACTTATATATATTTGAGATATAATCCCAAAAAGGTCTCAAGTTAAGTAATTATGGCTGCAATAAACTTTACCAGAGACAGAATAAAACTTTTTGAGGCTTCTGATTCAGATATGATCAGTAAACCGTTCCAAAGGGTTTAAGCTAAGATTCGAATATGATCATATAGCCCCCAGTGGCTTTGGCGATGCTGATCAAGAGGCTATCGACAGCTATGTTCTCTTTGGTTCGAATACGACCTATGTTTGAACAGGAAGCCCCCAAATGACCTTGAGAGTTGTTTAACGACACTGATTCGAATACGATCCACGTCGATTCCCAAAGGGTTGAACTATGATTCGGATACGATCAAGAAGCCCCCAAGTAGGTTCGGCAGTTTGCCAATCAAAATGTATCGACAGCTATGTTCTCTTTGGTTCGAATACGACCTATGTTTGAACAGGAAGCCCCCAAGTGACCATATAAATTTTGGCATTGCGCCGATCAAGAGGGTATTGATAGCTATGCTCGATGACTAGGAAGCCCCCAAGTGATCATAATAAGGTAAGCCGTAAGTCAGGATATCCAAGTTTGAACCGCGCATCATGGCAGCAAGTTCTTTTGGCAACCTTTAATTTTTCTGAGAACTCGAACTTGTGAGACATTTAAATCTTTTTGAATCTGGAACTTTAAACCGGATTTAAAAACTTCAAAACTTTGTGAAAGACAAATTTACCTTGAGCCGGATTTTGAACCGGATTTGATAGCTTCAAAGCTTTATGGGAGAGAGATGTCTCTTGAGCTATATTTTAAACTGGAATCTTCATTTTGAGCCGGAAATTTTTCTGACGGCCTTTAAATATTCGCCAATAAAGAATAGCCTCCGGGGCCGGGTTATCTTCCCTTCAATGAGCCGGAGTTCTTGAATTCATTGAAACCGGCTAATTTTGCCGAGCCATACCATTGTAGCCCCCGAGTCTCAAGATGACTCAAAGAGTTGGCTTGAGATTCTCCATATTTGACCATAGCAGAAGGTGTATATCATTGGCGGTGATAACGCGATGTGAATCCACAGAAGGTTGAGGTGACTGCGGCGGGTTATAAATGATCCCGTATGAGCCGTGTCAGCAACTCGGCCAATGGTTCCCTCCAACTGGTTGTTTGAAGCTTAATCAAACTGTAGTGGTGGCAATTTGTGTGCCTGCCCATTGAGGCATCTAGTGCAGACGGCGGTTGATAATATATGATAATTTCCCTCCAATTTGTTGGAAGAGAAAACCGGCATCCCAAGCGGTGACTTGCTCATACTCAATAAACAGCTCATGCTGACAGGTGCGGCCAAGTGTGTTGATGTAGACCAGGCCGCGAGAGACGGACGGCAGAGACGACCGCAACATCAGTGGCGGCCCCGACAGATGAGTCGGTCGCGGCGTTGTAAGCCGGTGCGGATGGGGAAAATCATCACCGGTGTTGTAAACCGGCACGGACGGGCGCGTTAATCATGGGTGTGGTCCCGGTGAGTCGAAGTAGTCCGGGCCACAAGGGCGGTGTCTTGCACACATATTCTTTGATCCTTGTGGCACGGTCATATGCTAGCACATGACAGTAATTACGCAATTTATATATCCATGATTCGGCCATCGACTTTGCAATGACCAATTGTCCTGCATATAAAATGCAAAGACCAAAGTAATTGCTCTCTGACAAAAACAATATGTGCTAAAATTATACTTAGAGGGATATCACCTGATTCGTCGGAACAACAGATGAGTCGGCCGTGGCATTGTAAGCCAGTGCGGACGCGTGAACCGGTGCGGACGCGTGAGCTGTCGTGAGGGCAGATGGACAAGTCGTCCATGGCGTTTGTAAAGCGGGCGTGAGCGGCGAGTCAAACGTGATGTTGTTTAACCGGTGTAGATGCATGAATCGGCAACAGGTGCGGACGGATGTAATCCGAACATCGGGGCGGCGACTTGCACGTATATCCGTTGAGCATCCTAGCACGGACAAACACCAATGCAAAAAGTGATGTTGATGCGCCCCTTAGGCGACACCTTTTCGTAATTGTCCTGCAAAAATATTACAAGACCAAGTAATTGTTCTTTGATAAAAACAATGTGTTACGAAAAATGAACTTTAGATGAATATCACCTGATTTGTTCGGATGACGGATTGATCATAAGTAGTTTTCATATATAATTTTGCAATATGGCTGAGTTCCACTTTAACCCCAGAAAATATCCTGTCAGTCAACCAGCCTCCTGAGACTGGTCCGGTGGACGCGCGGGGCCGCAGCAGAAAAATGACGCGAGCCTCGCTGGTCAACAGGTGGGCTCATCACGGGGGCAGCCCAGAGGGAACCAAGAGAGATGACCCGATGATTTGACGCGGCTGGCTGGCTCGCAAGTGGAGGCGGACCCGGACTCGGACGTGGAGAGCCGCGGCGGCTCAGGGGCCACCGGCCCGATGGAAAATAGTCAAAACGAGTTTCACGCCCAAACTTCCAGGTCGTGGTTTGTTTCCTTTTTGGATCGGGAACGTAATTGCTTTTGGTATTTTTGTCTTCTACCTTGTTTGATTCATCATATATAAGCTAATCAATTTCCAAATAGTGCTCAATCCCTCGTCTGATCCGATAACTCGATCGGAAATTTGCCCTTGTATGTATCTGCGATTTGCACCCATCAGATCCAATGAATCCTTGCTGAACCAAACGGAAACTCCCCCACTTTGGATCTAACGAACTTGATGTTGATGTGAATCTTCCACGCCGGTTTTAGTTGAACCGGAAAATTGCGAACTTCTCAAACCCTAGAAAAGATCCCTCCAAGAACTCAACACCACCGTGCGTCTAGCCCCATGGTGGGCGCCAACTGTCGTGGAATTGTCACGGCAGATGTCCTAGTGTAAGGACTTAGTCGCGAGGCCAATGCATCTATGTGGTAGCTTGAAGGGGTTGAGAGGAATCGAGAGACGCAACACACAAGACGAGGATTTAGACAGTTTCGGGCCCCGGGAAACATCATCCAGTAATAACCCTACATGCTGTTTGTGGCTAGGTCTCATTATGACTATGAGGAAGTCGCCGTAAGCCGGCTCTCCTCTTGGTGTCTAGCCCTAGATATTGTTTCTCTTCCCTGTCCCTCTTTGGGGAGCCCTTCCCCTCCTTATATAAGTTAGAGGGGCGGGTTACATGTGGAGTCCTAGTAGGACTAGGATTAGTCTATCTTCTCTTACAAGTTGATTACAAGTCCGGGTCTTGCTTCCTCGTAAAGGAGATATTCCTCATGCCTTTCCTCTTAAGCTGGCCTACCATAACGTAGCCGGCCTTCTGGGCCTTGAGCCTCTTGGGCCCCCGGGTCTTGTCACTCCTTTGATCCGCTTGCCAGGTCACCCATAAGTCGCCAGGCTCGGGCGGGTCACTTAGTGAGTCGTCCAATCAGGGCGGGTCATTAGTGAGTCGCCAAGTCCGGCCGGGTGTAACACCCCGAATATGACTTTCCCAATATGTATTCCAACTCTTGCCGTTTCCGTCCTTAAGTTATTTTATTTTCTCAGGTTCGGGTCTTTGTCTCCGTGTGTTGTTGTCGTTGTCATGCATCTCATATCATGTCATCATGTGCATTGCATTTGCATACGTGTTCTTCTCATGCATTCGAGCATTTTCCCCATTGTCCGTTTTGCATTCCGGCGCTTCGTTCTCCTTCGGCGGTCATTTCTACCTTTCTTTCATGTGTGGGGATTAAACATTTCCGGATTGGACCGAGACTTGCCAAGTGGCCTTGGTTTACTACCAGTAGACCGCCTGTCAAGTTTCGTACCATTTGGACTTCGTTTGATGCTCCAACGGTTAACCGAGGGACCAAAAGGCCTCGTGTGTGTTGCAGCCCAACACCCTTCCAATTTGACCCAAAACCCACCAAAACCCTCTCCATCATCTAGAGCGTTCGATCACGATCGCGTGGCCGAAAACTGCACCCCATTTGGACACTCCTAGCTCCCTCTACCTCTATAAATAGACCCCCCATTTCCAATTCGCGGATCTCCCCTTCCTAACCCTAGCCCCGCTCCATCCGGCGCGCCGGACACGTCCGGGCCGCACCGGACGAAATCGCCGCCGCCAACCGCTGCTCGACACGTGGCCGCCGCCGTCCCGCCTCCCGCCGTCGGCCCGCGAAGCCCGTGCGGGGCCCCCGCGGCCCAGCCGCCTCGCCCCGCCGCCCGCACCTACCGAGCGCCGCCGCCCGCCTCTTCGCGCGCCGCGCCCGACGCCGCGCTCGCCCGTGCCGGCGAGCCTCCGCTCCGACGCCGTCTGCCGTCTCCGGCACCGGCCACCACCGCGGCACCGCCGCCGCCGCTAGCAACTCCGGCGTCCCGCGCCGCCTACGTCGCCGGACCACCACCGCGGCGCCCCTCGCAGTCCTTCTTCTCCGCGGCAAGTCCCCGGCGAACTCCGGCGAACTCTGGCCGGTCATCCTCGGGACGCGCGCCTGCTACAGTGCCCCGGATCTAGATCTGGATCGGATCTGGTTGACCTGTTTTCCCCGAAACCCTAATCTCAGTATTTTTTTTGCATACTTTGACCTATGATATCTCCGCATCCGTAGCTCCGTTTTGGGCATATAGCATATCAAAATGTTTGTCTCAGAGAGCACATCATTTCATCTCATTGCATCATTTTCATTTGAGTTCATCTTGATGCCCGAAATGCTGTTAGAAGAGTGCTACTTGAGATAATTGTCAGATCTGCTGCTCCATTTAGATATTTGTCATTTTTGCCATGATTAATGTGTGCACGATATGCCCATGAGCTCTACATATGTTTTGTTAAGGGTTTTGCCATCTTTCCAGAGGTGTAACCCATGTATTTTTGTGATAGGTGTGGTGACTAGCACAAGCTTGCAAAGTGAGGCATTTGTTAATGTTGATTTCAGCAACTTAGCATTTCCACTAAGTCCTTGAGCTATTTATCTCATATGGCCATATGTTCATGTTGTTTCCTAGTGATCCGTGCCTCTTTTGAGGATGATCAGTAAGGATGTTTTGTTAATATTGTAGTGCTCTATGCATACATTTCTTTGTTTGCAATTATGGAGCACCCTATCTTGAGTCAATCGGGCCCTACTTTTGTCATTTCGTGAATCTGGGCAGATTGTCTACTTGTTAGCAATTTTGCCGAGGATGTTGTAGTTGATCCGTGCATTCTACGTTATTGTTCTTGCCATGTATAGCTTATATTTTGTGTATTCTTGATGGATGTATGCTTAGTTTGTCATGACTTGCTCTGTGGTGAGTGCATCGAGCTCGTAAACATGTCTACTTGATATCTGTTTTAGCATGCTCCGGTTTTCACTAAGTCTGAGAACTGATTATGTTTTTGCCATGTTCACATGCTTGCAAATGTATTTTCTGATCCCTTTTGGCTCAAGGTAACTAAGGGACTTTTGTTAAGCTCTTTGCGTAGCTCCATTCCATGTTTTACTTTGCCATGTTCAGGTCCTGTAGAATATAGTTTTCATGCTCCGAAGAGTGCTATCTGATCTGAAATTCCAGACAAGTGTTAATTTCACTAAGTCTGAAATCTGTTTGTCAAATGCATTTTTGCCATGCTTGTTTGAACCTGTTAATGGATGAATTGGCCGTAGCTCAGTGCTAGACTTTTGTTAAGCATCATGAATGAATCCCTTCCATGTATTTTTATGCCATGTTTGGGTGCTGTAGCATGTTCATCTTGTTGCATTTAGATGGCTACTTCCTTTAAATCGCAGAACATGGTCATATTTGAATCGCTTGCCATTTCCAAACCGTAACTCCGATTCCGGCGTTCTTTATATCGTTTTCAAGCGATTTCATCTCATATTTCCAGTGTCACACTTGGATTTCCAAGTTGAGGCCAGGTTCATGCATCCCTTGTCAAATCTTGCATATGCATCACATATTGCATCCCGCATAGCATATCATCTTTGCATCATATTGTTTGAGCTTTGCACGTGGTTGATTGTGTTCCGTTTGCTTGTTTGTATTGTTTGGGTAGAGCCGGGAGACGAGTTCGCTAACGAGGAGCCCGCTGAGTTTGCTTTCGAGGATCCAGTCAACTCTGACAACTTTCAGGCAAGATGACCATACCCTCGAAATCACTTCTATCTTTGCTTGCTAGATGGTCGCTCTTTTGCTATGCCTATGCTACGATACCTACCACTTGCTTATCATGCCTCCCATATTGTTGAACCAAGCCTCTAACCCACCTTGTCCTAGCAAACCGTTGTTTGGCTATGTTACCGCTTTGCTCAGCCCCTCTTATAGCATTGTTAGTTGCATGTGAAGATTGAAGTTTGTTCCTTGTTGGAACATGTTTACTTGTTGGGATATCACAATATATCTTATTTAATTAATGCATCTATATACTTGGTAAAGGGTGGAAGGCTCAGCCTTATGCCTGGTGTTTTGTTCCACTCTTGCCGCCCTAGTTTCCGTCATATCGGTGTTATGTTCCCGGATTTTGCGTTCCTTACGCGGTTGGGTTATAATGGGAACCCCTTGACAGTTCGCCTTGAATACAACTCCTCCAGCATGACCCAACATTGGTTTTACCATTCGCCACCTAGCTTTTTCTTTCCCTTGGGTTCTGCAGACTCAAGGGTCATCTTTATTTTAAACCCCCCCGCCAGTGCTCCTCTGAGTGTTGGTCCAAACTGAGCGATGTCCGGAGCTACTAGGGGCAACTCTGGGCTGGCCCACCTGACGTCTGAATCATCCGGTGTGCCCTGAGAACGAGATATGTGCAGCTCCTATCAGGATTTGTCGGCACATCTGGGTGGCTTTGCTGGTTTTGTTTTACCATTGTCGAAATTTCTTGTAACCGGGATTCCGAGCCTGATCGGGTCTTCCCGCTAGAAGGAATATCCTTCGTTGACCGTGGGAGCTTGTTATGGGCTAAGTTGGGACAGCCCTGCAGGGATTTGAACTTTCGAAAGACGTGCCCGCGGTTATGGGCAGATGGGAATTTGTTAATGTCCGGTTGTAGATAACTTGAACCTTAACTTAATTAAAATGAATCAACAGTGTGAGTTACCGTGATGGCCTCTTCTCGGCGGAGTCCGGGAAGTGGACACGGTGTTGGAGTAATGTTTGCGCAGGTTGCTCTCTAGTTTCTCATTCGCGCTTTGCCTCCTCTTCTCGCTCTCTTTTGCGAACAAGATAGCCACCATATATGCTAGTCACTTGCTGCAGCTCCACATATTTTACCTTGCCTTACCTATAGCTTAAATAGTCTTGATCGCGAGGGTGCAAGATTGCTGAGTCCCTGTGGCTCACAGATTACTTCCAAACCAGATGCAGGGCCTGATGATTCCGCTCCAGGTGACGTGCTTGAGCTCAAGTGGGAGTTCGACGAGGACTCTCAATGATACTACGTGTCTTTCCCTGATGATCAGTAGTGGTGCCCAGTTGGGGTGATCGGGACCGTGTCGCATGTTGGGTGATCTTTTATTTTGGCGCCGTAGTCGGGCCATGTGTGTTTGGATGATGTAATGTTATTTATGTACCTTGATTGACGTGGAGAGTGTAAGCCAACTATGTTATCTCCCCTTTATTATTTATATTACATGGGATATTGTGAAGATTGCCTAACTTGCGACATTGCTTTCAATGCGGTTATGTCTCTAAGTCGTGCCTCGACACGTGGGAGCTATAGCCGCATCGAGGGCGTTACAAGTTGGTAATCAAAGCCTTCCCCGAGGTTAGGAGCCCCACGGCTTGATCATTTTAATAGCCGAGTTGTGTCTAGAAAAATGTTTTGAGTCATTTAGGAATTATATATCGGAGAGTTAGGAATTCTTTTTTACTTCCCAGTCTCCTCATCGCTCTGGTAAGGCATCCTGACGTAGAGTTTTGACACTTCTCTTCTGAAATTTCAAAAAAAAAATTTAGGATCACGCGGGTATCTTGGAATTGTTCCGATGGTTTTGTGAAGAGAACATTGTTCTTGGTGCCTCCTGACATTTAGGGGTTATGGCAGTGTCCCGGGGAGTTGAGCTCCGAGGTGTTGTCGTCACAATTTTATCGTTGTAGTTCCGCAATACCTGAGTTTAGTTTCACCGACATCGGAAATCTCTTTTATGCAGTTGTTCGTGAGATAACCTCGACGCCACCCAGTACTGGGGCGGGAGTTCGGGAGTATTTCCATAACTCGTATAACGGATGCTTTTCGAAGGTTGAGGTAGACGATTTCCGAAGGTTTCTTGGTTATGTGTTGAAGGATGGATACAGCTGGATGTAGGATTCGCTAGATTTGGGGGAGATATTATGCTTCCCCTGTATCCCCAACACCTGATTGCATAACCGGAAAGGTTCCGGAGTTTCATAGGTGGGAATTCAAGTAGCTCTAGCTCTTCTTCCACGGATATTTGGTTTGAGATTGGGATTTCTTACTGTGTATTCGTTCTTGATCCGTACCTCGTTGATTTTCCTACCTAAATTCTAAGTGGCTTCTCAATTTATGGATATGTGACCATTACAAGAGGAATGCATTCGTTCATTTTGTTCGGATGTGAAGACTTTATGTTGCAATTTTCATTCCGTTGGATTCAGCTTCTTTTATCTGTCTATTTGCTAACGGTGGTCAACCTCTTTAGGATGGCTCCCGCTAAGAGCACCAATCAGAATCAGAATCAAGATCCGCCACCACCTCCACCTCCTCCGGAGGCATGGCAAGCTGTGATGGCCGCAACCAATGCAAACACACAGTTGATCATGCAAATTCTTCAAGAGCGCAATCAAGGCAACCAAGGGAACCAAGGCAACAATCAGAATCATTTTGCTACACTGAACCAGTTCCTTGCTAACGGGCCAAAAACTTTCAGCAATTGTGTTGAGGCAACTGATGCTGACGATTGGCTCGTGGATCTGTGCAAGCATTTCGAGTGCAGTAACGTCAGACCTGAGGACTTTGTCAAGTTCGCTTCCTTCCAACTCAAAGATCAAGCTGCAGAATGGTTCCAGCAGTACAAGGATTCCAGAGGTGGACGTGTGATTACCTGGGATGAATTCCGTCAAGATTTCAGAGCTCACCATATCCCTCAGAGCATGGTTGAAAGCAAGCATGAGGAATTCCGCAACCTGAAGCAAGGCTCTTTGTCTGTCTATGACTACGACAAGTTGTTTTAGAAGCTCGCCCGCTTTGCCAAGCAGGACGTCCCTGATGAGAAGAGCATGATATACCAGTTCAGGGGTGGTCTCAGAGAAGAAATTCAGCTAGCTCTTGTTCTCTTTGAGCCCTTGAGGTACGATGAGTTCTACAACATGGCATTGAAGCAAGAGGCTGCTCAACTGAGGTGTGATGCTTCCAAGAAGCGAGTCAGAGATGTTACTCCTTCTTCCTCTACTCAAGTGGCCAAGCAGCAGAAGTATTGGCTTCCTCCTCCTCCGTTCCGTCAGCCGTATCAACAGAAGAGCAAAGGTGGCAGTGGATCTTCCCACCCACCCAACCCTGGCTTTCAGAACAAGACTTCGTCTCAAGCTCCAAGATCGAGTGCTCCATATCACCGTCTGCTTTCAGAGGTCACGTGCAACAAGTGCCAATAGAAGGGTCACTATGCCAACAAGTGTTTCAACCAGAGGCGTCTCCCTCCTCCTCCTCCTGTGAGATCGGCAAGTACAGCTGTGGTCAAGCATAACCCCAAGCACGCCAAGGTCAACTTGATGAATGCAGCTCAGGCAGAGGACTCGTCAGATGTCATCATGGGTAACCTTCCTGTTAATGATGTTCCTGCAAAAGTACTTTTTGATACTGGTGCATCGCATTCTTTCTTGTCATGCCCTTTTGCATCGAAGCACAATGTTGATACTGAGATCATGCCCAAAGTCATGCAAGTTGTTTCTCCCGGCAAGCTTTTGACTTCTAGTTTGGTTGCTCCCGATATCTCTATCACGTTGGGCGATTACAAGTTTCTTTCTTCTCCGATGGTTCTTGGTAACTCGGATATTGATCTTATTCTCGGAATGGATTGGCTTTCTAAGCACAAGGCTCAGCTTGATTGTGTAGCCAGGCAGATTCAATTGACTCATTCGTCTGAGGATGTAATTGTCTTTACCTCTCGTGACGATACCATCCGTCTGTTTTCTCTCAATGAGAAGGGTGAACTGGATGCTATCCCGCAAATTCCAGTCATTTGCGAATATCAAGACGTCTTTCTAGAAGAGCTTCCAGGAATGCCTCCGCACCGGCCAGTTGAATTCGTTATTGATCTTGAGCCTGGCACGGAACCTGTGTGCAAGCGTCCTTACAAGCTCGGACCTGAAGAGTTGAAGGAGCTGAAGAAGCAACTCGATATTCAAGAGCGTATGGGTCTCATCCGGCCTAGTTCTTCTCCGTGGGGTTGTGGTGTTCTTTTTGTGAAGAAGAAGGATGGAACGGACCAACTTTGTGTTGATTACCGTCCATTGAACAAGAAGACCATCAAGAACAAATACCGACTTCCCAACATCAACGAGCTGTTCGAACAACTCAAAGGTGCCCAAGTATTCTCCAAGCTTGATCTCCGTATGGGTTATCATCAGATTCGAATCCGTGAGCAAGATATTCCCAGGACGGACTTCAGGACAAGCTATGGTTCATATGAATACACTGTCATGTCTTTTGGCCTCGTCAACGCTCCTCCGACGTTCTCTCGCATGATGAACTTCATCTTCAACGCCTACACCAATGACTTCGTTCTGGTCTATCTCGACGACATTCTGGTTTTCTCGAAGAACAAGGAAGATCATGCCAAGCACTTGTGTTTGGTGCTCGATAAGCTCAGGGAACACCAGTTCTACGCCAAGTTCTCCAAGTGCGAATTTTGGCTCGATGAGGTTCTTTATCTTGGTCATATCATCTCTGCCAAGGGCATTGCGGTGAATCCTGAGAAGGTGTCTGCAATTGTGAATTGGGAACCTCCTTAGAACATGAAGCAACTCCGTAGCTTCCTCGGTCTCGCAAGCTACTGCCGAAGATTCGTTGAAAACTTTCCCAAGATCATGAAGCCTCTCTCAAATCTTCTCTAGAAGCACGACAAGTATGTTTGGTCTCCGGAGTGTGACATTGCTTTCAACACTTTGAAAGAGAAATTGGTCACTGCTCCAGTTCTGACCCCGCCTGATGAATCCAACCCGTACGAGGTCTTTTGTGATGCCTCTCTCCAAGGTCTTGGTGCAGTGTTGATGCAAGAGAAGAAAGTTGTTGCTTATACCTGTCGCCAGTTGAAGCCCAACGAGAAGAACTACCCCACTCATGATCTCGAGTTGGCGGCAGTGGTGCATGCTCTCTTGACTTGGAGACATCTCTTATTGGGAAGAAAAGTGGACATCTTCACTAACCACAAGAGTCTCAAGTACATCTTCACTCAGCCTAATCTCAACCTCAGGCAGACTCAATGGGTCGAAATGATTCAAGAGTATAATCCGAGTATCGATTATACTCTAGGAAAGGCCAATGTGATTGCTGACGCATTGAGCAGAAAGGCTTACTGCAACAGTCTGATTCTCAAGCCTTATCAACCCGAGCTTTGTGAAGCTTTCCGCAAACTTAATCTTCAAGTTGTTCCTCAAGGTTTCCTCGCCAACCTTCAAGTCTCTCCTACCTTGGAAGACCAGATTCGCCAAGCCCAGCTTCTTGATGCTATGGTGAAAAAGGTGAAGATTGGGATTGCCAAGAGTCAACCCAAGTACAAGTGCTACCGCCTTGATGACAAAGATACTCTCTTCTTGGAGGATCGTATTGTTGTACCCAAAGGTGACCATCGTAAAGTGATCATGAACGAGGCTCACAATTCTCTCCTCTCCATCCACCCTGGGAGCACGAAGATGTATCAGGACCTCAAGCAGGATTATTGGTGGACTCGAATGAAGCGTGAGATTGCTCAATTCGTGAATGAATGTGATGTCTGCAGAAGAGTGAAGGCAGAACACCAAAGGCCAGCTGGTCTCCTCCAACCTCTTGCCATTCCAGAATGGAAGTTTGACCACATTGAGATGGACTTCGTGACAGGGTTTCCAAAGTCCAAGCGTGGCAATGATGCTATATTCGTTGTCATCGACAAACTCACCAAAGTGGCTCACTTTCTGCCTATCAAAGAGTCAATCACTGCAGCTCAATTGGCGGAACTCTATACCTCTCGGATTGTCTCTCTGCACGGTATTCCACAAGTGATCTCTTCAGACCATGGTAGCATCTTTACCTCCAAGTTTTGGGATTCTTTTCAGAAGGCCATGGGCACTAACATCCGCTTTAGCACAGCTTTCCATCCTCAAAGTAGCGGTCAAGTCGAGCGTGTCAATCAGATTCTTGAAGATATGCTCAGGGCTTGTGTGATCTCCTTCGGCATGAAGTGGGAGGATTGTCTTCCATATGTTGAATTCTCCTACAACAACAATTTTCAAGCAAGTTCGGGCAAGGCCCCATTTGAAATTCTGTATGGCAGGAAGTGCCGTACCCTCTCAACTGGTCTGAAACCGGTGAACATCAGCTTTTGGGTAATGACTTAATCACAGAGGCAGAGGAAATGTGCAAAGTCATTTGAGATAACCTCAAAGCAGCCCAATCCCGCCAGAAGAGCTACTATGATAGTAAGCACCTTGATTTGGCTTTCGAGATCGGAGATCATGTTTACCTCCGCGTCTCTCCTATGAAAGGTACTCGTCGCTTCGGTATCAAAGGGAAGCTTGCCCCTAGATACGTGGGACCTTTCAAGATTGTCAGCAAGAGAGATGATCTCGCCTATCAACTCGAGCTTCCTTCAAACTTTGCAAATGTTCATGATGTGTTCCATGTCTCTCAGCTCCGAAAGTGCTTCAAGACTCCTGACCGCACCGTCAACTTCGAGGACATTGAGCTCCAAGAAGATCTCTCTTATCGTGAGCACCCCGTTGCTATTCTTGAAGAGACTGAACGCAAGACTCGCAACAAGTCAATCAAATTCCTCAAAGTCAAGTGGTCACACCATTCCGACCGCGAAGCTACCTGGGAACGCGAGGATCACCTCCGTTCTGAGTACCCGGCATTCTTTCAGTCCTAGATCTCGGGACGAGATCCTTTCGTAGTGGTGGAGTGTTGTAACACCCCGGATATGACTTTCCCAATATGTATTCCAACTCTTGCCGTTTCCGGCCTTAAGTTATTTTACTTTCTCGGGTTTGGGTCTTTGTCTCCGTGTGTTGTTGTCGTTGTCATGCATCTCATATCATGTCATCATGTGCATTGCATTTGCATACATGTTCTTCTCATGCATTCGAGCATTTTCCCCGTTGTCCGTTTTGCATTCCGGCGCTTCGTTCTCCTCCGGTGGTCATTTCTACCTTTCTTTCGTGTGTGGGGATTAAACATTTCCGGATTGGACCGAGACTTGCCAAGCGGCCTTGGTTTACTACCGGTAGACCGCCTGTCAAGTTTCGTACCATTTGGACTTCGTTTGATGCTCCAACGGTTAACCGAGGGACCAAAATGCCTCGTGTGTGTTGCAGCCCAACACCCTTCCAATTTGACCCAAAACCCACCAAAACCTTCTCCATCATCTAGAGCGTTCGATCATGATCGCGTGGCCGAAAACCGCACCCCATTTGGACACTCCTAGCTCCCTCTACCTCTATAAATAGACCCCCCATTTCCAATTCGTGGATCTCCCCTTCCTAACCCTAGCCCCGCTCCATCCGGCGCGCAGGACACGTCCGGGCCGCACCGGACGAAATCGCCACCGCCAACCACTGCTCGACACGTGGCCGCCGCCGTCCCGCCTCCCGCCACCGGCCCGCGAAGCCCGTGCGGGGCCCCCGCGGCCCAGCCGCCTCGCCCCGCTGCCCGGCTCCTCCCGCCGCCCGTACCTACCGAGCGCCGCCGCCCGCCTCTTCGCGCGCCGCGCCCGACGCCGTGCTCTCCCGCGCCGGCAAGCCTCCGCTCCGACGCCGTTCGCCGTCTCCGGCACCGGCCACCACCGCGGCACCGCCGCTGCCGCCAGCAACTCCGGCGTCCCGCGCTGCCCGCGTCGCCGGACCACCACCGCGGCGCCCCTCGCCGGCTTTCTTCTCTGGGGCAAGTCCCCGGCGAACTCCGGCGAACTCCGGCCGATCATCCTCGGGACGTGCGCCCTGCTACACTGCCCCGGATCCAGATCTGGATCGGATCCGGTTGACCTCTTTTCCTTGAAACCCTAATCTCAGTATTTTTTTTGCATACTTTGACCTGTGATATCTCCGCATCCGTAGCTCGGTTTTGGGCATATAGCATATCAAAATGTTCATCTCAGAGAGCACATCATTTCATCTCATTGCATCATTTTCATTTGAGTTCATCTTGACACCCTAAATGCTGTTAGAAGAGTGCTACTTGAGATAATTGTTAGATCTGCTGCTCCATTTAGATATTTGTCATTTTTACCATGATTAATGTGTGCATGATATGCCCATGAGCTCTACATATGTTTTGTTAAGGGTTTTTCCATCTTTCCAGAGGTGCAACCCATGTATTTTTGTGATATGTGTGGTGACTAGCACAAGCTTGCAAAGTGAGGCATTTGTTAATGCTGATTTCAGGGACTTAGCATTTCCACTAAGTCCTTGAGCTGTTTATCTCATATGGCCATATGTTCATGTTGTTTCCTAGTGATCCGTGCCTCTTTTGAGGATGATCAGTAAGGATGTTTTGTTAATCTTGTAGTGCCCTATCCATCCATGTCTTTGTTTGCAATTATGGAGCACCCTAGCTTGAGTCAATCGAGCCCTACTTTTGTCATTTCGTGAATCTGGGCAGATTGTCTACTTGTTAGCAATTTTGCCGAGGATGTTGTAGTTGATATGTGCATGCTACGATATTGTTCTTGCCATGTATAGCTTGTATTTTGTGTATTCTTGATGTATGTATGCTTAGTTTGTCATGACTTGCTCTGTGGTGAGTGCATCGAGCTCGTAAACATGCCTACTTGATATCTGTTTCAGCATGCTCCAGTTTTCACTAAGTCTGAGAACTGATTATGTTTTTGCCATGTTCACATGCTTGAAAATGTATTTTCTGATCCCTTTTGGCCCAAGGTCACTAAGGGACTTTTGTTAAGCTCTTTGAGTAGCTCCATTCCATGTTTTACTTTGCCATGTTCAGGTACTGTAGCATATAGTTTTCATGCTCCGAAGAGCTCTATCTGATCTGAAATTCCAGACAAGTGTTAATTTCACTAAGTCTGAAATCTGTTTGTCAAATGCATTTTTGCCATGCTTGTTTGAACCTGTTAATAGATGAATTGGCCATAGCTCAGTGCTAGACTTTTGTTAAGCATCATGAATGAATCCCTTCCATGTATTTTTATGCCATGTTTGGGTGCTGTATCATGTTCATCTTGTTGCATTTAGATGGCTACTTGCTGTAAATCGCAAAACGTGGTCATATTTGAATTGCTTGCCATTTCCAAACCGTAACTCCGATTCCGGCGTTCTTTATATAGTTTTCAAGCGATTTCATCTCATCTTTCCAGTGGCACACTTGGATTTCCATGTTGATAACAGGTTCATGCATCCCTTGTCAAATCTTGCATATGCATCACATATTGCATCCCGCATAGCATATCATCTTTGCATCATATTGTTTGAGCTTTGCACGTGGTTGATTGTGTTCCGTTTGCTTGTTTGTCTTGTTTGGGTAGAGCCAGGAGACGAGTTCGCTAACGAGGAGCCCGCTGAGTTTGCTTTCTAGGATCCAGTCAACTCTGACAACTTTCAAGCAAGATGACCATACCCTCGAAATCACTTCTATCTTTGCTTGCTAGATGCTCGCTCTTTTGCTATGCCTATGCTACGAATACCTACCAATTGCTTATCATGCCTCCCATATTGTTGAACCAAGCCTCTAACCCACCTTGTCCTAGCAAACCATTGTTTGGCTATGTTACTGCTTTGCTCAGCCCCTCTTATAGCGTTGTTAGTTGTAGGTGAAGATTGAAGTTTGTTCCTTGTTGGAACATGGAGATGCTGTTCCTTGTTGGAACATGTTTACTTGTTGGGATATCAAAATATCTCTTATTTAATTAATGCATCTATATACTTGGTAAAGGGTGCAAGGCTCGGCCTTATGCCTGGTGTTTTGTTCCACTCTTGCCGCCCTAGTTTCCGTCATATCGGTGTTATGTTCCCGGATTTTGCGTTCCTTACGCGGTTGGGTTATAATGGGAACCCCTTGACAGTTCACCTTGAATAAAACTCCTCCCGCATGACCCAACATTGGTTTTACCATTCGCCACCTAGCCTTTTCTTTCCCTTGGGTTCTGCAGACTCAAGGGTCATATTTATTTTAAACCCTCGGGCCAGTGCTCCTCTGAGTGTTGGTCCAAACTGAGCGATGTCTAGAGCTACCAGGGGCAACTCTGGGCTGGCCCACCCGACGTCTGGCTCATCCGGTGTGCCCTGAGAATGAGATATGTGCAGCTCCTATCGGGATTTGTCGGCACATCTAGGTGGCTTTGCTGGTCTTGTTTTACCATTGTCGAAATGTCTTGTAACCGGGATTCCGAGCCTGATCGGGTCTTCCCGCTAGAAGGAATATCCTTCGTTGACCATGAGAGCTTGTTATGGGCTAAGTTGGGACACCCCTGCCGGGATTTGAACTTTCGAAAGCCGTGCCCGCGGTTATGGGCAGATGGGAATTTGTTAATGTCCGGTTGTAGATAACTTGAACCTTAACTTAATTAAAATGAATCAACAGTGTGAGTTACCGTGATGGCCTCTTCTCGTCGGAGTCCGAGAAGTGGACACGGTGTTGGAGTAATGTTTGTGCAGGTTGCTCTCTAGTTTCTCGTTCGCGCCTTGCCTCCTCTTCTCACTCTCTTTTGCGAACAGGATAGCCACCATATATGCTAGTCGCTTGCTGCAGCTCCACATATTTTACCTTGCCTTACCTATTAGCTTAAATAGTCTTGATCGCGAGGGTGCGAGATTGCTGAGTCCCTGTGGCTCACAGATTACTTCCAAACTAGATGCAGGGCCTGATGATTCCGCTCCAGGTGATGCGTTTGAGCTCAAGTGGGAGTTCGACGAGGACTCTCAACGATACTACGTGTCTTTCCCTGATGATCAGTAGTGGTGCCCAGTTGGGGTGATTGGGACCGTGTCGCATGTTGGGTTATCTTTTATTTTGGCGTCGTAGTCGGGCCATGTGTGTTTGGATGATGTAATGTTATTTATGTACCTTGATTGACGTGGCGAGTGTAAGCCAACTATGTTATCTCCCCTTTATTATTTATATTACATGGGATGTTGTGAAGATTGCCTAACTTGCGACATTGCTTTCAATGCGGTTATGTCTCTAAGTCGTGCCTCGACACGTGGGAGCTATAGCCGCATCGAGGGCGTTACACCGGGTTATACATATGGCCGGGTCATACCGTGGGGTATATCCCCGATAGCTAGGGTTACACAAGGTCAGTTACAAAGGAGGAGATATACATATCCGTATTGCCTAGCTTGCCTTCCACGCCAAGTAGAGTCCCATCCGGACACGAGACGAAGTCTTCAATCTTGTATCTTCATAGTCCAACAGTCTGGCCAAAGGATATTATCTGGGTGTCCGGATACCCCCTAATCCAGGACTCCCTCACCTTGCGTACGAACATGCTATTAAAATGGTTGTGATGTGGTATGATAGGGTGGTATCCTCTTTTGAACAATTCGAGTGGCTTGACTTCGCACATGTTCACGCATGTAGTTGAAACAAAATCAACAAAGCCTCTACGATATTTATGTTCATGGTGCATTATATCCTACTCATGCTCGCATTCAGTGTCGATTAATTTTAATGCATGTTCATGACTGTTGTCGCTCTCTAGCTGGTCGCTTCCTAGTCTTTTTCTATCCTTCACTTGTACTAAGCGGGAATACTGCTTGTGCATCCAATTCCATAAACCCCAAAGTTATTCCATATGAGTCCACCATACCTACCTATATACGGTATCTACCTGCCGTTCCAAGTAAATTTGTATGTGCCAAACTCTAAACCTTCAAATAAACATTTTGTATTGTATGCTCGAATAGCTCATGTGTCAACTAGGGCTGTCTGTATCCTCCATGCTAGGCGGGTTATTCTCAAGAGGAGTGGACTCCGCTCCTCATTCATGAAAAAATGGCTGGTCACCGGGATGCCCGGTCCCATGCTCAAATCAAATCAAAATAATTGCAAACAAAACTCCCCTAGGATTGTTGTTAGTTGGAGGCACCCGTTGTTTCGAGCAAGCCATGGATTGATGCTTGTTGGTGGTGGGGGAGTATAAACTTTACCATTCTGCTTAGGAACCGCCTATAATATGTGTAGCATGGAAGATATCGAGATCTCTCGGTTGTTATGTTGACAATGAAAGTATACCGCTCAAAATATTATTCTTATCTATTTAAAAACCGAGCTCTGGCACCTCTACAAATCCCTGCTTCCCTCTAAGAAGGGCCTATCCCTTTACTTTTATGTTGAGTCATCATCCTCTTATTAAAAAGCACCAGTTGGAGAGCACCGCTGTCATTTGCATCCATTACTGTTAGTTTACATTGAGTATGACTGTGGTTGGATCTCTTTTACCACTAATTACAATGTCTAGTCAGTCCTTGATCTTTAAAGGTGCTCTGCATTTATGTTTTGCGGTCTCAGAAAGGGCTAGCGAGATACCATCTTGTTATATCATATCATGATTATTTTGAGAAAGTGTTGTCATCCGATATTTGTTATTATTGCTCGCTACACTACACCACAACACTGATGCAAGGACATAAAAACTGCCAGGAAAAGGCACTTTAAAGGGCAAATAAACTGTCGGGAGGCTGGTTCTCCCGGCAGATAGAACTGCCATAAGAACGGCTGCCGGGAATTAGTTCTCCCGGCAGATAAACTATTCCCGGCAGTTTCTCTACCCTAACCCATCTTTTTGCCGGCAGTTCAATTTCTCCTGGCAGACTAATTCCCGGCAGTTCCACTGCCGTCACAATCATGTTTACCCGGCAGTTGTTATGCCATAACACTATGTTTCACTAACATACTATTCGAGGCAACATATACCTAATTTAATTTTCTTCCATTGTGTTCAGGGCAATCGGGACAGATCACACAATACACTTCACCCAAAGTTACATACAGGCCTCATCCAAAACCTTAAAACTCCATTCAATAAACATGACAGACCAAATACATACGTTTGTGGATACATGCATGAAAAGAACATATATAAGGACGTTGTGGCCCTAAAGGAAAAGTACACGTGATTCTGAAGTGGCACACAACAAAAAATGAGCATACAATGGCTTATGTGCCAAAACAACCACCAAAATGAGCAGAGTAAAAATTGTCAATGTCTCAAGTTCAATAAACAACATTACATAATCACTCCAACTTAATTGTAGGTCTTCCAAATCTTCAGCAGCCTGTAGATATTCCACACCTCCATCAACTTGTGTATCTTTGCGAAACCTGCAACGGATAGGAAACTCCACACGGAGCTCTCATTTTGGATTTTAAATTGACACATTAAAGATTTTCACGTGCTACAGTTTAACTCGTCGGCATAGATAAAACTCTTCCAAATGTGCAGCACTTCATTGTCACAGCAAGCAACATTACAAGTTAGATCAAGAAGGAATTATTAGCACTACACATACAAAAATCTTCCAGGGGCAGATATGGCAAAACATGAACTCATACAATTAATTTGCACTGAACATACAAGAGCTAACTTCTAAGTACACAAAGTAATGCCAGGGAGATGCTCAGACCGTTTCAGTCCATGGACAAAAACTAATGTACAAGGCTAGTGCCTCGCCATTGCTATGCAAGTAGCTAGGGTTAGGCGTCTAGTGCTCATAAGATATGATTACGTAGAAGGCACAGCGTGTTGTGCAAAAGCAAAAAATCCCCACTACTAACCTGAATCACATAATGCAGCTAAAATGGACATATTTTGTGATCTTTTAAGTGGGAGTCTAACTTTTTAGTTTCCTGGTTCCATGCTTTTGTTTTTGCAGTCAAAGTACATTGAAGCACTTAAGGAGAAAGCAGAACAACATAAAAAAAGAACAGGGCATAGTGAACGAGAAAAACCTTCATAAAGAGAGGAGCATGGAAGTCCCACCTGTTTGCTGGCAAATACATGTTTGTAACATCTACCTACAGAAAGAAAATTGAAGAGGACAAAACAATGGCTAGAGGTAGAAAGACAACAGCTTCAAGAAGTCATGATGCAATGCTATTTCCAGTAGGGGCGGCAGTACAAAACACACTCGCCACCAGAATGACCATTCTGCTTTGCATAATCAGGAGACGAGATGTTAACGAAGCACATTATATTTGCTGAATAATTTTTAATGCCTTGGCAAGCTGAAGGCTGCGAGCATTTGTGCCCTTTTTTCTATACTATTGTAACATGTAACTAGTGATTTGTAACAAGATTCTCGTAATGACTCAAATCAATAGTAATTTACCAGTCAGTGTTGGTATAACTTAGTAGCGGAATTCTAGGATACATGTAGCTTAGTAGTACAGAAAATTAGGATAATGTTCCGTAATGCTTGCCACAAGGCCAAGTTTATGCATGAGTAATTTCAGGACAAACTGGACAGAGAGATTAGGAAATTAGAAACAAAAAATCTAATTATCATCTAAATCTAATAAGAATCAAAAAATTAATCACGACTTCAGAAAATACTAATCAAACTTCTATGTATTTAAGAATAAGAACTTCAGGTTACCTTTTTTGCAAAACAGAGGATACATGTGCTCAGATTTCAAGCAAGTTTTTCTGTAAATTTTATGCTGGACAGATTGCTTTGCACTTAATTAAGGACAATTGAGATACGGGTCCATGAACTAACCCCAAATAGCAATATGATAAAGCCAAAAGCCTTAAGTTTTCACAGCAACCATTCCTACAACTACTGAGTCATCATGCTGTCACGTCATTGCAGTACATATACTTGTCATCAGTATATAAAAAATAGAAGAGTGCACATACATGTAACTATCTAATCAGCAAGTAATTAGACTTAGACCAATAGGAAAGGAAATGTATTTTTAAGTGGACAATCATGTTAATTCTTGTGCATAGTCCATACAAGAGTATAGCTGAACATAAACAAACAGCCTAAAAGGTTTGTACTTACTCATCAAATACTACCGATCTGAATGTCTTTTCATGCTCAATGAGATTGAATGGCACAATGTTGTAGATCAGCCCTTCACTTAGTTGGCCCCTGAATTCTCTAGAGCATCCATGAAGCTGCCCTACACGTGTGAGTCAAATAGTATCATAGTCAGAGGAGATGATTCGTTAGATACAAAGTGAAAAATGTACAACATCAGCAGCAGTAGAACGACGTATCAATAATCGAAAATGTATGTCAATCGCGTCGCATGGCAAACAAGACATGATTAGAGGTAGACACATGGATGAACTTTGGTGACCATGTGGAGCTTGAGATTGATTCCAAAAACTAACTCTAATTATGAAACAATCAACAGATTGCTCTGATCTGATGCCATTTCAACATGTAGCCAACAGGGGAAACTTTCCTGAACAACATTCAGAAAATTTCCCCTCTTTCCTGATTCGTCCTAACATCCTAACCTACTCATCTCCTAGTTAAGTTGTTATTTTAGGTGGCAGCAGATCTGGAAAGAACGGCGGAAAAAAATCATACTTTTGCCACTGGGCTACCATGGTCCCAGTAAACACAATACAGAGAAAGAAAGGCGAACCTTGCTGCTGCGCCATTGCTCGTGGACCTGCATGACAAGGTACTGTACTACTAGGGTTATATTACTTGTTCGTGGCACTGCAATAAAGCCTTTTCTAAAATCTGAACCACGTTCACTAGTTAAAACTTTATACTATAGAAGTAGTACTCCACTTTCAGTCTACATTTGCAGCAAAAATATACAGAATTAGCTATATTTGCAACACGAGTAAAGCTTTTCCCCCCAAAGCTTGCATGTAGTACTCCTACTGGGTTTCACTGATTTAGTATGCAGTTGGAGCACCCATTTTCTTCAATGGAAGATCTCTTCACCATAAGCAAAACTTGGGCTATCGGATGGCAAAGCTAGTCGTTATCTTCACAACTGTAGTGCCATATAAACTCAAACACTATCTGAAGTCGTTCTAGTTACTGCTCAGAACAAAAGGGAACAGAAGTTTGGAAAGATTGATATCTCACCGGCCAAGTGCTCTCGGTAGGCAAGGAGGCGGCGCTGCCCCTGGGAGAGGATGTAGAGGAGCTGGAGCTTCTCGGGAGAGCGGTCGTACAGGAAGGTTCGGTGCTCGGGTGAGGGAGACAGGAGGCGGCCCAGCTTAGTGCTCGGGGAAGGATGCTCGTGGAGGAGGAGGAGGCCCTACTCGGGGGAGAAATCTTGAGGAGGAGGCCTGCTCAGCGGAGGATACCTTGGCTGTTTTGGGGATGGAGGGCGGTTGGCGGCGTTCCTTGGAGGAAGCAAGCGCTGGGTGCAGCGGGGGATGGGGAGGTAGCAGCGAAGGGTTTCGTTGGTAGAGGACGGCGGTCAGCGGCGACTGTGTTCCGGGAGGAAGCCGGTGCTGCGGTCAAGTGGTTGGGGGCGGCGGCGGCGTGGACGTGTTTGAGGATTAGGTTTTGGAAGATTTGGGGAAGAATTGGTCAGGGGCTCAGGGCGACAAGCCCACGACCAAAAGAACCCCTTGTGAGCGCCCTTTCTCCCGCGCGAGCGCGCTTGGCCCAATTGTTTTTTTTTTGAGAAATGGCCCAATTACCTTGGTTATGCGTCACATACAAAGTTCCCGGCAGACAACAAGCCGTAGTTTAGTTAGGCCGGCAGATAGGATGACGTGCCAAGTGGACATCGTTGCTGGCAGTTTGTGTGCCCTCGTTGGTTAACTTCTCCTGGCAGTTTCTCTACCGTTAAGTACTTCTACCGACAGTTATTGAATTCCTCGCAGTTTCTTTGCCCTTGGTCGTGTATTTCTCCCGGCAGTTAACTGCCCCTAAATAGGTGTTGTGGTGTAGTGCTAGCTGATTATGCCATTGATATGAGTAAACATGAGACCTAAATGTTATTTTGAATATGGTTAGTTCATAATCTTTGCTAAAAACTTGAGTGCTGGCTTTACATATTTACAACAACAAGAGCAAACCAAGTTTGTAAAAGTTTTTCTTTCTCACTATCAGTTTATCAACTGAATTTCTTGAGGACAAGCAAAGTTTTAAGCTTGGGGGAGTTGATACGTCTCCGTCGTATCTAGTTTTCCAAACACTTTTGCCCTTGTTTTGGACTCTAACTTGCATGATTTGAATGGAACTAACCCGGACTGATGTTGTTTTCAGCAGAATTGCCATGGTGTTATTTTTGTGCAGAAATAAAAGTTCTCGAAATGACCTGGAAATCAACGGAGATTATTTTTGGAATATATAAAAAATAATGGAAGAAGAATCCACATCAGGGGACCCACGCCCTGTCCACAAGGGTGGGGCGCGCCCCCCTGCCTAGTGGGCCCCCTAACGCTCCACTGACCTCAACTCCTACTCCATATATTCACTTTCGGGGAGAGAAAAATCAGGGAGAAGTATTCATCGTGTTTTACGATACGGAGCCGCCGCCAAGCCCTAAACTCTCTCGGGAGGGCTGATCTGGAGTCCGTTCGGGGCTTCAGAGAGGGGAATCCGTCTCCATCGTCATCATCAACCTTCCCCCATCACCAATTTCATAATGCTCACCGCCGTGCGTGAGTAATTCCATCGTAGACTTGCTGGACGGTGATGGGTTGGATGAGATTTATCATGTAATCGAGTTAGTTTTGTTAGGGTTTGATCCCTAGTATCCACTATGTTCTGAGATTGATGTTGCTATGACTTTGCTATGCTTAATGCTTGTCACTAGGGCCCGCGTGCCATGATTTCAGATCTGAACCTATTATGTTTTCATGAATATATGTGAGTTCTTGATCCTATCTTGCAAATCTATAGTCACCTATTATGTGTTATGATCCGTTAACCCCGAAGTGACAATAATCGGAACCATTACCGGTGATGACCGTAGTTTGAGGAGTTCATGTATTCACTATGTGTTAATGCTTTGGTCTGGTACTCTATTAAAAGGAGGCCTTAATATCCCTTAGTTTCCAATAGGACCCCGCTGCCACGGGAGGGTAGGAGAAAAGATGTCATGCAAGTTCTTTTCCATAAGCACATATGACTATATTCGGAATACATGCCTACATTACATCGATGAACTGGAGCTAGTCCTGTGTCACCCTATGCTATAACTGTTGCATGATCGATTGCATCCGACATAATTCTCCATCAGCGATCAAATGCCTACGAGCTTTTCATATATTGTTCTTCGCTTATTTACTTTTCCGTTGCTATTGTTACAATCACTACAAAACCCAAAAATATTACTTTTGCAACCATTACCATTATTATCATATTACTTTTCTACTAAATACCTTGCTGCAGATATTAAGTTTCCAGGTGTGGTTGAATTGACAACTCAGCTGCTAATACTTGACAATATTCTTTGGCTCCCCTTGTGTCGAATCAATAACTTTGGGTTGAATACTCTACCCTCGAAAAATGTTGCGATCCCCTATACTTGTGGGTTATCATAGGACAGTAGCAAATTTCCCTCAAGTGGATGACCTAAGGTTTATCAATCCGTGGGAGGCGTAGGATGAAGATGGTCTCTCTCAAACAACCCTACAACCAAATAACAAAGAGTCTCTTGTGTCCCCAACACACCTAATACAATGGTAAATTGTATAGGTGCACTAGTTCGGTGAAGAGATGGTGACACAAGTGCAATATGTATGGTAGATAAAGATTTTTCTAATCTGAAAATCTAAAAACAGCAATGTAGCAAGTGGTAAAAGTGAGCGTAAACGGTATTGCAATGCTAGGAAACAAGGCCTAGGGTTCATACTTTCACTAGTGCAAGTTCTCTCAACAATAATAACATACATGGATCATAAAACTATCCCTCAACATGCAACAAAGAGTCACTCAAAGTCACTAATAGCGGAGAACAAATGAAGAGATTATTGTAGGGATCGAAACCACCTCAAAGTTATCCTTTCTGATCGATCTATTCAAGAGTCCGTAGTAAAATAACATGAAGCCATTCTTTCAGTTCAATCTATCCTAGAGTTCGTACTAGAAAAACACCTTAAGACACAAATAAACCAAAACCCTAATGTCACCTAGATACTCCAATGTCGCCTCAAGTATCCGTGGGTATGATTATAAGATATGCATCACAAAATGTCAGATTCATTTATTCAACCAACACAAAGAACTTCATGGAGTGCCCCAAAGTTTCTACCGGAGAGTCAAGACGAAAACGTGTGCCAACCCCTATGCATAAGTTCACGAGATCACAAAATTCGCAAGTTGATCACCAAAACATACATCAAGTGGATCATGTTACCCCATTGTCACCACAAATAAGCACATGCAAGACATACTTCAAGTGTTCTCAAATCCTTAAATACTCAATCCAATAAGATAACTTCAAAGGGAAAACTCAATTCATCACAAGAGAGTAGAGGGGGAGAAACATCATAAAATCCAACTATAATAGCAAAGCTCGCGATACATCAAGATCGTACCACCTCAAGAACACGAGAGAGAGAGAGATCAAACACATAGCTACTGGTACATACCCTCAGCCCTGAGGGTGAACTTCTCCCTCCTCATCATGGAGAGCGCCGGGATGATGAAGATGGCCACCGGAGAGGGATTCCCCCCTTCGGCAGGGTGCCGGAACGGATCTAGATTGGTTTTCGGTGGCGACGGAGGCTTCTGGTATCGGAACTCCCGATCTAGGTTATTTTCTGGAGGTTTCTGTATTTATAGGAATTTTTGGCGTCGGTCTCACGTAAAGAAGGTGCCCGAGTCGTCCACAAGGCAGGCCCACGCGCCTTGGGGGGGGGGGGGGCGCCCCACCCTCATGGATGGCCCGGGACTCTACTGGCCCAACTCTTTTACTCCAGGGTCTTCTTTTGGTCCATAAAAATCGTCAAAAATTGGCACGTTAATTGGACTCCGTTTGGTATTCCTTTTCTGTAAAACTCAAGAACAAGGAAAAAACATAAACTGGCACTAGGCTCTAGGTTAATAGGCTAGTCCCAAAAATCATATAAAATAGCATATAAATGCATATAAAACATCCAAGGTTGATAATATAATAGCATGGAACAATCAAAAATTATAGATACGTTGGAGACGTATCACATAGACAAACATAGTGTCACTAGTTTGGCTCTACACTACAAAAAAATACACTTCCGTGATGATACGTGTTTGTCACAGTAGGTCACTTTTTTGTCATGCATGTACATCCATGACAAATTTATGACAGAATCAAGATAGTCATACCTGTGTTGTCGTAGAAGTGTTCCATGACATTACCAAAATTATCATCACGGAAGTGTCCACTTCCATGACGATAAACCGCGCGTCACAGAAGTTCTTTCGTCAAGGGTGACCGACACATGGCATCCACCGTAACGAAACGCCGTTAAGGTATTGGGTCGGGTTTTGGATCCGATAACCCGTTAACAGCACCGACCAATGGGAAATTTCCACGTGTAAAATTCTTATTGGCCGGACGAAACACATGTCAGCTCGTTAGTGGGTCAGATAGGAGCCTATGATACGTCGACACGTGGCACGGCCCAACAGAGGCCCATTCCTGTGAAAAGGCCGACCCGTTTGACTTGGTCAAATGGTGGCGGGCCGGCCCATGGAAAGCCTGTTAATGGCATGTTCGCATATAGCCCATTTATAGCCCGCTAACCCAAGGCCCGCTACGCCCTATCCGAATTAGGCCCAGTAGCGTCATCTAGGCCATCCAATATGATTCCAGCCCGTTTTCACATCTGGCCCATGTATGGCCCATGACGTCTTTCGGCCCATATGAGGCCCTATGTAACTCTTGGCCTATTAACGGCCCGTGGTGAAACTAGCCCGTAATGAACAGTGTATCACTTTACACCCATTAACGGCCCGTGGTGAAACTGGCCCATAATGAACAGTGTATCACTTTATACCCATTAATGGCCCGTTATTCCGTTGGGCCGTTTCCAGCCCATGTTATCTTTCGGCCTTCTCAGAGCCCATTTATTCTTGGGCTCATTTCCAGCATTCGTTTACTTACGGCCTGTTACTGTCATTTTTTGCTTGTGGGCCGAATTCAGCCCATGGTTACAGTCGGCCCATTTGTGGTTCGTTAATACATTGGGCCGTTTTCATAGCATCATCAAATACGGCCTATTAACGATGGCCCATTACGGTCAGCCCATGAACGGACGATTCCAACTCTAGCCCGTTTACGGCCATAATGCGGCCTGTTATTGGCCCATGTTTGGCCAATCAATCATACGGCCCGTATAAGGCCCATTGTTGATACGGCCCATAGAAGGCCCGTTGTTTCTACGGCCCGTAGAAGGCCTACTGTTTCTACAGCCCGTAGAAGGCCCACTGTTTCTACGGCCCGTAGGAGGCCCAGTGTCACTACAGTAAATATTAGCCCATGGTTATTGTGGCCTAGTTTAAAAAAATAGGTTATTGCAGCCACTAGTTAACCGTGAAAAAAGAACTGCAGTGACTACAAGCAAACAAATAAACAAGACAACAAGGAAATAAATAAGCAAGCAACTAACGCTAGGCTATCACGGCTATTACACATATTACATCCACTGGGCATCAAAGTTCGCCACCAGTGCAAATATAGGGAACAAAGCAGCATATCATATACACTGGCCATCAAAATTGGCCACCAGTGCAAATAAACGCGACAGCAAAACAAGAGCATAACTGAAACAACTTCAGAAGAGCTCAAGAAACGTTATCCTGGGTATCCACCATGCTGGCAATAAGCTTAGCAAGCTGATTAGCTTTGTCCTGCTTGGCGCTAAAATCCTCCGACGCTTGCTGTTGCACCAGAAAGTATGCATCTGAATGCTCCAGGGACTTCCACAGTCCTTCCGCTTCTTGTCGCAGCACGGCTGATCGATGTCTTTCATCTTGTAGTTGAGACTCAAGAAACCGAACTGATTCAGACAGTGAGTTTGAATAGCTTGTGCAAGCAGTAGTGGCCAGTAACTCCAACACTAAACCAAGACAGGATGTGTCACTATCCTGAACCTTATCTGCATTACTTCCTTTACCGTTGCTTAATAAGGCACACTTCCCCAATATTCTGTCAGCATTCTAAAAGAAGAAACAAGCAGACACATAACAAGTTTAGCATGTACTAGTATATGAAACTCATTTTGGTGAACCAGTTCATTAGTAAGGTGAACATGATTAAACTACCAAGTCTTCTATTGCCAAGTACTAGTACATAATAAAAGCATCAAACAAACATATATCTATGTCCTATGGTAGCAATGGAATCTTAAATTAGAACAGTTGTTCTTCAGGTTTAGGCACTTGTTCTACATGAACAGAGTACAGTAAGTCGCAAGAATATAATACTTAAAAATAGAAAATGAGCTCATAGACCTTACCACATTCTTGGTTCGGGACCAGTACAGAACAAGGCATTCCTAGTCATCATCCAGTAAATGTGTCTCAGGAGAACGTAAGGGAATTTGATGAGTTTCTTTGCCGGTGAAGTACGTTTTCTTCAGGTAATTCCGATACTGCCACCAAGCATTCTTGAAGATAGCAGAGGTATTAGCACAGGTTACCTCATCTTGAGTTTCCAAATCGGTCCTTCTCTATAGAGAAAAATGGGAAAATTTGTTGTATTATAACCATCATGGAGGTAGGATGTATGGGACGAAGCAAAGTAATTGCCATGAATAACATTACTTACACATAACTCCTGGACAAACACCTACAACTGGCATTTTCCTTCATCTTCAGTATAATATTTCCAAGATGGGAAGATACGCACATACGATTTAACAACATCAAATGCGATAGATGCTAAACTACGACTAGCTAGTTGTGCTTCCTCCACAGGAATAAGCGTACTAACTGGTGGAGTTGGGGTTCGCCGTGATAGTACTGGCCCTTTGGGCACTGGAGCTGCCTTACTAACTGCTCTTGTTTGGGAGCTCTGTGGTGGAGATGGTGTTGTGTCAACAGGAACTGGGTTACTATCGGCTGGGGTTGGGGTTAGATTGGGTGAAGCTGGTTCTCTGTCCATTGTAGTAGGGGTACAATCTGCGAGAGTTTGGGTTATGTGTGGTAGGGCTGGTTCTTGTGCATGTACAACTGGGGTGCTATCTCCACCAAGAGGTAGCAATGTTTTATTTGAAGACCGTGTTTTTAGTCTGCTAGATACTGGCATCACCCGCTCCAATTCAAATGGCTGATAAACAGGAAACATAGTTGAATGTACAGACATTGTATGAGAGACAAATGCAATAGATAGTGTGGAAAAAAGAGGGCATGAAATAGTTGACATGTATATTGTTTAACTAAAATGGATAGCATGACATAATTTCACATATATGATGTCTATCTAAACTGGATATCATAGCATAACATAATTCAAAGATATGACGAATAACTAAACAGGATCGCATGACATAATTCACCTACATGTTATCTAAGTAATCAGGACCACATCATTTAATTCACATATGTGATTTATATGCTAAACAGAGGGCATTCGATATGATGTCTGAACTAAGAACATGGTGTTGAATATTGTGTATATGATGTCTAAACTATGCAATGCAAGACACCGTATGCATGATATGAGCAGTATAACCGTGCCAAGTTGGAGCATACACCTCAGTGGGGGAATAGGACTGGTCATCTGTCTCTGAATCCATCTCTGAGGAGCTATCGGGACCCAACAAGAGATCTGCTTCGAGAGGTAGCACTGTCTACTCTGAAGGCCTTGTTTTCACTCCAGATTTTTCCATCTCCCAACCAAATGGCTGATTCACAGGAAGAGTAGTTTAATGTACAAACATTGTCGACAAATGGAAATGTAATGAAGAAAAGGATGGGAAAGATATCATTCAAATATATGATGCCTGGTTAAACAGGATGGCATTGAACATTTCACATATATTATGGCTGGCTAAAAGACATGAGACTGCATAATTCCCATATATGATATAGAAACTAAACAAGTGGCATTACAGAACATGTCTAAACTAAGCAGATGACATATATGATGTCAAAAGTAGGCACTGCAAGGCAACATATGCATGATATGACTAACATCATCATGCCAAGGTAGAGCAAACACCTTGGGGGTAAATAGGAGTGGTCAGCGGCGTCCGAATCCGCCTCAGAACAGATATCTTCCTCTGGATTACAATCTGGAGAGGGGTGGGGGGGGGGGGGTTGTCACTGAACCCACCATGGAGCGATGTCTGCATGACATTGTATTGCCGCGGAAAACTCTTCTCTTTTTCTCTACATGTTCAGCATGACTGTGTACAACATCTGACATGCATACGAAAAAAATATGGTGAGATTATGTAAGGAGAGCATGCAGAAATTTAGAGTGATGGCAACAACCAGTGGATCGATGTTTTTCCATTGAACCAAAATAGCCCTAATGGATCAACGTGAATGTATAGTAATAAGTGATGCAACAAGTGTACAACCTCTTTACCATAGCCGTGTCGACCTCAGCATCATTGGGTTGGTTGCTGAAGCAGTTGAGGCAGAGGTGGCTGTCGGAGGTGTGGAGGAAGATCTGAGGAATCTGTAGACGGCGTCCAGGGCACTGCTCTGTTGTGACGGATCGTTCTGTCATTGGAGCAGCACCGGTGAGCCGTAAGACGTCAAGGCTGAAGTAGCAAAAGACAGATATCGTCAATCTCAAGTGGGATTCTAATAGCATCTCCAATAGATGATGTAAAATGGATGTAAAATTAACATCACCAAAAACCACCTGACTACAACAGATGAGGTAAAAACTGTTGAATCTGAACTTAACTGTTGAAACTGAAATTTACTGTGGAATCTGAATGCTACTGTCGAAACTGAACGCAATGGTAGCAGAGAGGCACTTGACATGTAGTTTAGGGAGGGCCTGCAGTTCATCTTCAACCTGCACCCCCCTGAGCCGCCAGCCACCACCGGCCGAACCCCCGGCCCCAGCGCCGCCTCGCCGCCCCGAAACAACTCGCCACCGCCACCCCGGCCAGCCCTCTAGGCCCCCCGCCCCCACCTGAACCCTAAGATAGATAGTGGGGTACCTCTCCGGTGAGCCCCCGTCCCTGCAGTGGGTGGTTCTTCCTTAACTTCGGCGAGCCCCCCCAACCCCTGAAAATCGACTGACCCAAAAGTCGATTCAGTCAACTGAAGTGTGGCTTAATCGGAGCAGAGCAGCAGCACGAGCGAGGGGGAGAGCAGCAGCAGCAGCTGGGCGAGCAAGTGATCGAGCGAGAGTCGGAGCAGCAGCAGCAGATCCGGCTGGTATGGACGCCGCCGCCGAAGGGGCCTCGCACTGGGGGAGAGCCGCCGTGGAGATGTCGCCCGCAGCACTGGCTTCAAGGTAGCCGCTCCATGGGGGTGCAGGATGGAGCACCGTCGGCGCCGGGAGGTCGAGTTAAGGAGAAGGTGCGATGCGATGAGTGTACAACCTCTTTGGTGGCGCCGAGTAGGCCTCGGCTTCGTCCGAGGAGTCGGTGAGGATGCTGCGGTTCCGATGGAGCAGGTTAAGGCGGCGCTGTGGGGATGGAGCAGTCGCGATAGACAAGGTGATCGTCGGAGCAGCTCCTTGGAGGTGGAGGACGGGGCGGCTGAACCGGCGAGACAGCGAGATGGACGAGGATCCTCATCTGGGGAGGTGGACGAGGGACGTCGAGCTATTGCGCTGGACGATGTCGTCGGGGAAGAGGCTCCGGCTGGGCAGCGGTGACGTGGCGGACGGAGGAGGGTGGGGTTTCGCGGCTGGAGCGGAGAGGTTATGGTGGCCTGGGATTTCGAATGGCGAAAAGGGGGCGATGGGAGGGGGTGAAGCATGACTTAGGAACGCGCTTGTCCAAAATGTAGGGTGTGTTACAAAAGTACCCCCCCACCGATTTGAACTAGCGGCCCTTTCGGCTCAGGGTTAGAAGGGGGATTTCGCGTGTCGGGATTTGGCAGCTGGAGGGAGTTTTCGCGCGCGTTGTAATTTCGGGATAGCAAGGTGCGGGTTGTGAAGGCGCTAGTTTTGGGAGCACGATATCTGAATTTTCGAGATATAACAAGACGCGGGTTGAATCTTAGGTACAAGCCTAACGTGTAGTAATATTGTACTTGTACGTACCAAATTAATTCGCACTTCCCTCAACCAAAAAGAGAACGAAAAAATAAAACTATTCACACCACACAAAGAGAGAGTCTTGCCCGTTTTCCTATACAAATGCTATTCAAAGCTACTTCCTCCTTCCATCTATATAGGGCCTAATGCGTTTTTCGATGCTAACTTTGACCAAATATTAGAGCAATGATATATGACATGCAACTTACACAAAGCACACCGTTAAATTCGTTTGTGAAAGGTTCTTTCAATGACATAATTTTCACATTGTGCATGTCATGTACTATTAATCTTGTCAATAGTCAAAGGCAGTCTTAAAATCTCATTACGCCCTATATAGATGGAAGGAGGGAGTATGAATCCATGTTATGTCCGATTAAATTTTTTCGCTTGCTGTATAATGCATGTGACCTACTCATACCAACATTTTAGTGCATTCCAAGTGTCTATGCTACCACTGCAATTCAAACTAAATTTGAATTCGTTTCTCTATTTCAATAAGAATCTACAATCATGATTGTTGCCAACTTCAACCATCATAGTTTCCTTGCTATCCGTCAGATATAAATCAGACGGCCTATAATGCAGGATGGCAGGCACACCATCATCAACAACTCCATTTTTTATAAGAGTAGAGACAAAACATATTAAATGTAGTATACCATGTTCATAACCACACCATGTGTATCACCGTTATATATATTCACACATCCGTCGGTTTGAAACACTATGATAAATTCTTCAAATATCCGAATTCGCTTTTTATAATGAAGTATATATGATCTCTATTCGTCTTTTACACCCACACAACCCTCTTATCTTTGTAGCTAGCGCTAACTTTCTCTTGTGCATGCACACGCCCGCATCCCTCTCACCCTCCCTCAGCATTCTCTAGCTCCACCGCGGAAATTCGTCTTTTCACTTTAGGTCGTTCACCCACGGTGTGTGTAGGCCCCCCAGCTCCTTCTTTACGGCACACATCGATCGATATGCCTCTCTAGCCAGGTGTGCCTAGCACAAACACAAGCTTCCCCTCTTCTCTTGTCACCGTCCATGCCTCACTCCCACCACTCTTTTCATCGTTCTCGTACTCGCACACTCCTCCCCCTCGATATAGTATTCCTCTTGTACCACCTCCTACATGCATCCCCCTCTCTCTATCCTTCTCCTCGTGCCTCATTTGCTTCTAACACACACATGCATGTATACCGATCGATCTCCCAACATATACCTAGATCGATTTTAACTACCCCCCCATGGATCGACGTACCTCACAAGTTATGTCTCTCCTTTATCTTACAAAGGGCGATTGATCTTCCTATGTAGTTACGTCTGCTTACCACAACCACATCGCCCCCCCTCGTCATTTGTGCATGCCTCCTGACCCGTCTCTCACACGCACGTGCACAGACAACAAGCAGCCATCTCCTCTCTTATTGCTATTGCGGGCGTGCCCTCCGTTTGTCTAGCAAGCCTATCCCACCATTTGTTAGAAGCAACTCCACTACCACCCCCTCCAACACTCTAGCTCTGTCTCTCTCCGAACCTTATTCGTCTCCTGCACATATGCATGGATGCCGATCGATGTCCCTTAATACATGAGGCAGATCGATCTCCTTAATACATGAGGTAGGCCTCTCTCCTCCTCCACACATATACCAGCCATTGTACCTCTATAGTTAATTGGGCTTCCCTCTTCCCCCACCACACACCAATAGTCAAGCGCTGCAGGTAGGTATCCATGCCAGAGAGACAAACTACACATGTCCCATCTCACGTTCCAGTAGGCCAACCACTCTATATCTTTGACGTGGGCACACACAAATTCGATGGCACTCTTTATCGATCGCGCGCGCGCACACACACACACACATCATCATCCCTCTCTTCGATTCTATGGACACCTCAAGCTGATGATACCTCCACTCTCTTCTCGTGGATCGCCCCCTCTATATATATGTTATATCCAGGACTCTATTTCACACACATTGCATATGTCAAAAAATTTGATTGACCCCCCCCCCCCCCGACAAAAAAACTCTCAAGAACCCACACACTATATCTCTCTAGGTTTGTATCTCTCTCACACAACCCCACATAGGTGGTGTACGTATACAAGAAGAGAATAGGTGCACCGTGCACGTACTCACGCTTCGTGCCCAGCCACACCCGCGCGGGTACACGGTGGAGCTCATTTTTCCGCAGAAGGTGAATTTGTTTTTGAAACATCAAGTGGCCAGAGACTCGAGAACTTATTTTCCCATTAGTGACTTGTCAGGGCGGTGGATTTTAGTTTGTACGATAATGCTGCATCCACCTAAAGTAACGAAAGTTCTTAGGTAAACTTCCTAGTAATTCCCTCTTCGTAGGTGAAGCATTACTCCTAACATTTGTAATATCAGTTTGAAACTTGTAATATTGCCGTGTCCTATTCCTGCGTTTTCAAAATCCTGTGAATCAAACAGGTCCTGAGTTGGTGATGATGTTGTGCCTCCCATCTTTCACCAATAGTCGTCGGATCTAGATCTGACGCATACAAACCAAGCTTCTCCATTTTTGCAAAAAGATGCCCGCACTTGTTCCCTATTTACAAACAACTCCTTGTCTCGCACAATCTAGTAGTAGAAGGCCGTGGAAAAATCTGGCGCGATGGCCGCTGCCGGAGCTGTCCACCCCCAATCTTGGTGTTCCGTGCAATGCACGGGCATCTACGCACGGGAAATTATGTTGAACAAGGCTAGTTGTAAGCAGGCTAGCTCTACAGCCATGATGATAGTGACTGCAGACGGTGAGGCTGACTATGGTATGCCGAACACGGCGCCTATACTCAGGTGTCATCTCCGGCGCAGGGTCTTGTCACTTCACTATGAGGAGCAACACGTAATAATTTGACCAACGGGTAGTACAGTGCTAGTACTCCTACTACTACATTGGTAGTACTACTACTAGTACTAGTAGCACCACCGTCTGGATTTAGGAGTACTACCACGTCCACCGGCACCGAGGAACATCTCCAGGTAGTATTGCTTGAGGCCTCCAGGGCGAGGGGCCGCTTGGACAACAACTTCGTCTCCTTGTTCGACGAGGTCCTCGTCGGTTTCCTCGACAAGTTCACCGTCGTCAAGAAGCTTGCGGACGACTTTGACGTAAGCCTCTAGCCAACGCGCCCAGGCTCTGCGATGCCCGCCACCCTCAATGGACACTATGGTAACAACCTCTTCGACGCACTGGTGGCCCTGCGACTGCCCGTCGTCGCGCCGGAGAATGTCCACCTCGAGGTCGCGCTCGCCGCGTAGCGCATGGCGCAGCAAGACACCATCGACATAATCACCCACGTCTACGCGCAAATCGTCCACAAGGACTACTACATGCAAGAGGAGGACGATAGGACGCTGGCCTTCTTGGAGCGCAGGGCAACCTTGGACGTCACTGTTCAGAAGCACGTTGAGCTCGCCGCCAATGCCGCTGCTCCTCACACGTCGGTTGGTGACCCGGCGCACTAGGGCACTCGCTGCTCCTCACATACTCCATGCATGAACGGCGCCAGAACCAAACTTCTCATTACTCTAGGCAAAATCGTTATTTTCTATCTATCGGTCGCGCCATGGAGCATAAACAAATTTTACAAGTTACGAGTTCAAAAGGAAAAGCATGTCGTGTTCGCGTCGCACCCCCACACGGTTGGTCCGGCACGCCGCTCAAGCGGGAATGCGTGCGGTGTTGCATTTTCACTTACAAGTGGGACCGCAGTTGAGCAAACCGACTATCGGCAAACCCCCACCCCGCCCACCACGCGATGGCTGAGAAAACAGGAGGGAGAAGAGATGGCTGTAGCACGGACTCCAAGAAAATTGGTGTCGGATGGGACTCGTGTGGGTGGCGTGTGCCGTACTGCTAGACGTGAATGCTACTGAGTTATGGCCCATGCCATCCCACTATATCGAGCCTATATCGAGGTACGTAGAACAAATTTCCTGCAGTCCATGCTCAGCCCTCCTCTATCTCTCTTCTCAGCCAGCCAGCGGACGCGCGGAGCCCATCGTTTGTTTGCTCACATGCGGCTCCACATGTCAGTGAAAACGCAAGAGGACCCACTAAACCTGCACATCTTTCACCTTGACGTGCTGGTGATGAAAAACAAATCCAATAAAAGATCTTCGGTGGCCGCTTTTGGAGTTACTCAAGAGTAGTAAGATTCTATTTACAGTTTAACCCAAGATGCACATCTTGTGGCTTCAACTACCACTCTATTTTCTTTCATGACACGACCTGGATGTTGGATGTCCCACGTGTCGGCAAAAGGAGGAAGAACCCGACCAAATCTTCGGTTCTGCTCTTGTATTAGACTAGTTGTGGTAACTTCAAATTTTTATTGTGTACTCCCTCCGTTCCAAAATACTTGACTTCCATTTGTCCAAAAATGGATGTACCTATATACTAAGACATGTCTAGATACATACATATATATATATATTGACAAATAGAAGGCATGTATTGTGCAACGGAGGGAGTAGAATGGATGCAAGTTTTCGTATTGGGAAGAAGAGTACATCCATATATTGATAGAGCACAATTTAGTAGATGTTCTATCACTTTTAGCTAGCACAAACGCAAGATCGAGCCTCCGCAGATCAACAATGAATGCATCGAGAAGGCACTAATCCAACTTACAGGAGTAGTAAAATGTATTCTTGTGGTTCTTGTTTTCTTTGGTCTTGCTTTTCTAGTCAAAATTATCATTGGAGTCCATGCAAAACGGAGGTGCGTTTGGGGTCATGCGTTGGAGTTGGCCTTACAAGTGGGACCGCGGTTAAGGAAACCGACTATTGGCAAACCCCCACCTTGCCCGCCGCGCGATGGCTGAAGTTAGAGAAACGACGAGGTTGAAGAGATTGCTCTAGCACGAACTCCAAAAAATAATATGGTGTCAGATGGATGTCATGGTGGTGGCGTGTGCCGTACTCCTGGACGTGAATGCTTGTTCTGGCCCATGCCACCCTACTACTCCTACTACTTTCTCCTACTAGTATATAGTATACTAGTATCGAGGATTCGAGGTGCTGGTTACGTACAACGAACACATTAACATATGTCTATAGTAAAAACACCCGCCCAACGCGCGAAGCATGTGAAGCTAGTACAAATTTAGAGAAGCGACTCGAAAGCCATTCATAAATTTAGTAAGTTTATCACAGGCATATCATTTTGTTACATACAACAGGTCATCAACCCACATCGACAACGAGGATACATTATAAATACTAAAGTTTTCACCACACAACAAATAACAAGCCATGAAATGAACTTCAACTCAACCATTCCGCAGTGTTGGAAACGCTTGCTTTGAACCACAACTGATTCTCTGGGACGGGCCATCTGTTGTCGATCTGGAGACCAGCGCAGGACCGATCATCCAGGCTGAAGCGACCTACTATATCAGTACGAGGGTAGGGAACCACCCAAATGTCCGAGGTATAGACACAGTTGCTTCTCATAAATGTGTCAACAGCAGTTGGATTGCCTTTCACCATCACCGGATAGTTTTGTCCAAGGAAGAGCGAGTTTTCTCCAAGACTATCAATTCTGTGCCAGGGAGAAGGAGTTGGCGCTAGCACACTAGTATCCATCCCGAATACCATGCAACGGGTGTTGGAATAGGTCCGGAGAGTGCGACCATGGGAGACACCTGCTTCCTTACCAGTAACATCATCAGTGGGTTGTATACACACAAGAAGAGGTGATCCATCGGAATTAGTTGCCAGGCGCCACAGAGTATATCGGCGCTGCTCGTCCTCATGCTCGTGATCATCACCATCGTCATCTCCCCCTTGGTTATAAATTTTTTCAAGTATAGGTGGTGGGATGTTCACAGGACCTTGGAAACACAAAAAGAAGGTTAATTAGTAAAGGGAAACTTGCTAACCCGCATGCATGTGGATGAAACAATTATAATTACGGTGGAAGACAAACGTACCGAAACTACTAGGATGCCATGCAAAAACAGTGCCACGAGTGGTGGCAGGAAACACAAGGCCCTCGTATTGAATTGCATCACAGTACTCATCCGTGTACAGAAACTGATTTTTGAGCAATATCCATCGAGTCGAACCACGAAGGACGGCAACAAGCTTGTCGAAGATAGCAACAACTTGATCGTTGTTGTAATTCCAAGAGCGGTTGGGAACTCGACAAATTGCTATCTTCCATAGAAGACAGTCACCATGATCGTATTTGAACGTGCGTACATTACCAGTGTGCTCAACCTCTGGGTAGTGTGCTGAGATTTTTGGAAGTGGAACCCGGTGACTAGTGTACACATTCACAAGTTCCCACTCGCAGTTGGACCCAATGTAAATAACCCAATCTCCATTTTCGCCCGCCCAAGCCTTGCCCTCGAGCGATGGCATCTTAATATCATACGTATCATTATCAAGCAGCATCAACTGGCACATGGCGAGGCCTCCATCGTGCCGGCGCCAGTCATCAGGGTCACGGCGAAGAAGATAGGGGAGATCAAACCGCTCCTTGACTCTTGGGTTCTTTCTAATGATGTTATTAGTTGAGTCAAGAATGGGCTTGAACGAACCTGCCATGCTAGCCGAGGTGATGACGTCGCACCGATCAATGAGTTCCTCCACCACATCATCTTTCAGATCGGGGCAAGAATAACGGGGTCGTTTCCGGCCTGTTCCCTCCATGGAGAAGACGATCGAACAATGGCAGAAGAAAGGGTGAAGGGCTGAAGCAAAATGGAGGAGGGAGAGGAAGAGCATGCGACAGTAGTTCCAAATCGAGAGGTAAAGGCGAAGAGTCGGTGGATGGTTGCGAGTTTGCCACGGTTCACAAAGAGGCGCCCCGGCCTACATGTCCGTTCGGAAATACTCCTACTACTCGCCGTCATCTCACTGATATGTTGGAACGGGACCACATGTCAACGAAATATGGTGTGTAATTTCTCGTGCAAAATTCGATCTGGCCGCGTTGGCCTGAGGTGCTGCATTAGTTATTGACCTTTATTTTTTTAATGTCGTCCCGATCAGTTTTGAAGCACGACTAACTGGTACTGTACGTGGAGAGGATGACAGCAGGGACCCGCCAAAGTCATGGCAGCACGCAAGCAAGTGCCTCCTTATTTCAAGCCAATAAAAAAATGGCTCCTCCTAGTGGATTTCTGACATCTGGGT